>NW_005841957.1:876703-903456 GCF_000455745.1 Alligator sinensis | reverse complement strand
CTGCTGAATAAATTCCTTAATTAGAAGTGCATGCAATACATTTTAAACCCAATTTCATCCTATTCTAACTATTTAAGTTGTTCAAAAGACCAGCTTTGTGTCTGCTTTCTGGTTGATGTCTTGCTTTCTGGAAGTAAATTGACATCAACTGATGTGATCTAAATCCAACTTGTATGCAGTGTTTATGGATGACCGATCCAGCATACTATAAACATCCAAGCTACAGTCTACTTGACAGGATAAAAGAGTCACTTCTGGGACTGCTGTCTGACATGTGCAGAATCATTCTCAACACTGGATTCCCTTAGGAAAAAGCTTTTATCCTGTCAGACTTCAGTCCCGGCCTTAAAAATAGATATCTGTACATATGTATCTACATCTGCCTATCAGTAAAATTGGAGTTCATATCTCCAGAATGGGCAAATATTCAAATAAATGAATTTATTAAAACAAAATAATAAATTATCCAAATTTAATTTCAGTGTTACATATCTAAATTATTAATGCATGCATTATCTTCTTCCATAAAATGATGAAAGGCATAAAATGACTTTCTTTGAAGTGAACAATTGCAAATGCAGGATTTTCAATTAAATTTAAGGTTTTTAAAGAAAAGCCAGCTGTTACATCATGGAAGAATGCAATGATTGATCAAATCATTACACATCAAATTATACATTTCAGCAAGGATGTAGATGCACTGCAGTGTGTTATCCTTCATTTTCTTTGCAGCCAGAAAAAAGAATATGGCATGGAATATGGCATGCCAGTTTTTAAAATATGTAACAGTATAGTTACTTTTCCATTGGCTGCTCAGTAATTATTTTAACTGGAACTTTTAAAGGAGAATGAACTAGTGTTAGAAGAGATTATTTTAGTGGGATAATACCAGGGAACTCCCTTGTAGAGACATTTAAGACCTTATTAATTCTTATATGGAGTCATAGATTCATAGATGCTAGGGTTGGAAGGGACCCCAACAGATCATCGAGTCTGACCCCTGCCTAGGCAGGAAAAAGTGCTGAAGTCATATGACCCCAGCCAGATGCCTATCCAGCCTTCTCTTAAAGACCCCCAAGGAAAGGGAGAGCACCACCTCCCTTAGAAGCCAGTTCCAAATTTTGGCCACCATTACCATAAAGAAGTTTTTCCTGATATCTAGCCTAAATCTGCTCTGTCAATTTGTGACCATTACAATCATATTACATCAACAGTCATATTACATCAACAAAAAAATCCCTATATTAAAACAATATTATATTTGCAAAGGATTGCACTCAAAATTTAGGAAATAATAGAGCTTAGATTGATTATTCAGTTTTAATTCACCTCCCTTTGAACATATGCCTTATGATGCAATCTTCAAAGACCTAACCATTTTCACGGTTTTTTTTAATATTCTGGGTAGTTGAAAATGCAAACACTCTGTTCTAAGTAAATTATAGTTCAAGACTTTTTTGCAGATAAGCTCTGTATTACCTGAGTAGGTGTCTGAGCTAAACACAATGGATGAAATCCTGCCCTCATTGAAATCAGCGGGACTTTTGACATTGGGTTTAATTATGCCAGGTTTTCAACCACATGGGTAACTGTTTGTTACCAGAACTTAGTTTGGGTGGGCTTTTTTCCTCAGGGACAAAACCTTCTTTTAAAAATGTATATATTCCTATTCATAAATACTTACTGAATTACATTCTGTTTTATTTCCATGTGCTCTCATTCACTCAGTTCTATACGATTGCACACATATGCAAAGCTAGTATAATTTGGCTCTCAGCCTAGGATTTGCAAATCACATTGCAAATTTATTCCTAGTTTGTGTATTACCACCACTCTTCCAAATCACACACGCTTAGGTTTTATTAAGTTTAAAGTCTCAGTTAATCCAAGGTATTTAAACAAGTGGCTAACTATAAATATGTGAGTAAACCCTGCTGAAGTCAAATAGGACTATTCAAGTACTTAAGGTGAGCAGATTACATTTCTTTCTAAAAGATGTGCTAAAGCTCAAACAGAAGTTATGGGCTTGATGAAAAAAAATCTTGGATGAGGTTCTTTGCCTGTGTTATACACAAAGTCAGATTGTGCATGTGATGATCTTTTCTAGCTTTAAAATGAATATCTGAAACTACCTTGTAAAACTGAGGTCCAAATCAAGAGTGCATCAGCCAATTTACTTAGCTTTTTTTAGTGGTGCCCACCAACAGTGGGATCTGAGAACCTCCCAAGAGATAATTTAAAAAAACATCACAGTTGGCTAATGGTTTAACTGTCCAGATTCTCTACCTATTTTCCTCAAGGTATTTGGGATTTTTTTCTCTCTCCTTTTTCTTCCTGTTCTTTCTGTTTTTCTTCTTACTCCCTTTACTTTTTAGCTTGTTCTCTTTCAATTTGCATCTGTGGGAGAACTAGGCTGATGTAGTGAGTTGTTTTACTTTGCTCTGAAGGCAGTGAGATTTGCAGTCATTCTAATCTCTTTTGGTAATGAGTTCCAAAGGTTGGCCCTGTTTCTGAGCAGATCATCTCCCACTAAAATAGGTTCATTCTCATGACTGACAACTTCAACCTCCCTGAGGAATATAGATGTCTGGGAGGTCATTACTGGTGGGAGAGGGGGAGGGGGAGTATTCCCTAGGGTAGTTTTGGCAAAATTTTTGGAGGACCTCATATGCCTGTATGTCAGAATTAAGTTAAAGTGGTAAAACTGAGTAGAATCCAATAACCTGTCCTTTATTTGTATTTCTTATGTAAGTGCTAACAGAAGTGAAAAATGGGCTATACTGGCAACACTGGCAGAAAAACGGGCTGTACCGTTGCCCATGGTCCTCTTCCACCGCTACAGGTCTCTTTTTTTTTATAGATTTCATAGACATCAGGGCTGGAAGGGACCTCAGAAGATCATCGAGTCCAGCCCCCTGCCCAAAGGGCAGGAAGTCAGCTGGGGTCATAGGATCCCAGCAAGATAAGCATCCAGTTTCATCTTGAAGGTGTTCAATGAAGGCGCTTGAACCACCTCCGGTGGCAGGCTGTTCCAGACCTTGGGGGCTCGGACAGTAAAGAAATTCTTCCTTATGTCCAGCCTGAAACGATCTTGAAGTAGTTTGTGACCATTCGACCTCGTCATCCCTTGGGGCGCTCTGGTGAACAAACGTTCCCCCAGATACTGGTGGTCACCCCGATAAACTTGTAGGTGGCCATCAGATTACCCCTGAGCCTGCGCTTTTTCAGGCTAAAGAGCCCCAGGGCTCTCAGCCTGTCCTCGTAGGGTCTGTTTCCCTGACCTCTGATCATGCGCGTGGCTCTTCTCTGGACTCTCTCAAGCTTCTCCACATCCTTTTTGAATTGTGGAGCCCAAAACCGGACACAGTACTCCAGCTGTGGCCTCACTAAGGCTGAGTACAGGGGGAGAATGACGTCCCAGGATTTGCTTGAGAAGCATCTATGGATGCAAGCCAGCGTTTTGGTCACTTTAGCATTTATCGGCGTTGAACACCATCAGATTCTTGTCCGCCCACTTGCTGAGCCTGTCCAGGTCAGCCTGGATAACCTGCCTGTCTTCTGGTGTGGATGCTTTGCCCCAAAGTTTGGTGTCATCGGCGAACTTGGCCAGTCCGCTTCTGACTCCAGTGTCCACATCATTAATGAAGATGTTGAACAGTATGGGTCCAAGGACAGAGCCTTGGGGGACCCCACTGGTCACAGGACACCACGATGAGTGACTTCCATCAATTACTACCCTCTGGGTCCGACCCCGGAGCCAATTTTCCAGCCAGTGGATCATGGAGGACCCAAGGCGACAATTGGCCAGTTTCTCCAAGAGGCAATCATGGGACACCAGATCGAAGGCTTTTTTGAAGTCAAGATATATGACATCAATCTCTTCTCCCTTGTCCAGGTGATAGGTCACCTGGTCGTAGAAGGAAATGAGATTGGTCAAGCAAGACCTACCCGCAACAAACCCGTGCTGGCTATCCCTTAAAATGTTGACGTCGGCCAGTCCATTAAGGATGGTCTCTTTAATAAACTTTTCTAAGATCTTCCCCGGGATAGAAGTCAGGCTGATGGGCCTATAGTTAGCTGGATCCACTTTCACTCTCACAGCCTGAAGATCATGTACTGGCCCCTCAACGGCCGTATGTAGCCCACAGGCCACTAATTGGCTGTCCCTGCAAATAGAAGCATCTGCTTTTATTTAGCTCTGCCTGTGTCTGCTTCTTTTTCAGACTTGAAGAAGGGCACTTCATGCCTGAAAGCTCATCCAATTTCTCTCCCACTTATACAGTTGGTCTAATAAAAGACATCACAAAAACACTCCCTTTCCTCTCATACATCTCCTGGACCATCATGGCTTCAAAAACATTCTAACACAGGAGTGGGTAAAATACAGTCTGTGGGCCGGATGCGGCCCTCCAGGCCATTTTATCTGGCCCACAGGGCCCCTAAAAAATTTAGAAAATTAATATTTATCTGCCCCTGGCTGCCTGTCATACGACCCTTGATGGCTTGCCAAAACTCAGTAAGCAGCCCTCCATCCGAAATAATTGCCCGCCTCAACCCTAACACTACTAATAGCCGAAAGATAAATTCCTAAGTCCATATATAGGTGTGTAAACAAGTGCCTGATTTTCAAAGTGATCACAACTCAACAGTCACTTTGCTTTCAGTGGGAACTGCTGAGAGTGCAACGTTTGAAATCCAGGCCACTTATTTAGATATCTAAGTATGGACCTAAGACTTAATGTTGGATATCTGTTTTATAAAATTTTAGCCTGGGTGTGAATTTCCTTCATTGTATAGCCTTTGCTTAAGTTTACCACTTAAAAAGGGATGTGAGGGAATAACCAAAGATAAAGAACTCAGATGTTTTACCTCCCCAATGCTAGTCATTTTTATTATTAAAAATATATTTCAACACCCCTTCTCCTTTCTTAAAAACAGAATTTTTTGTAACTGAGGATGGAATTTTTTTAGTTTTCAGTGCTGAAGATGTGACACCATTTCCCCCATAGCTCACATTATTTTTTCTTCCCTTTGCATGGGAGTCAGAGGACCCAGCTGCTCAGCTGTAGAAAACATTTTCTCCAGCAGTAGCAGCAGCTGCTGGCTGTTTGGCAGCCTCCTCTGTCAGCTGCAGCTCCAAGGTTGCCAACACCTCTGGGTGTGATGTGGCTCAAATGCTGATATGGACTGCCTCATGTGCTACTAAATGCTGTATCCCTTCAACTTGTGTTTGATTTGGAAGACTCTATGCACTTGTATCAATTTGTACGTAAGAGCTTTTGCAAATCCCTCAGAAGATCTTTATTGGGGCTTTTTTAATAGGAAAAACTGTTCCATTTTTCCACTGTAATAATTTGCTTGTGTTGTCCTGGCCCTGAAGACATCCTACCTATTAATCCCAGTTGCACAGTAAACTTTCTTTGCTTTGTAGTCAAACTAACAGGCTCCCTGCCAAACCAAAAAGAAAAAAAATCATGTTGCTATTGTGTTCTCTGACACATGACCCATCTATTTGTGACTAGGTTTTCAATTATGCCCTAAGGAGCAGTGACTCCAGCAGTTCTCTGCCACTTGGAGGAGCTCAGGTTAATCTGGAAGACCATGGCTCCACCAATTATATTTTTAACAGTTCAGAATGGCTTTCAAATTTCATTTGGAACCCTCAACAAAGAAATTGGACTGGAAGCTGGATGTAAATACAGATGAATGTATTCTTTGTAAATCATTGTTTATTTAAAGCAAGAAGCACTTGACATAAGTAAAATGCTATATTTTCCCTTCTGTAAATAATGTCCACACTGTTTTATTACCTTTAATCATGTCACGCAAACCCCACTGGCTGTTTCTTTTTTTATCCACTTACCATATTTTAAAATTATCCTATTCATTTTATTCTTATAAAATTCATGAGCCATGTAAAATCCTTAGCATGTTACAAACGCTGCAGTATTTCTGTTTATTCAGCTATTGCACATTCAAGCAATTTTAGCAAATATAAGAACTGTGGGTTTTTTTTAGATTCTTACATATTCAAATAATGTAATTCACATACCATATCTTGGATACACATTACTTTTACAAGGTCCATAGTATTTTAAAATGAAATTGGATATTACATTAAATAATATTTTCTCTTCACTCCACAGAGGCTGAAAGCAGCAGGGCACATTTAACAAGAAGTCTTTCCTTTTTTATCTGATATTTTGCTAATTAAATGCAAATACTATTCTGATGCTAAAATGTTGTTTATACGCCCCAAAGTATTTTGCAAAGTAAATGTTTACTGAAGAGTTCTGAGGGCACAGTTTACAATTAAAATCATGATTGGATACACGTTGGTTCTAAGCAAAGATTTTTAAGTGAGGCTTTAAACATACTGTTAATGGCTTAGCACTCTAGTCAACAAAGATGATATGCGTGAAAGTGCAAATACCACCAGTGGAGTAACTCAGGAGGTACCTCAGATGGATTGTGCAATTATTTGGCAAAAAGCCACTTGACTGTTTTAAATAAGCCTCTTCAGTTTAACATTGAAAAGTCTTATGTATTTCTCATCACAGTGTGACATTTCCTCAAGCTGCTGGAGTGGGCAGGTAGAATAAAGAGCACAGTATCAGTTGGTGCACCATGATCGGTTGATGACACTCAGTATGCCTGGAATTTGATTTTAAGCCAGGTTAAATGCATCCAAATTTTGAATACCAGTCCAATACTTACTGAACTATGAAAAAAGGAAAATTACTAATGTTATTTAATCTGGAGAAGATGAGACTGGGGGGGCGGGGGTGGGTTTGATAATAGTCTTCAAATACCTACATGGTGATTACAGGGAGAATGGAGATAGTATTCTCTGTGATTGTAGAGCTAGAAGCAATGGATTCTAACTGCAGCAGGAGAAATTAGGTTGGAGATTTGGGAGAATTTTGTCACTAGGAGGGTGGTCACCTTAGAACAGACTACCAAGAGAGGTTGTAGGTTCTCTATCCTTGGAAATTTTCAAAAGCAGGTTAGATAGACACTTGACTGGGATGGTTTAGTCAGGGATAATCCTGGCCTGAGAGAAGAGCTGGATTAGATGACCTCCTAAAGTCCCTTCCAGCCCTATTTTCTTGTCACCTTAATGCCAAATTCCTGGTTCAGAAATTAGAAATACAGAGCCCTGGCCATTGATAGCATAAGCAATCAAGACACAGGATTGTTTTTCTTCAAATGTTTTTGAGAGCCTGGAACCCAACCCGTTCTCTTAGACAGGCAAAACTGAGCAGGATTTCTGATAAAAGTGATTATTAGTGTTTCTGCCTCCTGGCTGGACTGGGCAAACTAAATTGCAGGCATAGCTGCTCTGATAGTGGTAGTTCATCATTACCACTTTGTCCTTAGGCACTTTGAACTTCCATGCTCTAGTGCTTAAAAATAATACAAGTGAAAAAAAGAAAATAGTGAGCCAGACTTTTCAATACTAAGAGATTGTGCGTGTGGGAAAAGTTCAATTTTTGTTTTGCCATTGCAAAACTTAAGTTTACATATAGAGAAGCTGAAAATCAAAATTTAAGTAATTTTTAATATCAACATGTTTGTGTGGAAGTCCTATATATCTATTGTGCATCTAATATTAATATTTGATATAAAATCTCAAGCCCAAAACTGGGTTTGATATTTTGTTGTCTAATTATCTTCCATATGTTTTTGAAATGTCTTCTGTTGCCTGTAAGAAATAGTATTAACTTGGTATCTGTTTTTATTTTATTGCTCATCAGATCACACCACTGTAGATGTAAATTGGAACGTTCGGAATGAATTGAGTCAGCTCCACATAGGATTGTTTAGGAAAGGATTTCTAAGATCGAGATGACTAATATGTTTTAAGGACAACATTTTCAAAAATATGCATCTCAAAAGGGGGAGTTTGGGCAAAAAAGCCCCAAGCAAAACAGAATATCCTTGTGTAGTATTTGACTGCCAGAGGCAAGTTATGTTTTATTAAGTTTCAGAAAATGTTACCAGAGTCACCATGGCCAACAGGCTCCAAAATGATTCCACTTCTACATATGGGGTTGGTACTGTCTGTACCTGGCTTTGAGAATGCTAGGGTTTTGTATTCATCTACTCAAAACCATTTCTTTCAAGACTTCTTTTCCCTTGACACAAACATCAAACATTATGGTGCATATTCTTACAGTTTCTTCAATGAGGCTTTTTTTTCCCCTCTTAAATCTTTTAAGTTTTTCTTTTTGTTTTTAATTTCTTCTAGGGTTAACTTGCTTTTTCCTCTCCTCATCTTTGCCTTCTCTTTACACCCTCTTTCTGCATTTACCTCTCTCCCCTATGGAGCCATTTTTCCTTAATCATTGCCATTTGGCTTCACCTTTCTTAAAGTTATTTCTGCCAGCCCTACATCTTTGTGCTACACAGGGAAAGGTTGTTGACAGAGCCATTTTGTTGACATTAGGACCTTTTTCTTGGAGTAGAGGAGAACATGAGGGATGAGATAAGAACCTATGCATCTCTCTCTTTGGGGCTGGTGGCCTAGGGGCTCTTTTTATTTCCTTCCTTCCTTTGGTTATTAAAGTTATTCAGTTATTGATTGTCTTCCAATGTCTGAGTCATTAGCATAGTGCTAAAATGCACTATGGCATTAATCAACTATCTTTCAAATGATATAAAAGACTGAAGATCAGACCACCTGTGGTAATTAAATCTCTCAGGGGGGGTTTCTCGAGTGTAATTTTTATAGACTGTACTACCACACCAGAGTTTAGGAACAATTCTGGTGCAATCCCAAGGCTGAGATCAAAAATCAGTTCAAGGCTCTTGTGTGATGTGGGAGCTAGGAGTGACACCAGCAAAGCATGGGAACTGGTTCGAGGTTCCAATACAGTGTTGGGGCTGGGAGTGACACCAGCATGGCACAGGAGCTGGTCCCAGACCCACACCACACTGGAGCCTTGAACCAGTTCCTGGTGTCACTGCCAGACCCACCACTGCACAGGAGCCTTGATCTGGCAATGCTTTAGTACAGATGCCCAGGGATGGCAACTAGGGCTGTGTGAAACTTCAGCAGCTGATCATTTCGGAGGTGTTTTAGACCATTTTGGAGCCCAGAACACCACATTTGAAATGAAATGGAAGGCTCCAAAACATCTCTGAAACAAAATGAAACCATCCAAAACGTTTCAAAGGCACCCCCGGGAATAGTCCAGCATAGCCCTTCAGCCCTCCTTTTAAAGTGCCGGGTGGCTGGGCCAGGAGGGGGATGGGGCCAGGCAGGGCAGCCATGTGGACTTCTCCCGCCCGGGGAGAAGCAGGCAGAGCCATGGGAGAACCTGCAGTCACCCAGCTATGGCTACCTCTCCCTGGCCAATCTGAATCTCCAAATCGGCGCCAAAACAGCATTGACACTCCAAAACAGATTTGATTGGGTCAAAACAGAACGGTGATCCGAAACACCGAAACAAATCGCTATCCCTCTGAAACAGCTGAACCCGAAACGGAAATGAAACATAGCCATTTTGCATAGCCCTAATGGGAGCCCAATAAACAAACAACTGTACTGGAGTCCCCTGATTATATTACTTCTGTGGAGCAGTCTAACATTAGCTCAACACATTTTAGGTAATACAGTTTGGAGATACTCCTCTGTAGTAAAGGCCTAACCTATAACTATGCTATGATAGGACTTAGCACCTGCCTCACTGCTTGAACACTCAGACACAAAAATTGTAAATAGAGTTAGCATATGCTAAGTGTAATGTGTAACAAGGCCCTAAGTGAATTCACCTCTTCTGTCCCTGTTTTTCTCCCCAGGCAACACAATTCCATCATCAGTGCTTCTCTTTCCTCTTCCCCACTTCCCTAGGTAATAGAGGGAGAATGCACCAGTCAAATCAATTTTTGGAGGTGATGGATGCCTTCCCACCAATAGTTGGATAAGCATACCACCTGGTAGGAGAAGCAATATCCCCTCCCTACCTCTTTTACAAAAAAGTAAACATGTACAAAAGCTGGACTATCACTTTCAAACTCAGATTTTAGCTAGAACCCTAGAGTTAACACACTTCTCTTGAAATAAATCCCCAAAGATCTTAATTGCCACTGAAAGCCTCGTCCCCAAATTTATACCTCATTTGACAAGAAAAACTACTAACATCACAGAGTTTTATCTTCAAGGTGGGTCCTTGCTTAAGCCATAACCCAAAAGAAAAAAACTATTGAATAACTGAACTATGAACACTCCTTCCTGAGCAAATCCACATCTTCTTTCCTCATGAGAAGTGAGGCAAGGTATTCCAACATACTACATCAACAGATGTTGCAAAGAGAATTAAAATAATTGAAGAGGAGTTCTGATTGGAGAGATCCTGGTGCAGAGATATGGGAGACAATATTATATGATCACTAGAGAGCTAGTCTCCTGATGTAATGCCATCTACAGGATATGTAGTTTTGGAAAAACAAACAAGCAAATAAAACAAATTCAAGGTATAAATGTGTCAAGTTTTCTGCATTTAGATTTGTAAAGTTTGTTTTGAGTTTGAAAATTTTTATGGGGTAGCAGGATTTATATTCTGCTAAAATGCTGACTTTGAGCCAATTCATAGATTGCACTGTATTCATATTTCACTGCAATATCTTTTTTTTTTGTATTAGTTATATATTTGTAGTTTGTTTTTATACCACTGGCATGCAATTAAATATTTTCTTTTCTTCTTTCATTCTGATATAGGATTATAATGGACTTTTGAGGGTTTAATCTAAATTCAAATCTCAGGACTTCATTACAAATTGTGAAAGTAAAATTATCTTTAAAAGTATTTTTTAAATACTTTTAAAATTCTGAGAATATGTTTGGCTATGATATCAGGGGGAAGATTAAATTAATTTTAGGACTAATATTCTGCATGTATATTGTTACATAGATGTGTTGATTCCTATCATCACACTTCCTAATATGAGAGGCTTGTAGATTGTTTGTTGAAGTATCTGGCAGTTTTAATCAGGTCTGAACACAGGTTAATCAAAATTCTCACAGAGTACTCAGTATCTCTGTATCTTGGCTATATTCTAGAATCTTGCACTTCCAGATTTTAATTTATTTCATCTGGAATGCAAGAGAAAGGTTGAAGGATTAGTTAGTAACTGTATATTAGATAATCCTTATCAGCTGCTCTCTCCGATTGAGTTTGTAATAACACAGCTGGAGCACTCTTTATATTTTACAGAAAGTTAAAAATCTTATAAATCCTTGTTTGTTTATTAGGTTTATTGTCACCCTTGCAAAGTATGGTTAATTTCAATTTCTTGAAAGATCCTCATCTCCATTTTAAAGTTAGCAACAAAAATTGAGCAGATGTATTCAAGTAATTTTCATACAAACATAAAACTTAGACTTCCCTTTCAGTTCTGTGCCATTAAAAAGTTTCTTGCTCAAGCTCAGTGTACTTGTGCTTTAAGATGAGAGGGAAAATATTTACCCAGGATGATAAACATGACCTGAGACAAACCTATGTATAGCCTGGTATCAGTAAGAGGCACTAAGCTCCAGCGAGCTTATATATCCACCATACTGTGGGTTTTCTAAATATTTTTTTTTCATTTAGACTGATATTTGATTTGTGCCATAGTTCATGTCACAGCCCTGTGCTGTGGGTCAGCACATGACAACTGAGAGAGAGGTCATTTTACCTCCTGTTGCAGGCTGTGATGAAGCCACAAGCAATACGAGCTGTCCCAGACCCACTTACCAATGTGCCTTAGTTTTGACTCTTTTAAGGCCATCTTGACAGGTAATATTAGGTCTTCCAGTGACTCCAATACAGATGCTAATTCATGCTAAAGGTAATGATGATACCTATCCATTTTTTTCAGTGGATGTGATACCAGTTTACTTCACGTAAGACTAATAGGCATTGAATAGAATTAAATTCCATTCCCTAAGCTGGGTCAAAAGTTTATTTAGCATGTTACCCAATTCCCTTGTCTGCAGGCAATCTGTAGCTTTTGCAGCTATGACCACACTGCATACCATACATGTTCTCCTAAAAGCTTTTAAAGTATGTAAGGCCCAAATTAGCTCATGTCAAGATAAAACTTCATAAAAAGCAAGGGTTGCCTGTAGACATGCTCTTTCATGTTCTAATTAGAACGTCAGAGAAGAGACTATTATTTGAGTCTTCTCCGCATTCCAATTTGAATACTCTAGTATCATTGTTCCTATCCATAGCAAGAGTAACTCTCTTAGGCAAATATTTCAAATATAATCATTCAAGGGGGCTTTCATTACCTTCCTGTAACAGAGATGGGTAGTGGGATGCAGCCTTGACTACTAAAAATGTTCTGTAGGCAGCCTGGTACCAAAGCTACAGAAATCCTTTCTTGTATACCAGTGAATTCACTGAAATTTACAGGATCCTTTCCTATTTTCTTTGCAAGTACAGTATATTACTCAAAGTTATTAGGAATATAATAAAAGAGTAACATTGAGGCTTCCTCTCCAGATCTAACATTTCTGAAAAAGAACAAAGGATTATTTCATATGACATTTCCCTTGACCTCTCTTTCTCTATGTATTAAAAAAAAAATCATAATCAGTCTCTTTCAGTAGCAATATCTGATTTTTTTAAAATCCTTACCTCAGTTTTCTTAACATCAGATCAAAAGAAATAAAATGAAAGGATGGCATCTCTAATATATATGTTAATTCTTGAATTGTGTCCTAAGGCTAGGGCATGGCAAAGGAAAGGGCTAAAGTTAAACCCAACTTTCTTATTTTGAGAGCTACTTTTCTGTAAGACACAAGTAGAAATACACCTAATGACTCATTCTAGCTCTACATGGTACTTTTTCACATACTGAAGCTACTACAAATTTTTATGACTGTCAGTCTCTGCTCAGCAGAGGCTCAGGGGTGAAATCAGAATAGAAGCTGGAGTCAGGATTGAAATGCACTGGCAAAGATGTGCCAGGAAGTTTGAACTTCATTTGCTAGGACTATAGGCCATTATTTATACCCATTCTGTGCATAGACTTCCAGTTAATCTCAATAGGAGTTGACTGCAAGGAATGAGGATAAAATCTGGCCTCTATCCAATGCTAGTGTTCCTTCATGTCCAAGTACACCTCATTCATTAAATTGGAAGAGACAGAACACAAAAAAAATCTCCAAAGTTCCCTTCTTGACCTTTTTCACTTGCAGAGGATACTGGTCACTCTGAGCATAGACTAGGGTATACTAACAAGACAGATCTTCATTAAAAAAACCTCATTCAATTTGCTGAGAAGAATGGCAGACTACCAGAAACCAGGTTTTACTTTTGGCTTCACTCAAAGAGGAGCAGTAACTGCTTTTTACTTTCACTTCTTTTGCTCTCCCAATTCAGCTCCATAACTAAGGGTGGCTAACAGTGTCAGATTCAGGAGGAGTCCTGTGCTTTTAAAATATTGTCATAATGCTCCCATGAGACAAGTATATTGCTGGTATTTTTCAGCTTCTGGGTCTCAATCTTGTCCACAGAAAGTATGAATAATTTTCCAAGACTTGAATATTATATGCGCTGGCAGCTATGGATATACAAGTGAATATTGAAGGATATAGGCTTTACAGGTATGATTGGGTTGGGAAGAAGAAAGTATGGCCCTGTATGTGAAAGAATGGTACCCCTATCTGCAGGTCACATTTGACAACAGGGAAGGGTCCCTTGAGACCAGGATACAAGGGGGATCAGGAGAGGGAAGCCTGATACTGGGAGTCTACTTCAGGCCTCCCTCCCAAGAAGAGGAGCGTGATCATTCATTCTCTGGAGAACTGACTGAGGCAAGTAGCACTAGAGACATGATTGTCAGGGGTGACTTCAACTACCCTGACATCTGTTGGGAGGACTATTCAGCCGCCTCCAGCAGGTCAGCCAACTTCTTGGCAACAAGAGATGATCTGTTTCTGACAAAGGTTGTGGAACAGCCTGCTAGGGGAGGGTAAGGCCACTCTGGATTTAGTGCTGCCCTAAAGGGAGGACATCATAGGTGACCTAAGGATTGGTTGTATTCTGGGTGACAGCGATGACTACCTGATTAGGTTCACCATCTGCCATAGGACTGGGAGATCAGTCAGCAGAACAGAAGTCCTAGATTTCAGAAAGGCAGACTTTGGCAAACTCAAGAAGCTAGCTGAAGAGGCTGTCTGCGACCAGCGACTGGATGATTTGGGAGCTCAGGAACACTGGCGCTTCCATAAGGAGTCAATTCTCACTGCTCAAAAACAGGCCATCCCCACATGGACAAAAAGCAGGAAAGGAGCCAAGAGACCCATTTGGCTCAACAGCAATATTAGGGAGCTATTGAAAAAGAAAAAAGAAGCATACACACAATGGAAGAATGGTTCAACAACCAGAAAGGAATACCAGGGCCTGCAGATATGAGACACAGAAAGCCAAGGCAGGCACGGAGATCAAGTTGGCAACTGGAATAAAAGACAACAAAAAGTCCTTCTATAGATGCATAGAGAGCAAGGAAAAAAATATCGGGCTCCACTGTGGGACCCCTACTGAATACTCAGGGGCAGCCTACAGTTGATCCCCATGAAAAGGCAGAACTCCTAAATACGTACTTCACATCAGTATTTCTGAAATCAAAGAGGGAGTGTTCACCTGACCATAGGCCCAGGGAATACAAGGATGACAGCAGACTATATGAAATCAGTCCCAAACAGGTGAAGGATCTCCTACAACACTTGAACTGTGACAGGGGGCATGCCCAGGGCTGGGTTTCAACCTCAGCCCGCCCACCTAAGTATGGCAGTCCGCCCAGTCTCACCTGCCATAACTTTCCTGTTACCAAAATTGGTGTATATATACAGGAGACTGCCTATTGTAATGCCCCGATACCAGGGAGCATTATGCATAACTCCGACTTCGGTTATCATGTTCCATGCCTCACAGATGGCATCCTTGAGTTGTTCTTTACTCTGGCTCATGGCTGGGCCAGGCTCAGCCCCTTGCTAGGCCTCATGCCAGGCAATTCACTTCGCCCTGGGCAGAGCTCTAACCCAAGCCCCTCTCCGGGTACCTCACCACTCTCACCCCCTCATTAGGGGCAACTACTCGCCCTTTCTACCGGCAATTTCTGCTGAGCTGCATCACTCACCCTTGGGCCCAACTATGATCACAGGCATCTGAAGATCAACCTTGGCCTCACGGCCCCTTTTGACTAGGACCACTGGGGCCCTACACCCCCACATGGGGCTCAGGTGCTTCTTGCCAAGTGTACCTGGCCCCTACTACTCACACTGGGCTCAGGTGCCTCTCTCTAGGCATGCCTGGCCCCACTACCCTCTCATCTTAATGACACACCAGATGGTGGGGGCTGGGGTAATCAGGTGCTCCTACCCACTTTTCACTGGGGAGGTAACTGGCCTGGCATTTCTGGAGGACTGGCCTGCCATGGACAGCCCCACCAGACTACCCTTGCAGTTTCTGGTCATACCCAGGACCATGCAGGCCTACCTGCCCTGGTTTAGTTCCCTCATTAGGGCTCCTGAATGATGTACTTGGGCTCTCTCTCTCCTTGGGCCCAGCTCTTACTCTGACCCCATTCAGAGTTCATAGCAGCCTGCTTTCTGGCTGACCCCTACTCTCTTTGGCTGTGATGTTCCCCCCATTGAAGGGAACTTTGGGTCTTGTGGGCTCTGGCCCCACTTCCAGGCTACTTGAGGTGCCAGATAGCTCCCTATGGCCCTGGCCTGCCCCTTGTATAGGGCTTATTTTTCCTTCAGCCATCTGTCCCTGGCCCTCTTGCATTGACCAGTATGAGGGATCAGAAAGTCAGTCTAGCAGCTGCTGACTCCCATATTCCAGAGGGTTCCCTCCTGGGTCATACCATAGAGCCCTCCCCCTTATCTGGGTTGGCCTAGGACCCCCATAATGTTGCCTGAGGCCTAAGTCAACTGGGCTCCCCTGAGCCCTGGCTTCACCCCTGCCAGATGTACTCTGGGGCTTGCCTGGCCCCTTTGTAGACCTACAATCTCTTAGCCACATGCCTAGGCTAGACCTTGTTCTTAATAGGTCCTAACCTTCTTCCTGGGGCTTAGGGCCCCACTGGGCTTTCTAGGAACCTCCTGCCATCTCCATAGTTCCTCCCTGACTGCTACAGTGTTCCCAGAGACTCTGAGAATTGGACCTGTTTAGTCTGAGCAAGAGAAGGCTGAGAGGTGACCTGATAGCTACCTACAAGTACATCAGGGCTGAGTATCAAGACCTAGGGGAGCAACTCTTCAGGAAGGCACCTCAAGGGTGGACAAGGACCAATGGGCATAAGCTGATAGAGGGTTAATTCAGGCTGGATATAAGAAAAAACTTTGCAAGGATCACCAGAATCTGGAACACACTCCCAGCAGAGGTGGTGCAGTTGCCATACTTGGAGGTGTTCAAGATGAGCTCAACAAGGTGCTTGTCTAGGCTCATCTGAGCCCAATAACTTCCTGCCCCTGGCAGGGGACCAGACTTGATGATCTTACAGGTCCCTTCTGGTCCTTTGATTCTATGATTCTAGGATACACATTGTTTTCCAAGTTTTTTTACCTCACTTGAGAGGTATAATAATTAGAAAAGTGCTGGATGGTTGTTGGTTTCTGTGATATGGATATTTTTGCAAATGTTGTTGCAAAAGATTTTACTCTGTGCCTGAATCTCTCTAATTGGAGTAAGGAAAGTAGATTTAGGGCACAGACAGAAGTACAGCTCCCCGTTATAAATCAGAAAACTTTTCAAGAAGCATTCTGAGTTACAATGATCCCCCGGACCAAACAGAAGTTCACTATTGATTCCAGGGGGGTGGTAAACTAGCTGCTGGCTGTGAGCCTGCAGCCGGTTTCCCCTAACAACGGCCCCTCCTCCCTCCCAACTCATGCTGTTTTCAGGATGGGAGGGAGGAAAAGAGAGCAGAGTGTGTTTGTTCTAGGGGTTCCCCAGGCAGCTCTGGAGGGTGGGGTGAATTGGAGCCCCCTCACCTTGGGGGGTGCTCCAATACACCCACCTCACTCCTCAGCAGGGCCTAAAACCCCCCCAGACCAAATTCCCTCCACTCTCTTTCCCCCCTCCCATTGCAAAAACAGTTCAGAGGCTGGCAGGCAGGAAGACAGACAGACATAAGTTACAGAAGATGCTGTTTTGAAATGTCTTCATCTGATTTTTGCCCGATCTGCCATTTTTGAAACAGTCTGCAGCCATGCACTTGTGTTTGGTCATAGCTATAGACCACTTTCTGTAGCCAGATCAGGTGAAAATTGTCACTCGCGTGTGCCCTAAATCTTCATTAAGTTCTGGGTTTGAGTTCCTGCAAATGGGGATTTCCTGCATGCATTTTGTAAACACCTCTGTTGAAAGACTGGGGTAACTGTATAAATAAGTTGCACTTTGAAAATACCTTGATTTAATGTTACGGATTTGATCTTATATGAGGATCCACAGTGGAAGACTTCAAATCTGCTACCATACAGCAAAGGAAGGACAAAATGTGAACCCAAAACATTCTCAAATAAGCAAGTTGCAATAAAACCTTTAACTCCAATTTAATCCTGGCCTATGGCTATTCCTTGCACAAATTTCACTTTTATTTGTAATTGAATGTTTTAAAAAATAAAAATAAATAAAGCTAGGAGAAAAATAGTTTTATACATTAAGTGAACCTTCAAAATTAAAAACATTAGCTCCACCATGAAACATACAAAGTGTTACTACTCACTGCTAGAGAAGAGTAAACACCACATTAATTATTTTTAACACTAATTCTCATTTTGATATTTATGCTAATTATGTAATTATAAGATTCTGATATGAATAGTATAGGATTCTGTTGTTTGTTTAACAGTCATATTTTGTTGTTCAATAAGTCAAAGACTTGATCATGTTATAAAATGAATGTGATTTTAAAACATTCAATTCATGTTTACTTCTAATAAATGATTATAGTCTTTCACTGATTAAAAAAATCTTGAAAATGCAGAACAAGTCCAGATTGCATTTTAAGCAGTGTATTGCTTTAATTTCTAAATAAGGTATAATTTAGGGTATGAGGCCACCTCTACACTTAAAATTTATACTGTGATTAATGCCATAAAATGGCAAACCAACCATAAAACTTTCTACATGTGATGTAGAATTTGGCATATTTAAATTTAAAGTGTGCCCAGGTTTCCTGGCCCCAGCCTGAGGCTGCAGGTTTTGTGTAGCAAGGGGAACAGGCACATGGGATCAGAGGCTCCCAGAAGAGTTTAAAGTCCCCACTAGGGAAAGCCCTTCCCCTGCACCAGAAGCCTCTGATCCTCCACAGTCCAGCCAGAGGTTCTGGGTGGGAGGTTTTGACAATCAGTTGATTGGCAGCCACATCCCCAGGACCAAACTGGAGACTCAAACTGGCCCCAATGCAGTCCAGGGGTAGGTCAGGGCCAGGGTGGACAATCAGCATATATGAGACCCCCGTGGGCTGGAGCTGACAGTCAGCTGATAGTCCTGGCTCAACTTGCTTGTGCAGGAGAAGCCCAGGATTATGATCCCAGTCTCTCCCCGTGCTTCCAAATAGTAATAGTATTCTTAGGATCTGAACCTCAATGCCAAAATTATACCTCATGCCAAACAGATATAGCAGGAGATGTAATTTTGGCATCAGGAATCAGATCCCATTGCACCATTATATAAACAAGTGCCAGGGGTCTTGTCTCCACTTGCAATCTCTTAGGTGGTGGTAATGTGGGGCTGGGGGGGAGGCAGCGGGTGGTGGGGCGGGAATCCATATTAATATGAAAAAAAATTCTGCTTTGTTTAATGTTATAATTATAATGTTAATAGTTGCTTCACCCTGTATACATCTTAAGCCAGATTCTTTACATTAACCTTTACTTTAGAATAAGTGAAGTAGTTAAGTCACTAAGAGCTTCACATTCATTATACAAAATAGTAAAATTCACTTGGATTAATTCACTTTGATGAAATTGATGCATCTTGGTTTTTTGGGTTTTTTTTAACTTTTCAGCATTTTATTAAACATTTTGCCAGTCCGCACCTACGTAGATAAAATTGAAATAAATACAGGGAGCACACAGACATAAAATTTTAAGAGTAAAAAACCCAAAAACCCACCATGTTAGATTACAAACATATTTTTAAAACAATTTAGAATGACTAATGTTCCTCTCTTCCCTACTCAATGACCAGCTGCATTTAACCATATATAGAGAATCCAATCCTGCAAATAATTAAAACACATAGCATTACTCAGAATGCTAACTGTATTGAACTTGATAGGACTTTTCACATGAATAAAAGATCCTTGAGGCTATGAAGTGAGTGCAGGATAAAAAGCTGTGAGTGCATCTACATGAGACACTTTACTGCTTAGTAGTATTGTTTACTGTGCAGTCAGCATGGGCATCTACACATGCACACACTTACTGAACAATAAACCTCACTAATCCCAAGTAAATTTGCTACCTGCAAATGCAAGCAGCAAATCTACTTGCTATTACTAACTGTGCAGTATTGCTCATGTAGACACCTGACTGAGAGAAAATCTGTTTCCAGTAAGCCAGCCACCAGGGGTTGGGAGACTATTCCCTGCCCTTAGGCTTAGGAGCTGCCTCTGGCTGCCACCAGAGCCCGGGCAGGGACTATGTACCCCCATCCCAGCTTTAGGGAGCTCCAAGTATTTCCCCACTTCCAATCTGAGATTACAGTCAGGAAGCAGGGACTGGGAAATCTTTATCTCCCAGCACCAGCTCTGCAATGCTGGGCTCGGGTTGGGAGAAGGATCACCAGGAGCTGGTGATGGGTGAGCCTGTTCCCCACCCAGCTTCACCATCATGGAGCTGAGCAGGGAACACATTCTCCAGTCCTCACCCTGTGATCATGGAGTGGAGTTTGGGAAATTTCTCGGTCACAGGCAGGTCCCAGCCCCACACCCTGATCGGGCAATCAAGGCACAGGACTTGAAAAGAGCTGCAGGGTTGGGGAAGGTCCCATCCCCCTGCCCCAATCCACCAAAGGGACAGCTAGTAGTGAGGCCCCAGTGGGGCAAAGAATACCTACCCAGCTGGGGGCTGACTACTAGCTGCCAGAATTGGTGGATCAGGGCAGGGGCCTGGGACCTGCCCCACCCCTGAATCTCTTTTCAAGTCCCCTGCCCTGATCAGGGAACTGGGGCTGGGAGCACCATGCTGCTGGGGCAGGAAAACATTATTCTGGCCTGGTGTTCCCTGCCAGCTCATGGGCTAGTATCTTGGTGGGGGGAGGGGAGGGGGTATAGAGCTCCCCTGGTGGTGGCAGGGACCCATTGCAGGGCCCCAGAAAGTGAGATCAGTTTGCTGTTCCCACTTCCCCACATCTGTAGATGCCTGCCCAGGAGCATTTACTTGTGAGTAGTTTACTCATGAATAAACTGCATCTGGATCTAATGCACATGTAGGCACACCCTGTGGGTGCATCTGCATATGCTGATTTAGGGTTCATTAACCATTTTTAAGGTGCATTAAGGGAGCAGGTCTACATGTGCATGTCCTTAATGCACCTTAAAATGGTTATTTTAGGTTATTTGTGCCTAAATTTGATACCTGCAAAAGTATCAAATTTAGATGAGAATAGCTAAAGCGCCTTAACGCACATGTAGACAGGCTAAGGTAAATTACTGCTGTGTTTGTTGACTTACTTGTGACTAACCAAGTCAGTGCGCATAACGTGTTAATGTGCCTTAGCATGTGCACATGTAGAGACACATCTAAATTGCTTTAATATGCATTAGGCAAATGAGCATTAGATTTAAGCACACATAAAATCAGATGTAGACATGCCCTGTATACAGAAATTTGCACCACTCTTTTAAATTGGACTGATCCTGAGAAATACTGAGCACCAAAAACTCCTGCTTTGGTTAGATACCATGGATATTCTATAGATTCTAGGGTCAATGCCTAGAATAGCTGAATCTTGAGAATCATGAACTAACTGCTGTTCCATGTCAACCTCCATTCATGAACAAATCCACAGAAAGGGGGAAGGACTATCAAGACCTTTGTAAAGTACAAAAAGGTCTAATGAGGTAAAGTAAAAACAATGACATTTGGATGCCTATACATACCATAGGTTTTAATCCCTGTGGAGGAAAGGGAATGAAAAAAAAAAAAAAGGATTGCTCAAGTACAGTAGCGATTAGAGGAAATGGTAAGATTGCTTAAACATAGTTCATGACCGTTACAGCTTCTGCTTATCTTGCTATTATTGCTTTTGCTTATTTTGCTATTTTCAAACCGTTAGGATGTGTGGAAAAGTACCTACATCTTTGGGCGGAACCTATACCATGATTGGTTATAAAGAAAATGAGATCATGTAACTACAAGGTATAAGAACTTGTTGTATTCCTCATAAAATTGGGGAAGAAGGAAGAAATTCCCTTCCCCCCTACGGCTGTAGCTCAATAAAGCTTCAACTGACCTGCTTCACGAAAAAACGCAGAATACAAGTGGTTTTTCCGTGACAATTCTTGGTGCCGTGACTCGGATCCACGACACAGATTGAGGGGAGAGGACCGCAGGCTGCCTCCTTTGACCCTCGAGGCGCCAAACTCGAGAGGTAAGAGACCTAATTCAAAATCTCTATTGGGGTTTCGGAGGAGGACTGTCTGTAGGCTCCCACCTTGGCCGTGGTAACTGGATCCGAACCTTGTTATCACAGGTCAGTCTGAACCTTACTGCCGGCTAAAATTTTCTGTCTAAATAGAATTTTATGTCTGTAACTATACATTTTATATAAGAAAGGTAACTTTATCTAGCAACACATCGGGCTTGTAGTTAAATAACTAAGGCGGTGTGGGATCTGATTGATTGAATATGCATGAATGAGTATTTAGAAGACCATGAGCCGCTGACCAAGTCTGAGACTTGTGCGGGCCGGGAGCGGGCCGGGCCCTTTTTCGCGCCGCACGGGCTGTGGCCAGCAGCCCGGGCATGCTGGGTCGGAGAGAACAGGCACGGACGCGTAATGGTTGATTCAAGATTGTTTACTTACACCAAAGATGGTCGCGGTGTAGGATGGACAGTTTCCCAGGCACAGCTCCGCTTAAATCCTCGTTTGAGGACTCAGACAAAAACTCTCACTCACACGGAGTTGTTGAGGCTCCGTGGATCCTTTTTTGCGCGCAGGGAGAGGGATACGTCGAGGATTGCGAATGGCAACGGGGAGAGGCTAGAGGCTGATCAGACCCCTGTTGCCTTCTTGAAATGCACTGGGTCCAATAGGCTTCGCAGCGCTTAGAGATCTTCACACAGCGTGAAGTCTCCTCCTCCTGATGTTCGTGGAGTCCTCCAACTTGGGCGGAAACCACTCAAGCCTTTTATACGGCTAGCAAGCCAATCGCTAGCCACCACGTGTGAATAATTTCACGCAAGCCAATAATGGGGCTCAAATTAGAATACGAATGGCGGGAACTCTTTGCAACGAGCATTTCTTAGATGCAAAAAGAAATGCACCATGCAAAGAAAGCTACAAATTGGCAGGAATTCTTTTGCACCGGGGTTTTCCTCTGCAGCAGAAAACTCCACCGTGCAAAAAGCTGCAATTTAGTGGGAGCATAATTCAGTGGTGCCAAAGCACACACAAAACAAAAATCACACCTTTGGGTTGTGACAAGACTAAGGCTGGGCCTAGCCACCCCGATACGGCCTAAACAGACAGTGTCGAAAGCAAGGGGGCCCAGTCGGAACCTCGTGACTCAGTGGACAGGACATCTGAGTGTTGTTGTCTTTCTCCTCCTACTATCCCAGTAGCTTCTGCCAAAAGGGAGAGTGAAAGGATCCCTTCTATGTTTTTCCCTCCCCATTTCCACTCTATGAGCCGGTGTCGGGTCAAAAGCCTTATGTCTGGGCAGTGAAAACTGCGGGGCAAGGCACTGAGCTGCCCGGACATCCTAAATAAGCCTTTCCTACGTATGATTGAGTATGGGAACCGGTCAGTCCAAACCTGTTCCTGCCCCCCCCCAAAGGGAACCCCAGCATATTATATGTACACTCATTATTCCCCTAAAACCTGTAACTATTTGAATAAGTGGAATTGGTATACCAGAGATGATACAGTAAAACAGTTCCCGCTAGAAGGAACCTTTGACCAGGATAAAATAGTGCACTTAAGGGGAGCTTTGGAGTCTCGCGGGCCCAAGGTCCCACAAAGTCAGTGGGACGTATTTTTTTCCTGGTATGATGAGATGTCCAAAAGACGGATGGAATCTCATACCAGAAGCTTAAAAGATTCCCAGGAGAAATTAAAGCAACAGCTAAAAGCTGCTCGGGAGAAATTGGCTGCTCCCCCAAAATATACGCCGGCTACTACCTCAGTATATCCAGCACTGCCAGGGGCGCCCCCCTTACCAGAACCAGAAGAAGATATTCTTGATTTTTGTACAAATCCTGCTCTTCTGGACCCTCCTCATCCACTGGACCAAGCGGCCTCAGCCTCGGCTGGCTCTTCGTCACTTGAAGCTTCCTTAGCGACCTCTCCTGCCGAATTTACCAGTCCAGAGTCATCCTCTATTTCCACCATCATCCAAACATCACCAGAATGGCAAACGACCCCTGGGTCACTTGCCTGTACTTTCTCCAGAAAGACGGAAATGGGAAAGGAAAGATCTCCCATTCTTCTTAGATCTTCCAAACATCCATTTTTTCCAAACTACCCCTTGAGACAGATGCCAGGAATCAGTGTAAACGGACAAAACATCATCACCGTACATGCACCATGGACACCAAGTGATCTTTATAATCTAACCCAAAAATTTCCCCAAATCAGGGAGGACCCCACAAAGTTTCAGGAAGAATTACAAACTGCTATAAACTGTTACAATCCTACATGGGCTGATATAAATCAACTCATGCGGTCCATTCTACCTAAAGAAACCATGTTACGCCTATATGAGGCCTGTATGTGGCCAGAACAAGACCCTGGAACTGGCAGAAATTTTATTGATAATAGGAAGGCCTTAGTTCAAGCAATCCTTACGATTTGCCCAGAAAAGGCAGACTGAACTAAAATAAATACTTGTAAGCAAAGTAAGGATGAACATCCCAGCGATTATTTGGAACGCCTTAAACAGGCGTTTGAAAGATATTCAGGAATGGATAATCCTGTCCAGAATGCTAAACAAGCGATTGTGGCAACATTTGTCCAAGGACTTAATCCTAAAATCGCTGAAAAAATTCAAACAGTGATCATTGGATGGGAAACTAAAGATTTAACCAAAATCCTCGCGGCAGCCAACCATTTCTATAACAAATTAGAAAGATCTAAGGACAATGCTGAATTTAAACTAATGACCTTACAGATTTCTCAGTTGCAGAATCCGTACAGAGGAAGAGGATGGGGAAGGGGAAGAGCAGGTAGGTTTAGAGGGAGAGGTAGATCCACTGGCCCGCAAAATTCTAGCTTTGGAAACCAGTGTCATTATTATAAACAAGAAGGACATTGGAAATCAGAATGCCCCAATCGCCCTGGTCAAGGGCCCAGTCCCCTCCTGTTCCCACCTCCTGTCCCGGTCAATTTTCTGGTATTGAATAGGGCAGCCTAAGGGACAATGATGTCATCGCCCCTTTACTCGCTACTGACCAATCTGGTCCGTTTGTTAAATGTTTTATTTCTGGCAAGCCTGTCTCTTGTCTTGTTGACACTGAAGCCTCCCACTCCACGTTAAAGGCTATTGAATTTCCTTTTCTACCTCAGTCTCCTGAAACTGTAAATGCTGTGGGTATAGGTGGACAGCCTATTCCACATCCTGTCTCTGAGCCTGTCTCTATCTCTATTGGTCCTTTATCTGAAAATCATGCTTTCCTTCTTAGTCCTTGCACGCCTGTCAACCTTCTGGGAAAGGATTTGTTATGTAAACTGGGATGTGTCATTTATTGTGGCCCAGACAGTGTTTACCTTGAGGTACCGGAACAGAGGGAAACTGAGCTTGTGGCCTTGCTGACCCAAGAGTACTCTGACCCTGACACTTCCTACTTGCAAGAGGAATTGTTAGCACAAGTACCTCCACAGCTGTGGTCCACCCATGCAAATAAAGTGGGGCATATGTTAAGTGCTGAACCAGTACACATTACTTTAAACCCCGCCAAGCCGCTTCCCCATGTCCCACAGTACCCCATCTAAAAAAAAGCCGAGGAAGGAATTAAACCTGTTATTTCCTCGCTCCTTGATCAAGGGATTATTATCCCAAAATGCTCCCCGTGTAACACACCTATCCTACCTGTTAAGAAGCCCGGTAAAAATGCTTATCGCTTTGTACAAGATCTTCGAGCTGTTAATGCTGCTGTTTTACCAACTTTCCCCATGGTCCCTAACCCTGCTACTATCCTTTCCTGTATCCCTCCAGATGCTACATGCTTCACAGTGGTGGATCTATGTTCTGCCTTCTTCTCTATTCCCATTCATGAGGATAGCCAGTATTTGTTTGTGTTTACTTATCAGGGATTCCAATATACTTGGACAAGACTGCCTCAGGGATATACGGAATCCCCAACCCTGTTTTCCCAAATCCTAAAAAAGGACTTGGACCCAATTACGTTCAAAGGGGGGTCCACTCTTGTTCAATATGTTGATGATCTACTGCTGGCCTCGCCCTCCTTGGAGGCCTGTAAACAAGATACTTTAGCACTCCTCATAGCATTAGCTCAAAAAGGCCACAAGGTCTCAAAAGCTAAATTACAGCTCTGTAAACCTAAAGTACATTATCTAGGGCATGATATCTCAGCAGGAGAATGACATCTTTCCCCTAGTAGAATTAAAACTATCCTCAATATTCCCAAACCTACAACGAGAAAACAAATGAGGGGATTCTTAGGTGCAACAGGTTACTGTAGACAATGGATTCTGGGATATGCTACCCTTACAAAAACCTTGCAAACCTTTACTCTTGATACCACCCCAGAACCCCTCCTGTGGACTCCAGAGGCCGAACAAGCATTTACCGCCCTGAAGCAAGCCCTCACTCTTGCTCCCTCTCTCGGACTTCCTGATTATAAGAAACCTTTTACCTTGTTTTGTCATAAATGAGAAGGAATTGCTTTAGGAGTACTCACCCAGCTACATGGCGAAAAGCATCGCCCAATTGCCTATTACAGCGCTGCTTTAGATCCAGTAGCGGCGGGACTCCCTCCATGCCTCCGTTCAGTAGCAGCTGCTGCCTTATTAGTTGAAAAAACCAAATCTCTAGTCTTAGGACACTCTTTAACCGTCACAGTTCCACATGCTGTAATGGCCCTTCTCCTTAAAGGCAAGACTCAGTAAATCTCCAACTCCCGTCTTACTAAATATGAAAAACTTCTACTATCAGCCACAAATGTAACCCTAAGTCATTGTTCAATTCTAAATCCAGCGTCTCTTCTGCCTATCGCCTCTGATGGCGAACCTCATGATTGTCTGTCTGTTACAACCCAACTGTTGACCCCTCGAACTAACCTCAAGGATATTCCTATTCTGAACTCTGACCTTGTTTTATTTGTTGATGGCTCTTGTCTTAGAAATGATACAGGCGAACTAGTCACAGGTTATGCAGTATGTACTCAGTATGATGTTTTAGAAGCATATTCTTTACCCCAAGCCCGTTCTGCCCAAGTCGCTGAACTCATCGCTTTAACGCGTGCTTGCATCCTTGCGAAAAATCAAACTGCAACCATTTATACCGACTGTAAGTATGCTTTTGGTGTTGTTCATGATTTTGGACAAATTTAGAAACAA
>NW_005841957.1:862575-876693 GCF_000455745.1 Alligator sinensis | reverse complement strand
GAACCCAAATCAGTCATGGTTGCCATGTACAAGCACTCTTAGATGCTGTTCAATTGCCTTCCGCTATTGCCATTGTTAAATGCAAAGCTCATACAAAACCCTTTGATGATGTCACACGAGGAAATGATCTGGCAGATCGTTCTGCCAGAAATGCGGCCCTTTCTGGCCCACAGGCTCCTAACTCTGTTTTTGTTTGTTTTTCAGCAGACCAGTCTCCTTTGGCTAGCCTTTCAAGTCTGGCCCTTCTTCAAAATCAGGCTCAAAAAGAGGAAATAAATGACTGGCTGCATGCAGGATGTTCACTACACCCTGACTCTCTTTGGCGCTCCCCGGACAGCCACCTGGTGGCACCTAGAGAGCTCTTACCTCATCTTGCTCGTTTAACCCACTCTGTGACACACACAAGCAAGGGAGGAATGATTGCTACAGTCAAGAAAAATTGGTTTGCCCCAAATTTTCCTTCAATGGCACAACAGTACTGTAGCTCCTGTCCCATTTGTCTGGCTCATAACATTGAGCAACGGGTAAAAACAACACCCGCAGCACATCCCCCTCCCTGGGGACCTTTTGTAAATCTGCAAATTGATTTTATACAGTTACCTAAATGTTGTTCTTACGAGTATATTCTTGTCATTATTGATATGTTCACTGGATGGGTAGAAGCCTACCCATGCGTACATGCTGATTCTATCACTGTAGCAAAAAAATTGCTCAAAGAATTCATCCCTAGATTTGGGCTACCTCTCACTCTAGATAGCGATCGAGGCACCCATTTCACAGGACAAATACTAAAAAATATTTGTCAGGCACTCAACATACAGCAACACTTACACTGCAGTTATCATCCACAGTCAAGTGGTGCTGTAAAACGTAAAAACTCTGATTTAAAAATACGCATTTCAAAGATTTGTGCTGAAACAGGCCTTAAATGGCCCGATGCGCTGCTTATTGCTCTTATGCACATTAAAAACACTATTAATAAAAAACATGGTCTAACCCCTCGTGAAATACTCATGGCGCGACCCATGCGAATGCCAGCGACACCACCTGTTGCCTTACACCAAGTTGACTTACAGTTAACTGATGAGACTGTGTTAAATTATTGCAAGGTTTTAATCAAATCTGTTAGATCTCTTCATTCACAGGCCCAGGAAGCCTTGCCACAGCCGCCGGAAATTCCCTGTCACAATCTCGAGCCAGGAGATTGGGTTTACGTAAAGGTCTATCAACGGAAAAACGCTCTTCAGCCTAGGTGGAAAGGACCCTTTCAAATACTTTTGACTACCAATACTGCTGTTCGGTGTCAAGGGCATCAGACTTGGACTCATGCTTCCCATTGCAAAAAGATATCACCACCATTGAGCCCTGAAGCCGCAACATTTCAACCAAAGATAAAAACTCTCCCTGAGGACAAGGACAAAGAACATCAGGACCTCACTCAAGCGAGTGAGGAGCATTTGGATTCTTCAATCAGTAGATTGCCCATTAGTGATAAAAAGGACTTATCATCACAGACTGAAAAAGATACACCACAGTGTGCGGGCCGGGAGCGATCCGGGCCCTTTTTGTGCTCTGTGCGGGCTGTGGCCAGCAGCCCGGGCACGTGGGGTCGGAGAGAACGGGCGACACGCTAGAATTAGGCACGGACGCGTAATGTTGATTTAAAGATTGTTTACTTACACTGAAGATGGTCGCAGTGTAGGCTGGACAGTTTTCCAGGCACAGCTCCGATTAAATCCTCGTTTGAGGACTACGACAAGCTCGCTCTCTCCCACGGAGTTGTTGAAGCTCCGTGGGTCCGTTTCTTCTCTCTCCCATGATGTTTGCTAGGCTCCGTGGGTCCTTTTGTTCACTCACACGAAGTTTGCTAGGCTCCGTGGGTCCTTTTGTGCACAGGGAAGAGGGATACATCGAGGATTGCGCTCAGTGACGGGGAGAGGCTAGAGGCTGGGCCGAACCCCGTTGCCTGCTTTAAATGCGCTGGGTCCAATAGGCTCCGCAGCGCTTAGAGATCTTCACACAGTGTGAAGTCTCCTCCTCCTGGTGTTCGTGGAGTCCTCCAACTTGGGCGGAAACCACTCAAGCTTTTTATACGGCTAGCAAGCCAATCTCTGCCCGCCATGTGTGAATAATTTCACGCAAGCCAATAATGGGGCTTGAATTAGAATACAAATGGCGGGAACTCTTTGCACCTAGCATTTCTTAGATGCAAAAAGAAATACACCATGCAAAGAAAGCTACAAATTGGCGGGAAATTCTCCCTTGCACCGGGGTTCTCCTTTATAGCAGAAAACTCCACCGTGCAAAGAAGCTGCAATTTAGCGGGAACAATTTAGCAGTGCCGAAGCACTCACAAAACAAAAATCACACCCTTGGGTTGTGACACACAGCAACACCGTTACACCCTTCGGGAGAGGAAAAAGGCCTCTACCTAGTTTCTGGCTCCCAAAGTGGGGCTGGTTGTTTATGATCTGGGTGTCCCTCAGTCTTTTGCTTTTCATTATTCTATGTGAGTTAAAGAGCTCACCGGCTGCCAAAGCCTTTAAAAATCAAACTGCACTTTCTCTTAGTTCCAAAAGATCTCTCTCTCATTGGCATGATCATCAAAATGCTTTTCTCTGACTATCTTACCAGTTTGCAGAGGATTTAAATGTTTCCCAATGCTGGATATATAGTCATGCCCCTATTCATTCTACCAGGGGAATACCCATAATATCAATACCTTTAAATGCCACACAAATGTCGGCCCCTTAGTATTCAGACTTTAAGGGAAATAAAACTTGGCAAGATATAAAATGTAATCATTTTGACTATATACAGTTAGCTTATGACACCCTGGGAAAATTTTGTTGGACCTGTAACGGATCCAAGTTTTTACTGGGAGTCAGTAAATGTGAAATAAAATTTAAGGTAAATGGGGCCTGGCTTTTTAATGGTTCTTGGATATCTAATTATACTCCCAAACAGAGTGGATTTTCGGGTTATTATACACAATGGATGATGAGACCGCGCTGTAGTGATAACCACGGGTTTACCGCACTGGCTGGCCATTATTTCACATGTGGAGATAAGGCCTATAAACACCTTCCTTCTGGGTGGCAAGGAACATGTTATGTCTCTGCAATATATCCTGCTATTGCCATTAGATCTTACTTGCCAAAAGGAAAGATTCACAACATGCGGGAAATTACAGTAACTCAAAGATTCTGGGGAATTGTGTTTCCCAACTATGGTGCGGCCTTATCTATGTCTGAAATCAAAAAGGTTGTGGTATCTCTGGAAAAAATAGCCAATGCTACTGCTATTGGACTTCATGAAACAAACGATGAGATAAAGCAAATAAGACAAATGACTTTGCAAAATAGACTCGCTTTAGATTATATATTAGCCAGCAAGGGTGGAGTTTGTGCCTTAATTGGCAAAGAATGCTGTACTTACATTCCTGATAATTCTGAAGAGATACAAAATTTGGCTAAACATATTCAAAAAGAAGCGGCCAAACTACACACATCTAGTGAATGGAGTTTTGGCCCTTGGCTTGGATCCCTATTTAGTTCACTGGGATCCTCCATTATACATGGACTTTTGATATTTTTTATTGTAATTCTTTTAATTTGCGTTATATACCTTTGCTTTTGCTGCTGTTTTTTTTGCCTGTCCCGAGCAAACCCAGCAGTAAGCAATATTATGACGCTACAAATGATACAGCCTGGGAGAGAGCGAAGGCATTCAGATGAAGGTTATAAAGAATTACAGGGAGTTTTTTGGGATCTTATAAATATAAGAGTATAAAATGGTGAGACTAATAAAGTCTCAAAGGGAGGAGTGTGGAGGAAAGGGAATGAAAAAAAAAAAAAAGGATTGCTCAAGTACAGTAGCGGTTAGAGGAAGTGGTAAGATTGCTTAAACATAGTTCATGACCGTTACAGCTTCTGCTTATCTTGCTATTATTGCTTTTGCTTATTTTGCTATTTTCAAACCGTTAGGATGTGTGGAAAAGTACCTACATCTTTGGGCGGAACCTATACCATGATTGGTTATAAAGAAAATGAGATCATGTAACTAAAAGGTATAAGAACTTGTTATATTCCTCATAAAATTGGGGAAGAAGGAAGAAATTCCCTTCCCCCCTACGGCTATAGCTCAATAAAGATTCAACTGACCTGCTTCACGAAAAAACGCAGAATACAAGTGGTTTTTCCATGACACCTATACATACCATAGGTTTTAATCCTCATTAACTTAAATAGGTTTATAACATTTAAACGTGTTTATTTTGGAGCATTGCATCAGTGTTTGCACATACTAGGTTTTTGAATGAATTAAGCTTTGGAACATCGCATCTGTGTTTGCACACACTACGTTTTCAGACAAATTAAGCCCAGTCTCTGGCTAGCACTTCAGGAGAGCAGGTGATGCAGAGCTGCACCCCTGGCACAGGGCCCCTCACCCACTCCCTGCCTGCACCCTGCCATGCAGCTGTGGAAGAAGGGAGCTGGCAAACTGCACAAGAAAAAAAGCAGAAGTAATTTGAAAGCAAAAGCAATTTTAACAGGTGAACTACAAAAAAAGTCATAGCACCATCTGGTGGACAAAGAGGCTCATTACACATCTTTGAATGCCTTTGTGTTTGCACACAGCAAATCCATGGACATGACGCTTTAATTTCTGGTGAGCCAAACTAAACTACATACAAGGTGTTTTCGTTTAATGTGGCAGAAAGATTTTTTAAGAATCCTGAAAACCCACTCATGTAAACAGTCATGCAGTTGCAGCACAAGAAAGGGCAAAAAACATGGCGTGTACAAAGGCCCTTTATTTCGAAGTGTTTTGAATTTAATTCCAAAATGCATTTTGTTTTTAATTTTCACATAAAAAATTCAATCACTGGATTGAAAAATGTATATTTCCCCATGAAGGATTTTGTGTTAGGTAAAACTGAATATTTTGTCAGGAAAATCTTTAGATTTCAACATGTTTGCAACCCCAGAATATCTGAGGAATAGATCCTTAAGTTCTCTAAAGAAAGCTTCTACCCTAGCAAAATAATGGGTGGATGAGCAAGGCATGAGCCCCAGCTCCTGCCAGAGTGAAGCAATGGGGGTGCTTTATCCTCCTGTCCCTGCCACCCACCCACACATACACCCCAGCTCCCTGAATCTTCTATATAGTAGCTCTGGCTTGGAAAGTGGTCATGGTAGAGCAGCAGTGATAGGACTGGTGGTGTATTGGCAGTGGCCACAGAAAACAGGGTAGTGTGTATGGGGGGTGGGGGAGAGGGAGGACATATTAAAGAGGGTTAACCCTCTCATTTCTTTTGCCACTTGTGGGGTGGAAATCACACACACACACACATGCACACACGCATGCGCGTGTTTAAATGACTGATCAGTGGATGTTTTGGCATTAAAAAAAGGAGGCAACATTGAAAGCAGGCTTGGATTTCTGAAAAAGGAAATTGCCTCCTGATGTTTATTGTTACTGTATTCAAGTTAACAAATGGGGTATATTATATCATTTCTATCTATAATATCTTTGGTTTATAATATATCATATTACATAAAACACCTGTATCATTATTACAGGGAGGGAAAGACTGCAGAAAGACCTGGATAGGTTGCAAGGGTGGGCTAACAAAAACAGGATGCGTTTCAATACGGACAAGTGCAGGGTGCTGCACTTGGGCAGTAGTAACCGGCAGCACACTTATAAGATGGGAAACTCTCTTCTTCAGAGCACGGAGGCAGAAAGGGATCTTGAAGTCATCGTTGACTCCAAGATGAACATGGGCCGACAATGCGAGGTCACGGTTGGCAGGGCTAACCGGACCTTATCGTGCATCCACAGGTGCATCTCAAGTAGGTCCAAGGAGGTGATCCTCTCCCTCTGCGCAACACTGGTCAGGCCACAGCTGGAGTACTGTGTCCAGTTTTGGGCACCCCACCTCAAGAGGGATGTGGACAACACTGAGAAGGTCCAGAGGAGGGCCACCCCCATGATCCGGGGACAGCAGGGCAGACCCTACCATGAAACCTGTTCAGCCTTCACAAGAGAAGGCTGTAGGTTCAGATTAGACATCCGTAAGAACTACTTCACAGTCAGGGCGGCTAGGATCTGGAACCAACTTCCAAGGGAAGTGGTGCTGGCTCCTACCCTGGGGGTCTTTAAGGAGCGGCTCGATGCCTACCTGGCTGGGGTCATTTGAGCCCAGTTTTCCTCCTGCCCAGGCAGGGGGTCTACAAGGTCCCTTCCGACCCTACTTCTATGATTCTATGATTCTATGATTAATTTCTTCTCCTATCAGAATAAATCCAAGAAATCACCAAATAGGGGGAAATTACTTAGGCCAAGGGGTTATACTATATTAAATATAATATGCAGGTGAGAAAAAGCAGTCTTCTCATTTTTAATTTTATACTCTACAATTCCAAGTAGGCCAACTTTTTCCTTATAAATATAACTTTAAAAGCTTATGATAAATTATGGCTACTTTTTAAGCAGTTATTAAAACTCCTAGGTTCCTATAACTCAGGTTGGAAATAAGTCTGATAGTTTGGGGTGGTCTTCTTGTCTTTTTCTATATAGTCTGCAAGATGTCAATCCTGGAAGAGGATCTTCCTGACAGAGATACTGAAATATTGAAGAGGAAAGACTTAAAAGTGAACAGTTTGGAAGACACGATATCATAGGGCAGATTGTAGGAAAATGTATTATTATGCCAAATCACCAGTGGAACATAAAGAGGCTCACACTTTCATGGAACTGTAATTATCCCCTCTCTGCTCCAGCCAGACTATACCTGAAATTGCACATGGACTGGAATTTAGGCAGGTCCACTCATATACTTTAATATAAATACAATTGCTTTACCATTACATATGAGTAATGACAATATTTACTTTTCACGCCATGTCATTTAATATCAGTTTGTGCTGTATTTAGGATACTGTATATGTTCAGTTACATCTGGCTATATTCACATATCTTAGCTGCTTCACAGCTAGAAACTTGATTTCTCTTTGCTGTGGTCTACAGATAAATAAAATAAGTAAATGCATGACAGTAAAGCACATCTGACATAGAAAAACAAGTTTTCACTTCCTCTTACACAAACCCCTGACCAAAAGATCAAGTGTCCGAACAACAGGGCTCAACCCTTACCTGGACTGTCTCACTGTAGGGAATTACAGAAAAGTCAGCCTGACCTCGAAACCTAGAAAGATCACTGAGCAGGTCCTCAAGGAATCTATGGTGAAACACCTAGAGAAGAACAAGGAAAACAGGAACAGGCAGCATGGATTCACTAAAAGAAAATCATTCCTCATCAACCTGATTTCTTTCTATGATAACATAACAGTTTCTGTGGATGTGGGGAGGGGGGAAGTAGTCCATGTGATGTACATGAACTTTAGTGAGACTTTTAACACAATCTTCCACATCATCCTCATTAACAAGCTAAGGAAATACAACATAGATTAAAGTACTGTAAAGTGGCTACATAATCGGTTAGATCATTGTGCTCAGCACATAGTCAATGTCTCAATGTCCACTTGGGAGGAGGTATCAAGTGAGGTTCTCCAGGGGTCTGTCCTGAGTCTGGTGTTGTTTATCTTCATTAATGATTTGGATGATAGGATCAATTGTACGTTTAGCAAATTTGCAGATGACACCAAGTTGGGTGGAGTTGCAGACCTGAAGAGTAGGCTAAGATCCAGAAAGACCTGGACAGACAAAAAAAAAGGGTCCACAATCAACCAGATGAAATTTAACAAGGACAAGTGCAAAATTCTGTGCTTGGGGTAGAAAATTTGCATGCCCAAATACAGCTGGGGAATGTCTGCCTAGACTGCAGTACAGCAGAGAAAGACTTAGGGGTTACAGTAGACCATAAGCTGAATATGAGCCACCAGTGTGGTCCTGTAGCAAAAAAGGCCACAAATATACTAGATTATATTAACAAGTGCATCACTTCCAAATCAAGGATTGTGATTCTTCTGCTCTATTCAGGCCTGGTGAGGCCTCACCTGGAGTACTGTGTCCAGTTTGGGTCCTATATTTCAATAATTGAAAAGTGTCCAGCAGAGAGCAACAAAAATTATTAGAAGTTTGGAAAACATGATTATGAGGAAAGACTGAAAGAGCTAGGTTTATTTTTCTACAGGAAAGACATCCGAGGGGAGGATTTAATTCAAGAGCGATCATAGAGAAGTTGGAGATGGCCTTTCCTTTATGGCCATGGGGACCCGGACTAGGAACAATGCTCTCAAGCTTCGAAGAGAAAATGTAGGTTGAAGTTTAAAAGAAACTTTCTGACTATGAGAATGGTCAAGTATTGGAACAGGCTACATAAAAATAGTTGTGGAATCCTCATCTCTGGAAAATTTCAAGTCCAGATTGAGGCAGACCCTTGGCTGGGATGATTTAGTGAAGAATGATCCTGCCTTGAATAAATTCGACTAGATGACCTTGGATTAGATGACTAGATGGACTGCACTAGATGACCTTGATGACCTTCTTAATTCCCTATGATCCTATAATCCTATCATCTCCTTTTTTTTTTGCCACTGACATTTACATTGAGCAGCCATTTAAACAATGATTTTTGGGAGTAACAAAAGGAGATGATGTCTTCAGCATATGCTTTTGCATATGCACTACTGCTGCTGCTCTGCCCTCTTCAGTTTTAGAGCCAGCGCTGCTTCAGGGAATGTGCAGGGTATGTGTGTGGAGCGGGTAGGGCAGTGGGAAGGGGGCAGGAGAATTAGCTTCAGCTTCAGCCGGAGCTTGGAGCTCCCTCCAGTGGAGGCAGGGGCCTATTGCAGGGCTGCAGGAAATGGTGCAAATCTGCTACCTAATCCCTGCATGTGTAGTTGCCTGCCAAAAAATACTTACACCAGAGTAGCTTACATCAGAGTAAACTTAGACTGATGTAAGACATGGTCTGAGTGGACATGACCACAAAGAGCCTACCATTAGGTCTAAGGATGAGTGGCAGCATGGAGATCACTGGTTTCCCAATTTCCTCCTAAAGAGAAGTACTATGCACTGTCATTCCTTTACACAGGCAGATCTTTGTAATGAGATTTAACTGATATAGCATACAAAATTAGTAAAAGGGAAGGGAGAAAGTGGGTAAGAGTGAGGAAAGGAAGATTTGAAGTGTCCTCAGAAACCTTAGGGAGCAGAGAAAATCCTAAACAAAAGCTAGAAGAGATCTTGGAAGACAGAAATGGACAGTAAGGTAATGGGATGAGTGAGCAGGGCATGAGGCCCAGGTACTGCCTAAGGGAGAGTAGACATACTGGAGAGAGTGGACATACATACTATATAATATTGTAACTGTTTTATTTGTCTCTCGTGTATGGCTATTACTACTGGTATCATCATAAGTTCATATACTTGGCAATAAATAACATTTATGGTCAAGCTGGTTGCTATACTCTCTCTCTGAACCTCACTTACTCTTCCTTCCCTTTTACCTCCCCATTTGCTCTGCAGCAATGCTCCTTTTACCTAAGCCAAAGATCCCTGTAATGCCCAAAACTACGGTTGGGTCCACTCATCAAGGGAGTTACTACTAGGACCATTGTGACAAGAGATTGGGATGTGCTGAGTTTTGAGGCGCATGAGGGTATCAGCTGAAAGTACTGATCAGACCCAGCCTGCTCAGAAGTACTCTGTGTGTGTGTGTATCTGTGTATGTGTGTCTAACTGCATTTATTATTGTCCTGCTGAAATAAGGGATGAACTGAGTTCAAGGCACATGAGGGTGTCAGCCTGTCAGTGCTGAATAACCTGGCCTGACTAGGGATGCACTCTGTTAACCTGTGAGCTTGTGTCTGACTGCATTTTATTGTTGTCCTGATGAACGGGTTTCAAGGCATATGAGGGTGTTAGCCTGTCAATGCTGAATAGCCTGGACACTCTCAGGTGTGCCCTGTTAATCTGTGTGTATATGTGCGTATATGTGTTTGACTGATTCAGTGGTTGGAGGAACCCAGTCCCATTGAAACAGTCCTGCAAGATAGCTCCATTGGGGGTGAGGACTTGCAGAAGAGAGAGATACAGCTCCATATAGAAACACAAGTAACACAAGCAGCACATTGACAGAATTACACAGACCCCAGAAATGTACCCCTAATAAATGAGTGCACCCCAACATGACGGGAAAATCTGGTAATACATTGTCCCTCTTTCAATCCTTAAGAACCTCATCTGAGCACTACGAGTTCTAAAATATCCTCAACAATGGCTACGCTATGATGTCAGCCAATTCTTTTAGCACTCTTGGGTTCATTCCAACCAGGCCAGCTGATTTGTGGGTGTCCAGCCTCTCAAAGTGTCCCCTCATGAGATCTTTGCCAATGATGGATGTGTATTCACCCATGCCCTGGTAATCCTGCATCTTGCTAGGCAGGTAGATCCCTTTGGGCTGGTGGAAAACCAACACAAAGTAATCATTAAGATTAGCTTTTTCCTGAGTGTCAGTTGTTAGCTGCTCCATTTGGTTTAGAAAGGGTCCAACGTTGCCCTTGTTTTTCTTTTGACTATCCACATATCTGAAGATGGACTTTTTGTTGTCCTTGATTCCCATAGACAATTTGAGTTCAGTTTCAGCCTTCGCTTTTCTGGTTTGCTCCCTACAGGTGCAGGCCAGTGCCAAATAATCCTCTTTGGTGATGTTACCTGACTTCCAACCCTTGTACGCTTCTCTTCAGATACAGGAGGCTCATGAGTCTCCTATTTAGCCACAGAGGTCACCAAGACCTTTTGCTACCTTTCCTATAGGCTGGGATGGACTTCTTAAGCGACCACTCATCATGGACTCCCCTCTCTGTTAGATTCTGAGCTTATGAAAGTTGGCTTTCCTGAAATCAAGGATTTCTACAATGCTGACTGATTTGCCAGCTTTACGATGGATAAAGTGATCAGCTCATGATCACTGTCTCCTAGCTTCCCTTTGATTCTCAGGTTGCTCACTAGATCATCCCCTTTGGCCAATACCAGATCTAGGAGTGCCTTGCCTGCCATTGGCCCGTAGACTTCTTGAGACAAGTAGAGTTTGTCAATGCAGGTTAGAAAGCTATATGACCAATCAGATTTGGTAGAGTGCTCCTCCCATGAGATGTCAGGGTACTTGAAGTCACCCATGACAACCATGCACCAAGAGTGTGCAGCCTCTGCCAGCTCCCTAGTGTATGTGTGGTCAATATCTTTCTCTTGGTTAGGAGGTCTGTAGTAGATTCCTACCAATATACTCCCTTAAGCACATTCCCCCTGTATTCTTAGTAATATCTCTACAGTTCTAATTTCATCTCATAAAAAGTAAACCAAGATGTCCAAGATCAATTTTTAATCAAACTTTTTTCATAATATTTATTTTAAAGGTATTTCCTTAATGTCATGATAGATTTCTCTTTCAAGTAAAAGTATGCTTTTATGATGCACCACCTATTTCTTTTATAAGTTTTTGTTGCCTTCAACAGTGTGTGAATTTGATTGTTTTAAAATCAATAAGACCGGTGCATGTTAGATTGTAATAAGTTCATTGTATTTCTAAACAAATATACTTCCAACATTTTCATTACAAAATCCATAAAAATGTACATGGAAAGAACTTATATTGCACTCCTTGCTTTAAACTAATTTAGAACCTGATTCTGGAAATCCTTCTACTACTAAATCAAGCGGATGCTCCCAATTAAATTCTAAGGTACTGCTTCAATAAGCAAGGGCTTGCCTTATTGTCACAAGACTGAATATTAGATCAAGTTATTAAAAAAGTAATAAGGAATTACTAAAAGCCTGGTCTAATAGGTTTAGCATGAGACATATTTATAATATGTAAGGCATTTTTAATTTCAAAATGCCTTTACACTGATATATTAATTTAAATGATTCCTTGAAGATTGATTGCTTTAAATTTAAATGATTTATTAATTAACCATTAAAACAATAAAATACCTTTTACAGCCACCAGCTAGAAAACTTCATTATTACAGTTGTTAGATAACTATGAGCATAAACTAGATTGTAGAATCAGAGAGAAGTAGGGCTGAAAGGGACCTCAAGAGGTTATCTAGCCCAACTCCATACCTGAGGCAGGATTATTCCTAACGAAAGCATCCTATACAAATCCATTGTCTAACCTCTTAGCAAAACTAGTCAGCTCTGACACAAAATCTAAGACATAACTCCCTAAACTGCCACAGGTAAAGCAGGGTGACCACGGTGGCCAATGTCTGTCCTAATACTGCCAAGGTTGTTAATGTACATTCAGGGGTTTTAGGCTTTACTGGGCATATCTACATGTGCATTTACTGCACTGTAAGCAGTTTTTATGCTGGTATGTATATGTGCAGGTATTACAGTGCAGTAACGCTGTGTGTGGACTGACTTGGGACTAAAACTAGTCCCAAGTCAGTCCATACATACAGGGTTACTGCACAGTAAGGTGTCTACATGTGCCTTACTGTGCAATAACGATTTGGGCATAAATTTGCTGCACAGTAATTTTTGGTTAGTATGCAGTAACCTAAGTTATTGCACAGTAACTGTGAATGTGTAGACGCACCCACTAATTGTCATAAGTTTGTTCAGAAACAAAGAATAAATTAAAACAAACTGGGACTGTACTAACGTTCCAGGGTCTGAGTCTCATTTACACTAATGACTTTAACACCATGGAGGAACATACTTCATATTGTGACTTAAGAGTAAATAAAAGTTAATCCCTTGGATTTTTGATTGACATAGATAAATTTTACTAGTGATCTTTTGACTCTTTCAAATTTCCTTCTTCCTCCACATCCACCCTCCCTATTTTGATATTCTACTGTACATCACTGCAGTTTTGTTTAAAGCCGTACAGTGACTGATTATGTTCAATACAGCAGGGTTTTTTTTAAAGCTAAATATCAACTATAAATAGTCAGGTCCATCAAAGGGCAGCTGGGAAATATATAGCCACAAGAATTCTGATGACTTGATTCATGTTTTTACTAGACTTCATATGAAGCTCTACATTTATCCAATGAACATTCATTACAGTTCAGTTTGCTACAGATCTCCCTGCAGGTGGAACCATTGCAGTAATCTTCTCCCATCTGTGGAGAATAATCTGGAAATTCATTTTGGAAATCTGAGACATGTACTGTCTTGTAGAAGGTAAATCCAGACACACAAATGCAGGTTTTTGTTCTTTCATTGGAAGAGCTGCAGCTGCTAGGAGCCTGAGCAATCTAACAGCTCTTGTTGCTACCAGCAATGTTGAGCTTTTCATATTAGCTTAAAAATGTATTTGATCTTAACAGAATACAATCTTACTTCCCTCCACAAATGCTTTACTAATGTACTAAAGGCTCTTATATACATAGAGAGATGTTCTATAATTTATTTATATATAAACCATTGATACCATTAGTTTTGTAAAACCATCTTCATTGGTCTTGTTCTCCTTACTGTGGTCACATTCAAGTGACACCCTCCAAGTCTCCCTGTCACATTTTGTCTGCAGCCATGTTAAAGAGGAGATGATTTTTAAGATTTCTAGTTAGCTGTTATGAAGTTGTCTACAGGCATTTTATCACAAATGACCTGGATATTCAGTGATTCTCTGCAACCTTTTTGACCATCATGAAGTTGCCTGTTTTGCTTTCTGGTATCCTTGAACAATCCTACATAGAAGACAGGATGATGTATTTATATGCCTAGTTCTGTCTTTCTCTCAGTTGTGCTGTCAGCAGAAAACCCATATTCTTTATACTGCAGCATTTGACTTTGTTTGACCCAAACTAAGAGAAGCTGTAGAGAAGAGACATGGAGATTTCCTGGGATACAAAGGTCTCTGAACAACTACAGAGTTCAGGACGGAGCAACTCAACTGGAATGGTGCAGTAAAGGCTAGTAATAGGATGTGGCAGTTATTGAATATGCTCAGTAGCTGTTTCTGAAGATACATAAGAATTTTTCATTAGGCACAGACAGAAATGCAGCTCACCAATCTAAGTTATGGCACTTCTCAGAAAGCACCATGAGTAAAACAGATCCTCCTGAGCCAACCAGTGTTAGCTGTTGGGTCAGGAGGGTGGAAGATTGGCCGCAACTTGAAGCCAATCA
>NW_005841957.1:852012-862544 GCF_000455745.1 Alligator sinensis | reverse complement strand
AGAGGCTGTGGGTCTGCAGCCTCTCACCCCTAGCTCCACTCTCCCCCTGCCCCGCCCCAGCCCTCCCAGCTCAGATGCTCTCAGGATGGGATAGGGAAAAGGCAGGGGAAGAAGGTCCATTCTGCGGGTTCTCCAGCCATGCTGGAGTTGGGGAGTGAATGGATTGGACCCCCCACCACAATCCACTTGCTTCCCACCACACTCCAGTGTGACTTGGGAACCCCCAGAACAGACCTCCCTCCCCTGCCTTGTCCCCGCTTCTATTCTGAAAACATAGCTGGGAGCAGTGCTGGGCTGCATCAGCCAAGGAGTGCTCCCAGCACATGCAGACACAAATTTATGAAGGTGCTCCATTTTGGATCATCTTTATCTGAACCCTCATGTAATGGGGGATCCAGCAGTTTATTGCAGGATCGGGCCATTTTAAAGTGGTCTGCAGTCACACACTTGTGTTTGGTCCTAGCTATAGACTGCTTTCTGGGGCCAGATTGAGTGAAAATGGCCACACTGGTCTGTGCCTATTGTAGCCAATCTGCCTGACTTGTCACTCCAGACCCCATCCAAGAATTGTGCTTATTAGTATAGAATTATAGGTAGAAGGTTATAAATATAGGAATTAAAAACCACCCTATGGAAACAAGAGTTGGTTCTTAAACCTCTATACCACTAAACTCCATGCCCTGCTCCAGGTAGTGTGGAGTGGTACCTGGTTTGGAACTACCATTTGTTTATTTGTTGCTTGGGAGTACAGATCTATGCAAGTTTCATGTTCAGTCAGATTTTTCATAACTTTCCCTTACATGGTTTGGCTCCAGTTTTAGTCTGGAGATTTTCTTCCACACTTAAGTACTCCATGGGGAAAATACTTCTGAGGATTCAAGGGCAATATTGCTGCTTGAACCAACAGCATCAGCAGAACCAGAGCTGATTCTTTTAGGGTCAGCAACGTATGCATCCAAAAAATGAACCCACAGACACACAAGTTGACTTTAAGTGTGACTTTCTGTAGCTACACTGAATCACATGGAAACAATAGGAGGAATAAAATAATGCAGAGGGCAACATGAGTATAAAATGAATTTCCCAAATTCAAGCCAAAACAAAATGGTGCTCAAAGCAAACATAAGAAGATCAATTAAGTGGTTGACAAAAATGTTGAGTTTCTCAAGAAATGTGTTGTCAAAGGGTTCACCAAAATCCAATGAAAGTTGGATTTAGTGAACTGGTTCACTAGCAAGAAATACATCTGTCAAGGAAACTTTTACCAACTCAGTCACCAGGACCTTTAAGTTTTTAGAAGTCCCAAGGATATCATGCATTCATCCTCCCATACCCTATTTTTATTCAGGGATTGGAAGATTAAGAGTTTATGAAAGAAAAGAAGGTTGTTATACCTACAGTGTGGAGTAAGATTATCTGGAGTAAGGCCTGCAGAATTTTGCATTCTTTTGCATTCAAAAAAATGTTTAAGTCTATCCCAACTATGCAGCTGGTCCAATAAGAGATATCACCCACAAAAAAAGTATTTACTCCTTAGAAGAAAGAACCTGTATTTTTCAATTCCTAACTGATTTCTTTATTTTCAATGAGCTATTTCTTGAAATGAACTAGTTGAATTTATCTAAATTTAAGAAAATATTCTCTTTGTATTTGCAGAAGTAGCCTCCACTGTCAGAAGTCAGTTGAGAACTTCAGGAAACTCTGGTTCCAAGTGGTTAGCCAGTGGCTTCTATCATTTCAGATAACTTTATAATAAAATAAATATGTTTATAATAACATAACTTTATAATAAAAGTTATTTTAGTTTTATAATATTTCATTGGACTTAAAATATTTTTAAGATAATTGATTGTTATGTAACATAACAGTCTTCATTGTTCTTAGTGTCTGTATTTAATTTATATGGTCAGGCGACATCCTGAAAATAGGTCATGGAATTCAGAGTGGTACAGTGTGTTCCTGCTTGGCATACTCTATAATCCAAACTGATGCTCAACTTTATGGTAGTGCTCAGTCTGCACTTAGCATTTCCATGCCTTGGATATGCATCTGCTGTATTCACAGGACATAATGGTTCTTCCTCCCCTTTCTCCCCCTCCTCCCTGCAATCTTGGGTGTTAATTTAGGATAGATTTTTTTTTTTGGATGGGCATTATGCCATAGGAGGAAGTGTCATTTCTTGCCAAGTTTATACCATTCCTTTCCAAGCACAGGGCAAGCTGAATCTCCTCCAAGATAGAAATTCAATCCATTATAGCTCCTGTAAGGATTTCAAAATTTCAAACTCCAGGCTTAAGAATTGTCTTTCTGGAAGTGCAATCTGGAATGCATTGCTTGCTATGCTCAGAGTCTGTCATTTGGCCCTATCCGTTATTAGCTCTGACTCACTAAGAGCTTTTCTCTGGAGCTTATTTGATTAACACTGTTACACATTCTGATTTCATAAGCCAAGCAAACCATCTCACATGTTGGTATTGGTGGTTTAAGCTGGCATAGGAACTGGTCAGTCTCCCAGCTGGGAACTGCTATGCTTGTTGAGAGAGAGAGATGGAGAAACAGAAAGACAGAGAGAGAGGGGCTGGCTCTAGCAAAACAAATATTTAAATATTCATTGTTTTTGGAGAGATGTAGTTAGTGAGAGCACTAATGGCATATATACATCTTCAAAGAAGTCCACTAAGAAGCACTGTGCACCTGTAGGCTGCTTACTAGTGCAGTGTATATGCTCTAAAGGCCTACTAATGCATACACCCTCCAGTCTCTCCCCTATTCAGTAGTCTCACCTGCCACATCTTGATGTTAAAATTAGTACAGGAGGCTGCACAAAGGGCAAGGCATGCTTCTAAAGAGGCAGGTCCTGTCTGGTCCAAGGATTCCCCACCAGCTTTGTCCCAATTTTATTCTTACTGAGCCTTCTAGCCTGGGGCCCACTGTTCAGGGCCACACATTTCTGGCTTAGCTCTGGTCATGCCCCAGGACCTCAGGTTCTAGCACCCGCAATATCTGCTATGTAGGCAGCTAGGTGTCTTGAGTCCTGTTTTTCCCCTGCCACCTCCTGCATTACAGTCTAGTCCAGGCACACTGAGTCTCAAGTCACCCCAAAATATACTTTAACCCTCAGGATTTACAGTCCAGACAAGTTTGGCCTCATTCAGCCACAGAATACACTCTAGTCCTTTTCTTCCATCCACTCAACACAATTTCAAGTTTGGGATGTCCCCAGTCATCCTTCTCAGTGTCCTCTGCCTCCCCTGTAGTCACAATCCAGCCCTCTGAGGGGAAATGAAAACCACAAAATGCAAGCACCAGTCCCGATTCAAAGAAAGACCCCACATGGTTTGCCACACTCCTTGATGGAAGGCTCCAAGTAGAAAGGAAAAAAATAGAAAGTGCCCAGGGTATTTAGCTTACTTCTTACGTAGGTTCCCAGCTTCATTTCACTTGGGGCTGCCTCCTGAGTCCTCTTGCTGCGGTCTGGGCTCTAGTCCTCACATCTCTCAGAGAAGGTACCATTTCCAGCAGCTTCCACAGCCCAACACCTCCCCTGGCCAGAAGCTTGGTCTTATACAGGGCTTCCTGGGTCATGAGACCGCTTTACTTCCTCTTTCTGGATCATCATCAGGGGTCTGGATTTCCTGTTTCTCACAGGAAAATGGAAAAATGTGGATTTTCCCTTTTGACTGAGAACAATGTGGATTTTTCATTTTAACAAAAAAACATGGATTTTCTGCTTTTGCAAAGAGCTCTCTTCAGGCTGGCAGAATTCCAGCTTGCAAGGGGCTGGAGGGGAACAGCAAAAGGCTGGTCAGGCAAGGGGCTCAATGTGTATGTGTGTGCTCACACATGCACATGACTACCAGGAAGCCTAGACAGCAGCTGCTGCAGGTAAGTCTGGTGAGGAGGAAGGGAGGAGAGTGGATTGAGGCCCCCATAGGGAGGAAGGGTGGGAAGAAATTGGCCGGGGCTAGGGCTGCAGTGAGGCTGCTGCCCAGCTGGGAGGTACATGAGGCTTGGTGTCTGGGGGTGGAATGTGCATCCACAGTGCCTCAGTGGTGAGCGGGTTGTTCATCTGGGTTGCGGGGGTGGTTCCCAGCCACTGCGTGCACTCCTGAGGAGCAGGAGGGGCACATGCCCCTCACTGTAGACTCGGGCTCCCCACCCTACTTCCCTCCCTCCAGGGCCTCCACAGCCTAGCAGGCAGGACCTAGCATGCCAGGGCAGAGCTGGGCCAGGCAGAGGAGCTCCTTTGCATGGCAAGCCCTGTGCCACCCTGGAGAAGTGCCCCCTGCCCACCTGGCAGCAGCTGGGGTGGTGGCACGGAGTCATACCCCTTGCTGCTACTGGGCAGGCAGGGGGCACTTTGCCAGGGTGGCGTGGGGCTTGCAGTGGCAAGGAGCTTCCCCCCAACCCCATTCTGCCCTGCTGTGCCAGGTCCCATCCACTGGGCTACAATGGCCCTGTGGGGAAGACAGCAGGGAGCCTGAGCCTGCAATGGGCAGCCCACAACTGTCCCCCTCCCACAGCCTCCAGTCTTGCCATACCACCTGCAGGGGATGGGGAATCAGTCTTCATGCAGGGCGGAGGGACTGTGGGTGGGGAGTGAAGGGCCTGGACCTGCATCCTGGTGAGTGAAGGGGGATGGGGGAGCTCCAATAAAAATACCCAAAACCAAATACCAAAATGTATAGTTGTTTAGAATTTATTTTATTATAGTTATCAAGGCACTGGTAGGCTTCCTAATTGTTTTAAATTTGCAAATATATCAATGAAATCTCATGTTCAGTTGATACCTATATATATAGTGGTGTTGCATTTGAATTACAGATTTAGGGTGTTTATCAGAGAATTTGCCATTTTTAAACAGAAAACCAGGATCCCTGGTCATCAGGCTCTGCTTGCATCTGGACCCAGCAGTCATCTTGCTTTAGGTTCCTCTGCCTGTGAGATTGCCTCTGGTGTCACCACAGGGGCACAGCCAGAAGAGCCACAGAGATGAAATGGAAAGGATTGAAAGGAAAGGGAGGGGAGGGAATCAAAGCCGTGTAACCAGGACACCAGAGGTAAGGAAGGGAAAAGGGCCAGGTACCCCTGGCTTCCCTTCTCATTCTAATAAGAGGGTAGGGGCCCTATTACAGCTCCTCAAAAGAATATGATAGAATCCTTAGTGCCACACTGGGCACATGCCCAGAAGTGTGTCTGAGACAAAGGGCTTATGGCAAATGCCTAGCACCATACTAACCATAGTTTCATTACATCCTTTCATACTGTAGCATGTTTTTTTCTTCATTTTACCTTTTATCCCACATAGTGTAACAGTGCAGTGTCTTGTTCTGAATTTCCAGTTTCAAGTAACTTCAGCAGATTCTGAATCTGCTTACCCGCTTCTACTATCACTGAGAAAATGCGTATCATCACAGATACTGGGAATTTAAGCAGGCAAGCACCATGCTGTTTTTTCATGTTTTCCTTTAAGAATTTTAGGTACTTTATTCATGCTTGTATCTTTTCCTACCTTTGTTACTAGAAATTCATTAAGTCTTGTGCTTAAGAAATTCCCCTTATTTCTGTCAGAAGCTTCCTATACATCCATGCCCACACAAAGCTCACTGCCCAAATTTGCTGCTGTCTTTGTCCACTGAAGGAGGAACAGCATCTTTCTGCCATCTGTACTGTGCCATAAAAGTGAAATTTGGATGTATGGATGCATTCAAGTACATACACAAACACATATGGTCTCATCAATTATTTGTAGAGGCTACACTCAGTTGTACTAAACCCTAATAGTATGGGGGTTCGTAGGTAATATAAATACGGTAATTTTAAGAAACACACCATTACTAAATGCTAACATTCAGGAAAAAACGCAGCTGTGTGCACTTTAATTGTGCCTCAGACTCATGCCTATTTTCAAAAGCCCAATGAACACTCAGAATTGTTTGAAAAATCAGAAGTAGAAAAACCCCAGAAAAGGATATTTGAAAAGGAGACTCAAAGTTCCAAGTTAATTAATTTCTGTTTGTCTCCAGTGCTCTATAGCTGTCCCTGTAGATAGAATATGGATATTTTCTAGCCTCCTAGGACCTAAGGTTAAATGGCTCTGTCTCTACTGGAACACTGACTTATTCAGTGCATTATAAGTAATTATTTTACCGAAATTTAACATTTACACAATTAGCAGAAACACCCAGCAATAATATTACTGAAGGCAAGAAAAACAAAAGCCCACCAAAAATATGAGTTGGGCTTCCTTTCCTGCACCTCAAAAATAAAAGGGAAAGGCTAGTAAAGAGTGAATTGTTATAAACCGTTAACCCCTTAGTATTCATAAGCCACCCAGCTATCATGCTTATTTTATTAGGCCTTGGTAAAGGTATCTTGTAGGTGGTAAGGAAAAGAATGGATTAATAGTTTGAAAAATACACCAATAGCCCAGCAACATATCGTATACGCCCACAATCTTACCAGTTTGCACGCACCAACTTTAGAATGTAAACATGTAAGATGAATGAACAGGAATCCTGTTGTGATTTCTGCATGTATGAATTTGTGCTTTCTTTCTATGGATGTATCCTTACTACAGGAGTGTACATTTACCCTAGCTGAAACTGAAAAACTATTATTCACATTTACATATTGAAAATTAATCCCTGTACCTAAAAGCTTATACTCTAAACAGAAAATGTAGAGAAACATAAGCCTGTTTAAAAAAAATGGCATACTGAAACATGGAAAGTAGGGGGAAACAATATATATTTTGGTTCAGTGCCCAAATTGAAAAAAATGCAAGTTTGTATTGATTCAAAATACTTTTTTATTTGTTTTTTCTGGTCAAAAGAATATTTTCAGGCCAAAAATAAATGTTTAGTTCAACCTGAAAAAGAAATATTTTATTTTGGGGCATTTGAAGAGAAGCCAAGAAAACAAAAGGCTAGATTCACTTGACTTCTAAAAGAGAAAGTGATACCCATTTTACCCAATAATCCTGTTGTTAGATTAGTCTTCTCAGTTATGGCCCAGGATTAATTTCCTCCTTTGCCTGTTCTCCCACCTCCCTTGTGAATGCCCTAAGGTGCATGCCATAAAATATTCTGGCATACAGTGTTCTCAGTTTCTCCTACTGACATGGTTTTGCTTGGTGTAAATGCCTAACCATTGGAAAGACAGACCATCTCAGTGTCTAATCCAGTGATTCAACACAAGGGTGTTAGGGCACCCTGGGGTGCCACCAGATTTTCTGAAGTGTGCCATGAGATGTGAGGAAATAAATGAGCTGTGAGAACATAAAATAAGCTTAGCAGATAAGCTTGTCCTTTCCTAGATGGTCTCCCCACCCGCAAATGCCCAACTCCTGTGTAAAGAGGTAAGCACTGTAATATATGAGTTTTTGGAATAGGGTGCCAGTCACTTCACAAAAATTATGGAGGGGTGTCTTAATTCTAAAAAAGGTATAGAACCACTGGTCTAACCACTTGGATCTATTATTCTTACTCTTTCTTTCTTGCTCAATAACAATATAAGTATCTTATGCAAACTGGAAGAGCATTAGAAGGAAAGCTTGGGTGCCTATACGTAAGCCAAGAGGCTTCTCCGAAACACTGCAATTACAGCGCGTCAGAGCAGACTCAATTAACTGAGTTTGCTGGAGTGTGGCAGTTACTGTGCTCCAGCCAGCCTCTGTAACTTGTGTATCAGTGTCCCCATGCTTCAAAATGGTGGCGGGGACAAGCTTTAGATAAAGCACCCCCACGTCCATTTTGAAGTGCAGAGTTGCTGATATATGAGACACTCCAGGTACTTTAATCAGAGTGGCTTCTGGAGCCACTCTAATTAAAGCACCCCTCTCCCCCTCCAGAGAGCATGTGTAAAAGGGCCCATTGAAACCAATGCCCCCTAGTATACTCTTAAATGTCAAGTCATCAAGGATTGCAGGTTCAAAGCTCTTCAAAAAGCATACTGAATGCAACTGGCTTTACATCATCCTCAAAAAACATTCTATTGAGTAAAGAGCAGCCGGATTTCTTTCCCATAGTTTTCTGAATCAATTAAAATTGACTTAAGTTCTGTTCTACCTCAAATTCAAGGGTTTCAGAAATATCAAAACATCTGACATTTCCTAAATGCTTCAATTTCACTCCAAAATTGCATTTCTTAGTAAACAAATGTGTTGAAAAAAAGTTACCTACATCCAACAGAGAAATCAAGTGATTTGGCAAAACTGAATAAGAAAGGTCTTACACAGCCAGACACTGAACTCATCTTCTGAATGTGAGTCTAGTGCCTCAGTTCAAACCCCATCTTTCTTCCATGGAGGTTCTTTAAAAAATGTGCCCTTGTTCAGGAATTCTCTAAAGTAACAGTTAGTTTTGTTTCACTTAGGGTCCAGCATATATCAAATTGCAGTTGCAATATTTTGTTTTATGTTCTCATTTCAACCTTTTAAATCAAAATCCAGCAATCATTTTTGACTCTAGAGTCAATATCGAGAATGAATAAAAATCTATTTTAACTTCAAATTCTTAAATGGCATATAATTTTGTTTCCAGGGAAACTAGATTTTTTTTTCTAGTGAAGGCAATGCCAAAAAGGAGGAGGATAAAAAAGAGAAAGCAGGTGCAGAAACCATCACACACACTGTCTTTTTGGATAAAATATGCATGTACAAATGCCTCTTTGGTTGTCTCTTCTCTGCCCCATTCAGGTGTTAGCAACACCATTTCCATTGTAGTCATTTACTGGAGTCACTTTTTGTGTTACTGTATCAAGCAGTGAGGTAATCAGAAAACAGGCACTATTGTTCTCCATGGCAAATCAAACTAAAGGTTAAAACAATTACCAATACCATGATAGATCCAAGTTTGCTCTCAGTTACAACATTGCAAACTTAACATAACTTCAGAGATTTAAATAGATATACTCCAGTCACACATTTCAGCCATGTAGATTTTGCTTCTCAGGGGCATATCCTTTATTAGTGCAAATTTATGTATCTATCCTGACTTGCATCAGCTGAAAGCTAGCTCCTGAACCTCTTTCTCTCTTACACAAGGCTAACTGCTAATACCTGAAGACAAAAATAAGATGTTTTATTCTGTCACTAATTCCATTGTACTGAAAATCAAGGAAAAAGAAATACAGATACTGTAAACTTGACTCCAACAGAACTAAACTTATTTATACCAACTAGTGTAAGGCACCAGGGCATAGGCAGCAGCTCAATTGTTAGGACTGAAACCCAGAACCAGGATACAAATAGAGGACCAGAAGCCAAAGTCAGCAGCCAGGACACAAGCTGATGGTCAGAATCCCAAAATAAGAGGCAAAACTAAAATAAGAGGTCTGGAGGGATGCTTCAAGCAAAAGCTACAGGTTTCTATGTTGACTAGTTTTGGAGCATCTGCAGATGATGCCCTATATACCACAGGAGCCAGTCCCACAAGACAATCACATAACAACCCAGCTGACAGGGATTGCTGATCTGGCAATTGCTCAGAGGCCTCAGCTTGGAAGAACTTTTGCCGATGTTCATGGCTACTAAGCAGTAGCCTTAACATCTGAGAAATATTCCTACTGGGATTAAACATCCCACTTGGATTAAATTGTTTGGAACTATTCAAATTCTTCCATCACACTCAGTGTAAAATGACATCAAAATGGTAACATGAACACTGTTATTTCCAAATGCAGCCATTTTCAGTAAGATCCTAATGATTATTTTACTACAGGCAACATATGTTGTTGCCTCCTTATTCTGCTGTTAGTGTTCACCATACTTACATATGTAATGTCATTCAAATGCATACTACTGTTAATGATCACTTTTAACTCAACAGAAAACAACTTATGCACAAGATTTAACCTTGAAGAGGAAGTCATAGTATAACTTTTGTACTTATAATGAAAGGCTTGCCAACTATGTTTCTGACATTTTAGTCATAGTTACTGAATCCAGTTATCAGTCAAGCCAAGCATCCTCATCATTAGTGGTACAAAAAGTAAGCATTCATCAGGTTGTCCTTATTGTTATTCCTTTATCTGCTTTAGTCTGTGAGTTTTCTTTAAAACATTTTGGCTTGCATTGCAAAATAAGTGGGGAAAATATTACCTTCTATCTTAGATGGCAAGAGCCATAGTTATATTTTATCATGTAGACCATAGCTCTGGCTACTGGCAAAGTTATTGCTTGAATAAGCAAGTGCAACTCCAAAGAAGTTTCTGGCATTTGGGGTTGATGCAGGCATGTGGGTGTCTCTTTGAATACCACACAGAAATGGACACACATCTCCAAGCTTCATCCTTCTTTCTGGAATACAGCCTGAAAATAATAATTAATTAGGGTCTGGTAATTTGAAGGCTCATAAATTAGACACCAGGCTCAAGTTCCTCTTCCCAGTTAAGCTTGAGCTCCTGGGCTATTTGCACTTCTGGAGGCTTGCTTCCTCTCACAAATTCCTAAGAAACCTCTTTGACAAAATAGCTTTTTAGATGGGAAAAAATAAGTTTTCTCTTTTTTTTCTTTTTTTTTTTTGGGGGGG
>NW_005841957.1:838283-851858 GCF_000455745.1 Alligator sinensis | reverse complement strand
TAAAAAGAACAAGCCAATGGGAGGAAACCTGTATGTAGCTCCCCTCTACCTGCAGAGATGAAACAGTGTACTATACCTGTTCATTCCAGGCCAGAGGCTGACTATTCCAATCAAGACAGTTTACATGTAATAGTATTAGTAAAGAGAGTAAATGCTGCCATAAGGCCTTGAAACATTTGGGTTGTCAGTTTAAAACTGGGTAGCCCTTTGGCTTCCACATGGCCCCCTCTACAGGTTTCATAGATTTCATAGATATTCGGGGGTGGAAGGAACCTCATGAGATCATCGGGTCCAGCCCCCACCCCCCCCATAGGCAGGAAGTCAGCTGGGATCAAGTGACCCCAACAAGAAATATATCCACCTGTTTTCTGAAAGGGTCCAGAGTAGGTGCTTGCACCACCTCTGGGGGGGAGTTTGTTTCAGACTGTGAACACACGCACCATAAATAAATTTTTTCTTATGTCTAGTCTAAATCATCCTTCTTGGAGTTTCTGGCTGTTAGACCTTGCTACCCCATGGGGAGCTCTGGTGAACAGGTATTCTCCTGGGTCCTGATGTACCCCTCTTATGTAATTGTAGGCTGCCACCAAGTCCCCCCTGAGCCTTCTCTTTTCCAGACTGAAGAGTCCCAAGTCCTTCAGCCTCTCCTCATATGGCCTTCCCTCCAGGCCTTGGATCATATGAGTGGCTCTCCTCTGGACTCTCTCAATCTTCTCCACATCCCTCCTGAAGTGCGGGGGCCAATACTGGGCACAGTACTCCAGCTGCGGTTTCACCAAGGCTGAGTAAAGTGGGAGGATGACTTACCTGGTTTTGCTTGAGATGCATCAGTGGATGTATGACTTATGCAAGGGTTGGGTTTTTTTGCCCAGCCACAGCATCGTATTGGTGGCTCATATTCATCTTGTGGTCAATCAAGACCCCAAGTCCCTTTCGGTCATGGTGCTAGCAAGCATAGCACTGCTGAGCCTGTAAGTATGTTGAGGGTTCTTCCTACCGAGGTGCAGCACCTTACACTTCTCTACATTGAAGGCCATCAGGTTTTGGTCAGCTCACCTTGAGAGCGTGTCCAAATAAACCTATATCCCCAACCTGTCCTGAAGTGTGACCACCCACCCCCATAATTTATCATTCCCAAACTTTGCCAGTTCACATCTGACTCCCAAATCCAGATCATTGATGAAGATGTTAAAGAATACCAGCCCAAGTACCAAGCCCTGAGGGACTCCACTGGTCACCCTGGGCCACATTGATTTGCTCCCCTCAACTAGTACTCTTTGGGTCTGACCCTGTAGCCAGTTGCCTAGGCATCGGACTGTATGATGATCAAGGCCACAGTTCCCCAGTTTAACCATGAGGACATAATGGGGAACTAGGTCGAAGACTTTCTTGAAATCCAGATATATAACATCCACATCATCTCCCTTGTCCAGGGCACATGTTACCTGGTCAAAGAAGAAGATGAGGTTGGTCAGGCAATTGTGTTTTTGCTGCAATTAACATATTAATCCCAGCATAAGTAGGAAGGGCATTACATATTCATCGGCTATAAGGGGTCATAAAATGGGAAACCAGCCATAAAAAATGTTTCACACAATGTAGAACATTTTTATGGCTCGTGTCTATGGCGCCTTAAACTTAAGTTGTGTCTGGGCCTGACAATCAGCTGAAAGGGTAGTGGGAAGCCAAAGGACTTCCCTGATGGGGACTTTAAAATATGCAGGTTTAAAGTCAGTAACAGGGAAGCCTTTGTCTCCACACACAGGAAACCTCTGTTCCTTTGCACCTAGTAACCCAGCCAGAGCTGCCAGGCATGGGGTTTTGACATATATCAGCACTGGCTGGACAGTCCCATGTCTGGTTCACCAGGGCTGTCTAGGAAAGGCTGACAATCAGCTGACATGAGTCTCAAACTGGCCCTGATGAAGTCCCAAAGCCAATAATCAGCTGATTGTTGGTCCCAGCCAAGCACTTGACTTTCAGTACTGGGAACATGATCCCAGATTCCCCCTTCACTAGCAAGAAGAAAGGGCATGACAGGTATCTGATCCTCAGTCCAAAAATCACATGTGGCATGACAGGAGACACAATTGCTGGGATCAGGCATCAGATCCCATAGTACCTTCAAATGAACATGTGCCAGGAGTCTTAATTTCATGCCATGCAAGGAAAGGAGTATTTGGCCAAAGCTGCTCATGCCCCTATGACTCCTCATGAGACAGAAAAAATAGGTTGGGGAATAAATACTTCCTCCTCTAAAAAAAGGAAGGTATGACTAAAAATGAAGATTATACATTTCAAAAGCCTCAGTTTGTCTGATCTGTTGATTCACTTTCCCATCAGCTTATCTCACCTCTGTGGTTTGGCATAAATAAGCAAAAATAATGTTCAAAAAGTGCTTCCAAGGGTCCGGCTGATTTCTTGGCTGAATCAGCAGAGCAGGTGGGATCTAATTTCAGGCGCTTATTGTGGCCTTGTATGGCATAGAAACCATAAAATGATTTGATGTGAAAAAGAAGGTTAAAGGAAGCACTGCAGTGAGCACTATTCTTTGCTACAATTTTCAATGCTTTTTCAAAATAAAAATCACCATTTATATTAATTTTATCAATATTTGCTGTAACTATAAATGAAATAGTTAACAAACTAAAGCCTTCTTTTGAAATTACCATTAGCTCTGAAGAATGTGGAAAAGGTTATGAAACCTTTGTCTAGTGATTTTGAAACCTGCTTCTCAGAAAATGAATTGTATCTTGTCATACACAACATGGAAAATAGGTTCTGTATAACATGCTTTGAAAGGACATATGTAGTATGATGGAACATGATTTAATAATTTTTTAATTGAATAGAATAAGAAATGAAATGCAGAAAACATCTACTGAGATCTTGTAGATTTTGTTTACAATACAATAGATCAGATTCTTCTCTGGACATGAGATGCTTTTGATGTGCTAGGGGTAGAGGTAATATGATTTGGTTTTAGTGTTAACCCTACACTTGCTGATTCAGTACCTAAAATGACATGGAGCATCCAGAGTGCTAGTTCATATTTTGCTGAATATCTCAGATTTTCTGTGGCTGGGATTAAAGGAGTGCAACAATGCAATGCTCATGGCCCATTTCCAGCCTAGCACAGCCCAATATATTCCTGATTCTGGGGCCAAAAACAGGATAGTTGCATGCAGTTTTCTCTTTCCTGCCTGTGACAAGACTGACTCCTGAGGATGTCCATAACACCTCCCATTGGTGGAACTACCTATCTCCCTCAGCTCTCTAGGGTAAATTCCTCATTGTCCCACCTGCCACACCTTGATGGGTATAGTATTTTACGTTGGGAGACTGTTCTCTGAAGTCCCTGAGTGTATGCCCCTGAATCACTCATGGCCTAGATGATTGGGTGCAATTGGCCCTATCTATGCCCTCAGGTACTAAGTGGCCTTAGGATGTTAATCATGGCCACCAGCCACCCCCATAGCAGTGCCTATCCCTTACAAATATCATTCCATCATTGTTTTTCATGGGTTTCCCCAGCCACATCCTAAGGCACTAATCTCACACTCTCTGCCCCTCAGGCACTAATCCCTTTGTCCGAACCTCAGCCTTCCTCCAGCCTTGTCTCCTTTTCTCTCACTGGGACCTTCAGACCTGGCCCATTGTCTCAAGTTTTGGCTCCCTGGTCACAATCCCACTATGCCTTGGCCCCAAGCAGGGTTTAAAACAGAGCATCCTCTTGGCATTCTGCTGCATGGCCTCCAAACCTCTCCCATAGTCACAACTCAGTCCTCCAGTTACACACAAAATACAATACATAATTCTAAAGAAAGCTATATAATACAGTCTCCACTCAGTCCTCCAAGGAGGCCAGTAGAGCTCTTTCCTCCTGCATGGTCAGGGCCCATCTGAGCATCTGGCCCTAGGGTCACAACTGTATGCCTTATTTGCCCTCCCCTTCCATCATATGAGGGGAATTAGGTTGTTTAGTTTAGAGAAGAGAAAATGGTGGGGGGGGGATTTAATAACAGCCTTCAACTACCTGAAGGGTGGTTACAACAAGGATGGAGCTAGGCTGTTCTCAGTGGTGACAGAACAAGGAGAATCGGTCTCTAGTTGCACTAAAGAAAGTTTGGGTTAGATATTAGGAAAAACTTTCCCACTAGGAGGGTAGTAACACATTGGAACAGGTTACCCAGAAAGGCTGTGGGATTTCCATCCTTGCAGGTTTTTAAGACCCAGCTCAATGACATTTTGCTGGGATTATATAGCTATGGATGGTCCTACTTTGAGTAGGGGGTTGGACTAGATGATCTCCTGAGGTCCCTTCCAACCCTAAGTTTTTATGATTCTTTGATCTGATCTATGTCTGGGCATAACAGGGCCCAAATGCTGCTAATCATCTCCATTCAGAAGCCCCACTTGCCACTTTCTGCCGGCTGAGCCCTTTTCAAATTGTTTGCCACTGTGTAAAAGTCTGTACCATGTAGCCTTTTCCCCTATAAACTGCTGTTCCTCAGCCCATCTACTATAATCTGCTCCTGCTTCCTCCTAGTAGCAGTAGTAGGGGTCCCCTGCTGCACTGCCGTGTCATTGATAGAAATATCTATGCAATAGATACTTCCAGTAACATGTTCTAGACCTTCTTTCCATCTCTCCAGATACACAAAGCAACTTTAACTTGGACCAGGCCCAAGATTGTTAGCAAGATCTCAGCGAGGTATTTAAAGCTTATGAATTGCCAAGATAATAACGTTTAAATACTCACAAGAGAAGAGTCATATATAGACCACATTCTCTGATCTGTAAAATGGAATATACCACTGCAGGAGTTCAAGGATGTTTAAAATGTTTGGCTGCAGAGATTTTTGTTTCTATAAATTATCCCAACAATTGATCAGAACTTTCTGTCAGTATAATTTTAACTTCTCAGCTGTTCCAGGGACAGTTGTGTTCACTACCCCTTCCTTAATGAAGAAACCTGGTTTAGAGATCAAATCCCTAAGGTGTGGGAGATGTTTCCACTTCTTGTATTATAAATTAAAGGAAATGGCACAGTGTTTGTAAGTCCAGGGGGGAAAGATATGTGTTAATCTCATCCCTCTATCAGTTTGCCTTGGTGGTGCAAAAAGCCCAGAGAATAAGGCTCTGAAAGTATGCCGGGAAGTGATCCTTTAAAAAAAAAAAAAAAAAACATGTTGAGATTCACTCACTGGAAAATTCAGCAGTTAACATTTCCCCTGTTTGGCAATATCATTATCAAACTGGCAACATGCCCTGGAAGAAACTATATCCAAAAGTTCTTTAGCTGAAGAATGAATAATAGAATGAATAATATGAATTTTTGTTTGAGGGTTTTTTGTTTTGCAAATACTGACAAAATGCCTATTTTGGTATTAAGGATAAGGATTTTTTTTCTTTTTGTTACACAGGGAAAAATTAGAAACAACTTTGCAATTTTTTAATCGATATTCCAACATTTAAAATATCATTCTGTAGAGACATATGAAACATACAATTCTATTGCATTGCAATGGAGGTTGTTAACTTGGTTTCCCTCTTTTTTTGGTCCTGTGTGTTTATCTTCTATGAACTGTACAATACAATTGAATTGTAAAAGTGCTATATTTGGTCAAATACTACAGGTAATATTACTTGTGGTTTTTCTTTAGACATTTTTTTCCCCAAGATATTCCTAAATGTGGTAGAGTTTTAAAAAAAGAGGTAAATTATTTTGAATCTGTTTGTAAATCTACAAATTATATTTCACTGTTGCTATGAACATAGCTTTATTCTGTTTGCACTCCTGTGAATGAATACGTTTTTGTTTCGGAAAGGATCTTTTACCCAAGAAAATACTGACAAGCACCTGCAGATGTGCGGTTTCATGCCATGGCTGCTCACCCAGTCACCTTCATAATTTGTATTTGTAGGAGTTAAAAGTGTGAGAATGAGAAAAGCTAAAAAATGTGAAAATGTGTTTTTAATAAACACAGGTGAGAGGCACTGAAGGGGGTAAAGAGAAGAAATGTCTCATTAATGAAGACACGTGTTGCAACCTCAGACTGTACAGCACAACAGTTGGAGGATAGCCAAATATTGAGGTAAGGGAAATTATCTTCCAGAAGCTCCATATGGGATTGTTTACTTAAGATAGCAGTTCCCCAAATGACCCAGTCAGGCACCTACAATGAACAATTAATGAAATATGATGAATGACGCTATATGTCAGTGGTTCTCAACCTTTTTGGACTCAAGGCACCCCTCATTGGACTCAAGGGCCCCTCCATCATGTTTGAAAATTGAGTAGCACCAAATTTCAAAAAACAATGTATATATTACAGTTCTTATCTCCTTGCAGGGGCGTCCAGGCACTGGGGGTGAGACAAATGAGACAAATCTGAGCCTGCACTTATCTGTTTAGCTAATCACATCACAGTTCCCAACACCCTTCAGATTATCTGGTGGCATCCAAGGGTGGTCCATCACCCTGGCTGAGAATCATTATGTGTCCAAACTCCTTACGAATAGGTGAGCATGTGTATATGTGTAACGGGGAACCAGCAGCTCCCATTATTTTAAGGGAGAAGCAGTCGCAGGGAGGCCCCAAGGTGGGGGGAAACACTGCCAGTTATGGCTTGGCTTTGAGAAATATGCGGCCAGGGTTACAAGTGCCTATTGCTAGGCTAGTGTCCCAGCAATGGGACACAGCCCCACTTGGACAGTTGGTGTACTGCTAAAGCAGCAAGAGTAGCAGTCATAGGCTGCCCTGAAAGCTAGTCATCAGGCCTGAAGTGAAAACCCCTGTGTGTGGCTAGGGAGTTATCTGACCAGAAGTGGCAGGGCTTAGGAGGCATATAAACCCAGGGCCTAAGCTAGAGCAGGCAGTCTGGCTCTGCAGGTGTCAGGGAGAGGAGCTCCTGAGCAGGATGGGACTGCCTGGCACCTGAGCTGCACTGAAGACTGCAAGTAAGAGGTTTATAGCTGGCAGGGAGAAGGACCCAGTGTGGGGACATTTTATTTACGGCCAGTGGATGTGGTTTTGCTTAGGCTTCAGACTGGGTGTGGCTATAAGGGGTGATGAGGAGAGCACAGAGGGACTTCATAGGATGCACTGAGATTTAAGCCTGAGGGGCATATCCCATAAAAATTGGTGCCTGAGGGCCACATGTGACTTTAGAGCCATGCCAGGGGCTGGGGCTCAAGAGCAGGCAGACAGAAAGCTAAGAGGGATGCAACCAGGGACAGGGGCTTACAGCCAGAGAGGAGCCCAAACAGGGTAAGGGGCCCACAGCCCAAGAGGGGCAAAGCTAGGGCTAGGAATCCCTAAGTCCTAGAGGGGTGAGACAAGGGCTCGAGCCTGGAAGCCAGGTCTAGGACAGTGGACCTAGGTTGGCAGGGGCCAAAGCTGGGAATGTAGAAGCCCCAACAAGATCATGGAGGCCTGAAGTGATAACTGGTAACATCTGCAAGGTATGGATATAGCTGTAAGATGTAGGGCATAGTGGAAGGAGGTCACAAATGGCCCTTAAGGCAGCAGGTACTCTGGGGCATGGATGGGTCAGGAGGGCCTACTTAGCACTTAAGGGGAAGGACTGGATCCATCAGGGTCAAGGAGAGACCTGGAGGCAGGAGGACAGTTAAGAGCTCTTTCTGGGACCCTAAGGCAGCTTCCTTTTTACAAATCAACTAAGCACATCAAGGGATGGCAGGTGAGAAGTGGGAGGGTACACAGGGAGCCTGAGTAGGTCTGGAGCACATAGCCATGAGCAGGCATCATGAGCGGGCACTCCTAGGGGGCTTGAACCTACTACAATATGACATTGATATTCATTATAATGATCACCACAGACAATGGTGACATCTGTAAGATGGAAAAAATAAATCAGGACCTCCAGAAGGTGACTGCACCCTTTACAAATAAGACTATACACCCACAAACAATTACTTTTTGACAATGTGTGTGGAGGGGGGTGGGGAGGTACCTTGTGCATAGTGACTCTTAATTGTCTTATTGTTTCTTCTTTAATCAGGAAGGAATGAAGGTAACTTTAAATCCAGAGAACTAAATATATTATCTATTACGAGGGAAAGAAGGAAACATTTTTTAAAGCAAAACTATTGATACTAACATTTCTCCAAGATCTACTTTGTTGACATTTAGAACTTGTAAGAACATATGTAGAAATAACAATGTCAACTGGTTTACAATAATGTTATACCACCCATTTTATGAAAGAAAAGGAAAACATCAAGTTTCTGCTAAGAAAAATTAAGGTCCCAGTCCTCAGGTCTAGTTATGCTATACCTTGGCCCCAGTTGGCCAAAATTTATGTTTCTCTAATACCAGTAGCTTTGATGCTTAAATTGGAGCAGCTGTAGGGTATATTTTGATTTGTTAAACTCGAGTTGAAAGTACATGGAGGATCACTGAAGCCTAATACATTGATACATTCCCCATGTGTTATCTACATCAAAGGAACTGAGACGAAATGGGACAGGGTCATATATGACCACTTGGTGTTACTAAAGGGTTCAACTGCATTATGGGAATCCTCAGCAGACAACTTAGAATGAATGTCAAGTTGCTTTGTCTGCTTACAGTTGTGCAAAACAACCTTATCAAAGATAACACAGGTAACATGGTAGTTAACCACATGTCAGCATGCTGCTACACTTCCAACCTTGTTAGTCATATATTAATTTCAAAAGAAGCTTCCAGAAGTTTACAATTAGAATCCAGCCTAACTTTTCTCCCATGATTATGTTCACAGCTAGTAAAAGGGCAAACATCTGTCTTTTGATCTCCTTAAACTTCTTATTTAGGGGATAAGATTAACTTGATAGAGATGGAGCCAGAAAGTTTAGTTGAAAACTTCCAAAAAGTTACCAAAAAGATTTTTTTTAATGAAAAATTATCAAGACTATTGCTATTTTCCATTTTCTACCATTTTTCTACATATAGTGTTATACCACTATATGCTAGTATAACAGTCCAGGTGGCTGCACACCTTTCCTTAAATATAATCCACTTTTTTTTAAAGCATTTAACATGACTAATGCATTGTACTTCCATATTTCACAGTTCACACTGAACTTTTATCTACACATGCCCAGATCTGGCATGCAGCACACTGTAAAATAGAATTTCTGTTACTTTTATTCACTACATTGTCAAATATAGTTGACTGGTAAGGGTCATCTTTGACTGCCCTGTGAGTTTTTGCAGTGTCAGTTCTCTAGTATGTGACTTCTCCAATACTGTCATGGAGTTTACCCACTCTGGTATTATTTATTTTCTCAGTTATCCATGTTTTCCCATGTGTATATGCAATTTATTCAAATTTTGCCATGGAAAGCAGAGCCTTTTTTTTCTGTAAAAGGGATTATAAGAAGTATGGTGGCCTTTAAATTTATGTTCTTCTTCTTCAAAAAAGCTATAATCTACAAAATTCATCTATGTTTTTGTTTTGTTTTTGTCCTTTTGATACCAGTCATCAGTGCCATGGAATTATGTTACTACTGTTAATACCAAATTGATTAACCAAAGAGCTGGGTACACTTTCATATCAGCTATTGGAAGTATTTCTATGTTGACAATGCAAAACTTTAGATGGTTTGTATACGTACTATGCTCATGCATAACACTGTACATAACTTGACCTCTTATGTCACCTACAGACCAAACATTTTCTTAGGCAATTGTTAAGAATTTTGAGACGTGTTCATGCACTCAAACAAATATGAATATTGTTTTGAATTATGCATCATTCTCCCATTTAAATGTAGCCTAGTAATATTTCTCTCCATGTGTTCTCTGGCTGTGTGTTGACTAAATGAGAGGCATGTGTGCACAACACTTAAAGTGGACTAAATTCTTTTGCGCCACTTTTATGGTGTCAGTGTTTGCACACCTCAGCGGCATATTGCACATTAATTCCAGCCACTGTAGGAAATTTGGCAGTGCAATGCACCTTAAATGATTTGGGGGCATGCTTTATATGACTTGGGTGCACAGCAAACTAAAACTCCTTCAAGGAGTTTACTGCCCCTATAGGTGCGGAGTGAACCACTGAGCTCTGTGCAGCTCCATGGCTCTGCAGACAGCCTGACAACAGTCCAGGAAAGCAGCTGCACCCAAGAAAAGTGGCAAGCCTGATCTTCCCTCTGCCTCTTCCTCCCCCCCTGGAGCCTGCCTGCCTGCCTGCCTGAGCTGCGTGGGGGCCCAGTGCTTCCCTCTGCAGCTGCGGTGCCCCTCGGGACTGCCCAAGCTGGATGCCTGCAGGACCGCCCAAGCCAGGTGCCCCTCCCCACCCCCTACAGCCCAGGGACTCTTCCACCCACCAGCAGCTCGCCCTACCCTCTCCACTGGAGCGGCAGGTAAGTCAGCAGGGTGTGTGCACAACACGGGGATTTAATCAGCCCTAAATTGAAGCGGTGTTTTTTAAAACCCACCACTTCAATTTAGGGCCCCTGTTTGGTCTACGCATGCCCTTTGAGAATAATGTCTGGATCTGATTAATGAGGGGGATTTTGGTGTTTGTTTGTTTGTTTTGTTTGTTTGTTTTCTGAAACAGTTGCTGTTTCTGAGTCTGTGCAGATGACTCCCTTCCACATATGCATCATTTGTTCTCCACTGGAGTTTCTTGTCCATACCTTATTCTTTTGAACATTTTTTAACATTCCTTTATTTATAATTACTTAGACTGGTATGACAGCCAAAGAGATATGAGCATATTACAGTCAAAAAGGTAAACAAAGAAAATCTCACGCAATCAATTAATTTCAAACATTGCAGTTTTAAATAAAACATTAAATAGAGCTTTCAGGTTGAGAAGGTCAGAAGTACTTGCTTTTGAGACACTGTGGAAAGAAGGGCTGCAAAGCAGGGAATGTAGAAAGCAGGACAGCTAAATAAAGGAATGGCCCTTCATTGCTCAATATGGACCCCCTGGTGTAGAATCCAGAGAAGATTGATCTAGGTTCCTTTATTGTTTCTCCCCCAGAAAAGAAGAACTGAAAGGTCTGAACTGAAAGACAGAATGGGGAGAATCTGAATGCTGGCTAAACAACCTTCTAGATTTTGTAATTTGTTGTCCTAATAGGGTAAAAAACTGGTAAATACTGAGCAGGTTGTGGATGAGCTGAAAAAAACTCAAATGCCTGAGCACCAGGTGGTGGAGGGAAGCCACAGATGCTAACAGAGTCCTTTCCCAGAGACTAATGGACTCCAGTGGAATCCAAACCCTACCCATTAACTCTCCTCCCCAACCCCAACATTCCCTATTTGGGAATGCTAGCACAATTTGCTAGTATTCTGAATGATTTTATATACCAGCTTATTAATACTTATAGGCCTTAGTCCATCTGTCTGGCTGTCCATAACGCTCTTGGAGCACTCTGATTGGTTAGTGAAACAGCCAATCAGAGTGTAGAGTGCTGCCATGATGGCAGAGATGGAATGGGGGTAGGGGGAGAGGCCAGCGGTGCTCACCTTGCCTCTCTCTGCTACATCCCCACCATCATGGCGGTGCTCCGCCACCTCCAAGGAGCAGGGCAGAGGTGGGAGGGGGTGAGGACAGTGGTGTTGGAGGCAGCGTGGGATGTTGGCAGAGGGGGACGGCAGGGCAACTTCCCCCTGCTGCACTCCTGGGAAATGGCAGCAGCATGGAGTGGTGGGTGGCTGACAGACAATTCGCTAGTATATTATAAAACCATGAACATGAACCAGATTTGACATTGGGGGGCGGGGGAAGGGGAGGAGGATCCTAGTTTCATTTAGCTGTATTCAAGAACCTCTATGACTTCATAACAGAAAAAGTATTCACCTTAACTACTATTTTGTCAGTTCTGACACATCCTTTATATGGATCAGATCCACTCCTGGCTTTTGCCTATAGAAATGTTAAATAATTTGGTCTCAATTGTTATTGTCCTTGTCAGTCTATTAGTCAAATATCACAGTGCCACATTGGGGTAAGTCACGTTAAGCCTATAACTTCACGCCTGTGTGTCAAGTGTACCTTTTGTTACCATCCCAATAAAATAAAAATGAACCTTAGATGTTCTTTATATCCTGAACAAAATAACATGCCTGAGTAGAATTCCCACAGTTTTATAAAGGACTAGGCTTTAGTAGGCATAATGCTTTTGGCCTTTTTACCTTCTTGTTACTTTAGGAGAATTAATTAAAACCAGTTAACAGAAAATACTGACATTCCCCTAAAACTCTATCAGTGTTCGCACTCCTGTAATTCTATTTATTATACAAAGCTTAACTTTTATTTAGATACCAATGATTCCCAAAGTATTGCATGTGGGTCTTCTCAATATTAAACATAAGTATGCATTCAAATTGAAATGGGAATCAAATTCCAATTAAAATACAGAAAATTTAGATAAGAAGCAAGTGTTTTGACAAAGCTGTTTATGGGCAAAGCTTTGTACACTATGTATTTGCCCTGAGCACTGGTTAGAGCCAGGCAATTTGTATCTCTTTTTAATGTGTACTAAATTAATTTTCACATGGTTTAAATAAATATATAGAAGTCCTGCAGAATGCAGACTGCTATATGTTATAAATACTCAGTGTTGTTGAGACTTGGTGATATATAAAATGGGTGTAAAGTGGCAAATTTCAACAGAAATATCACAAACATGATGTATAATTGTAGCCCATGATTTTAAAAAGAGCATAGCATATTTTTGAATGTCTATGCAATCTTTGTTTTTATCAATGATATATTGTCTAAATGAATTCTTCAGCTATATAATAACTAAGCTTTTAACAGTACAGTATAAAATCTTAGAGCAAAATGAAGTGCACAGTAGAACACAGGGCAGTTTATATGTTACATTTTATACACTACAGAGACATCAATAGCATGGAAACAAGAGTGGAATCAAAATCCAGAATATCCTTTTTATCTTGTTTGGTGTTGACAACACTATTAAAAAAGGATAGAAATCTTGACTAGAAGATAATGAAAATGAATATATGTTTGTTACTAAAGGTAGACGCATCAAAAGCCACAGCATTCAAGACTTTTATAATCCAATTAGGGCTCAAGTAAGAACATCCATTATAGTGACTTCAAATGAGAACATTTGACCTTTGATATTTAACAACACAAATCAGGGGAGGAGAAAACAAAGATACTTTTAGAAATACAGCTCCACTTGGAAACTAGGATAAAAAACAGCAGCAACCATGCATGCTAAAACTAAAGTTAAGCATGGTTCAATGCCAAAAGGGGGGTCTGAATAGGTGCGGGGGACTAACATCAGGTATTTTCTGCAATGAGGACCCTGATAGGAGCCCAAGAAAAGGAACCCCAAGAATTACCTGTGGGTCCACAGTTTTCATGATGCCTTCTACATTTATGACAGGAGGGTAAGGTTGCAGCAAGGTCCCACAACTGGCACTGCCCCTAGTGAGGATCCCAGTGAGCCTTCAATCAACCCCCAGTCTGAGGATCTTCAATATCATACCTTTAATGTTCATGGCTGCAGGACAGGTCTCCACAGATGTCACTGCAGCACAGGATAGGGCCGGGGGCCCTGGCAGCCCTGTGCCAGGTG
>NW_005841957.1:826858-838076 GCF_000455745.1 Alligator sinensis | reverse complement strand
GTAGGGAAATGGATTCACCCAAGTCAAACACTCAGCAAAGGTACCCGATTCTCATCTGCCATGCCTTGGTGTTGAAAGTCTATCAGTTGCATGTTTGCCCTACATGTGCCAAGTCCACTTCTCCTTTGGGGCTCCTACCTCCCCTGGCACCCCATCCAAGAACCACCCAGTTGTTAAGGCATCAATTATGTCCCTGGCTCTCAGTGGGCATTTTCCTTCTCTTTTTCCTCATCCTTTAGGCTCATGGTAAGCATGGGCCTGACTCAAGCATATGACAACTAAGCTGGCCCTGATGGTCATTTTGCTGAAGCTTGTTAAATAAAAGGGAAATGAGAAACAACACAAAGGAAGGAAACTGGAACTCAGGTAAGCCTCTCAGCTACTAGGGCCACCATGGCTGCTGACTATGGCCTTCAGTCATAGAGTAAGTCCTTCCTAAGGGCTGTGGGCTATTCCTCCATGGCCTGGCCCTATTGAACAAAATACACTCAAAAACAATGCAGGAAAGTCCTCATTTTTTTTGCCTACAAACTTCAGTGTTTATGTTGACCTCGGATGCATTGGCATCAGTTCCTCAGTGCTCCTTCCGGATACGTCAAGCCTCCACAATGGAGCAAGCCCTCTTACTGGCCCTTGTTGATTCAGATCCATTCTTGAATAACGGAGTTTGATCCCTCCACCAGATCCCCTCTATCCCAAGCCTGTCACTGGTTTTTCTCTTTTCCAGAGAAGAAAAAAACTCTTGTTCAGGGCGTTGCCAGCTCTACTACACCATCTTTCTTATGGTGCAGCTTCCTCCTGGCTCTTCCTGCAGCTATCACCAATGCCAGCTTGGTGGTGGTGTCCCATATTATTGGAGCTCCTCTGAGCTTCCAGGCTGAGGATCATCCCTATTCCCATCTCCCAGGGTTTTAGCTCTGGCACCTAGGGGTTGTGCTCCCTCTTTCTGTCTTTCCCCCACCTCTTCCAGTGTTGGTGGCAGGCCAGAAATACCAATGCAGCTGTGGGGAGGTCCAATCCAGAAGGAGCAGCAATTAGTTAAAGTGGGGTTCCTACAGTGGCTGCATGCCTGGTGTTATTGCTAGCTCTGGTGAGGCAGGTAAATCTCTTCCCCTGGTGTTATTGCTAGCTCTGGTGAGGCAGGGAAATCTCTTATCTCTACTGCCAGGGTCTCATAGGGCTTTTCTCACCTCTTCAGAAGATATCAAATACTCCTTGACCTCTGGGCAGGGAAATATCTTGTGATATTCCTGGATGAAAACCCACATGACCTGAGTTGCCACCTAGCAGCTGAAGTGGGAGGATAGGGTCCACTTCAGCCACATCACAAAGACATTGTATTGGGTGGTGACCCTGTTCTCCCTGAACCTGGATCCAGTGATCCTGCCACTTGCACTTGGTGGCCACTTGCAACTTGAAGTCTATGTTGCAAGTGGCCTGTCCTGAAGGTGGTCAATATCACTATTCCTATTAATAACTCAGAAATAACACAATTTTACTAGCACATGGGCAGCTACCTTGGGAACATGAGTGTTTGGTCCTTGGCAGAAACTTCAACATTACCCTCTTGACAAGACCAAGCCAACAAGGAGTGAAGCCAAGCCACCACAGACATCCCATGGGATGTCCACACTGGTCACTTCCTGATGGACTGAAGGCATGACCTTGACATCACCACTTTGCCTTTGTCAAGCTGGCAGAACATCAGGTGCAATAGTCATGGCTAGACAAGATCTACATCTTACTCCTGAACATTGTCCACCAAGTCCACTTCTCTAGATTTGGCTTCCTTCATCAGTGATCACTGATCACTATAGCATTTATGCTTGGGTCACTTTGAAACTTGAGTGCCCAAATGCAGCTCACTGGCACTTCAAAAACAACCTACTTGAGGTCATGGCCTTTCATAGATCACACTAATGAACCTGACATGAACTGCGGTGAACCTTTCCTATAGTGTGAAGATGGTGGAATAGGGGGAAAGTTTGTGAGAGACTCTTGTGCTGCAACTACAGCAGGGGCACATACAGCAGAGGGAGGCAACTGTGGAGCAACTAGAGAGGGATGTTTTGGAGCTGGAGAGGCATCACACTGCAGATCTAGTGAATTCATCCATCTGGAGAGTGTTGGGAGAAGCAGAAAAAGCTCTGAGCTCTGGATGACTGCCAGGCCTGTGGTGTACTTGGCTGATCACAAATCTAGCTCCTCTGAGAGATGAGTCTTCTTCTCCCACTTCTATGCCCTGGAAAAGAGGAGGGGTGCCAAAAAGCACACCATCTACCTCCTGCCAGAGGACAGAAATCTCCCTCATGAGTCTCAGGTAAAAAAAGAGCAATTGCCTTTTGAGGAGGTCTTGTCTTCCTTGATCCAACCAACAGTGACTCCCATAAAGACCGGTAGGAGGGACTCCTACAAGTCAATATGGTTGCTTGGAACTATCTAGGTGACCAAGACTGGCTGGAGGATTGTCACATTCTGGCTAAGTTATCAGAAGACTTCCACCTAATGCCCACCAAGATGTCTCCAGGTATTCGTGGATTGACAGTGGAGTTCTGTTGCATGTTCTATGATGTCTTGGCCCAGATCTGGCTGTAGTCTGAGCTGAATTTGAAGGGGATGGGGAGCTTTCCCTTTTGTATAAGGCTGTTGTTGGCATTCGATTTATGACCCAGATACTTTATTCTGGGTGGAACCAAACCTTTAGACCAACCACAACTTCTTCCATTCAGTAATAGGCAAATCTTATTGATACAGAGCAATAGCAGATAAGAGTAATGCAGGCAAAGCAAACAAAATAACCCCTGCCTTATCTACAAGTCCTAGGGTTCACAAAGGAAAGGTATGCCTGGATGCCTGGACAGTATGTGAGCTTCACCCTGTAGTTCCTTCTTGAATGTCAGCAGTCTTAGAAGTCAAGGGTGGAGCTCCCCCCCCCCCCCCTTGGGGGGGGGGGGGGGGGCCGCGGGGGGGACCGCCCCCCCCCCCCCCACTTGGGGTGGGTGAGATGAGCCAGTGGCGTGCCCTTTACCTATGGTGGCATCCAGCTCCCTCCCCCTTGGGGACTATCTGCTGTTCTGAAATCCCTCCTTTAGTAGTCTTTTCCTCCTGACTAACTCTTCATTTCTAGGCATCGTTAATTGGTCTCCCTGTGGTCATCATACTGTCCACATTCTGTTCTGCCACCATATTGGTCCCATCTACCAGAAGCAGAAATCCCAGGTGCTTTTCATCTGGGCACTGTGACCTGGCCCCAACTCAGCATGCCTATCTTTGTTACAGGTCTTCAGGGAACACTGTGCAAATTTCCCAGACTGTTTGTTTGTTGGCCTCAGATGTGGTGTGTGTTTTGAAGTCTGTGAAACTTTGTCACAAACCAATTTTTAGAAACCAATTAACCCTTGCTGTTGTCCTGGACCACTGTTCTAATGCAATATATACTTTACCTACAAGCCAATTCCTAAAAACAAATCTCTAAATATCATTTTCCAGTCATTAGGTACACTCACCTTGCTTCACAAGAGAGATCTCTATGAATTTAGGAACTGGCATCCAGTCTTGTTCCCCTGCATGAAGTAACCTTGCTGTAACTGAAATCTGTGCTGGTAGGTGTAAGCTACCTCATCCAGACATATGGTTCTGGTGTAAAGCAGTTTTGACAGCCTGTATCTTGTTTGGGACCTCCTCAAGTTTGCTCAGACAGCCTGTCATTTGTGTCCCTTGACTAGGAAAAACATTTGATGGAGTGGACCTTGGTTTCCTCACATACACTCTGAAGTATTCCATTTCAATCCTCACTTCACACAGTTTCTCCAAGTACTATATGCCTCTGCAAACTATCTGGCAAAACTCAACTGGACCCTGATTGATCCCATCATTTTTTGGGTGGGTAGTGCATTAAGGTTGCCTGCTCTCTGGCTAGTTCTATGCCATCACCACCAAACTCTTCCTCTGTCTCCTACACAAGCTGTTGATGGGGTTGGTGCTTGTTGAACCAGCCATGAAAGTAGTCCTCTAAGCATAGGCCAGCAATATGCTCCTCACCATAGTGGTGCAGGTGAAAGCTTCCCAATCCATCTGCTCTGTGGCCTCCTCTGTCTGGGTCAGCTGGGTCAAGAGGACTGGTCTGGTGGTGAGTGAAATGGTAGGTAGGCTTGTCCTTGCCTGTGCTTCAAGACATCCAGAAGAATATGAGTTCACTGATCTATCTGGGAGTCTACCTACCCCCCAGCCATCCCTCTTCACTAGAGAACTGGAACAGGGTAAAAGTCAGAGTTTCTGATCAGCTGTGGCCAGGGATGGGGATCCTCCATATTCTTTCCCTCTGCAGGAGGGCACTGGTCCTCAATCAGCTCATCCTGTTCATGCTCTGGCACTGGTGCAGCACCTTGTCTGTGCCTCCAGGCATCCTAACCAATCTTCAGAGATGGGTGCTAAGGATCCTCTGGCCAGGATGCTACAGGGTATCTTCAGGTGTCCTGTGCTTTCCCTTGTGGGAGCACATCTTGACTGAACCATGTTGTAGCACTTCTGCCTCCTTCAGAACCTTTTACTGAAGTTCTAGTTGAACCTTTATTTTATCTACATTTCCTTCCAGGACTTTCTGATCACAGGAGCTTCTGGTCAATCTCCTCCTGACCCTAGCCAGGACACATAGATGGACATAATACCAGAGCAGGAAGATACTGCTGGCTACTCTTGAACCTAAGAGACAGCAAGGCTATCTTTCTTTTCCTTGTCTTTGTACATTTCCAAAAAGAGTTTCACTAGTGGTGTCTACTGGCTCTTTAATTATATTGAAGGGGCAGTAAGCATTATCTGGAGTTCTGTGCTCAATGTCCTCCTTTGGCACACAAGTTATTAACCTATAATATGAATTGCTGTTCCTCTTGTAACATAAGTTGTCCCACAAAATTAGTTGTTGTAAATGTAGTGGCCTTCCTTTAGCCTTTGATAAGGATTTGACAGTCCTGTTGGGCCTAGGTCCACCATACTCATATAACAAATAGGCCTGTCTCCAACAATGTCAAGTAGTAGATGCTTTAGCAGTGGTGAGCAAAATACAGCCTGCAGGCTGCATCCAACCCACTGAGGGATTTTGTCCAGTCTGTGGTGAGTCCCTTGGCCCCACCCAGCTCAGGTGCAGGGGGCAGCCCAGGCCATGTGACCTGTGTGGGCAGTCCTGCTGCCACTGGGCATGCAGCATGGCTGCAGCAGGCAGCATAGTAGCCAGACCTCACTTCCTGGCAGCTCCAGCAGTGGCAGCTCCTTCTGGCTGCCACCGCTATCTGACCCAGCCCTGCTGCTCAGAGACCCCAGACCATCCACCCCACACCCATTGCCAGGGGCAGAACCTGCATAGGCAGCGTACTTAGCCGAGTGGCTGAGATGCAGCAACGGGCTGGCAGAGAGCAGTGTCCAGGTGTGAGACAGGTGAGTGGGGCCAGGGAGACCCCAGGACCTTAGAGTGGTAACAGCATGAGGTTGGGGCCTGGGGCAGAGCCACCACCCACTGCTGACACACCGCTGCAATGGGTGCTGGTTCCATGTGCAGGGAGCAGATCATGGCTCTGCTCCAGCTCATGGCCCCATGCTGTTACCACCTCAAGATCCTGGCCCCAGCCCCATCCACCCCACTCCCAGATGCAACTCCCTGCCCTTCTGTGGACCCATATGCCGTCTACCAGCTGTGCACCCTGCCCATGTGGTTCCCAGCTGGTGTCCATGGAGACCTCAGGATTGCAGGGTGGTGACAGCACAGGGTCAGGGCTGGGGCAGAGCCCTGGTTGTGCAGGCAGAAACATGCAAGGAGTGCATCAAGACTCTGCCCCAGCCCTGCACTGTCATCATTCCATGATCCCAGGGCCTCCATGGAGACTGTCCAGGACCCACGCAGGCAAGGAGACAGGATGGAGCTACAGGCAGGAGGAGAGCTGCATCCAAAGCCAGGTCCAGGATCTTATGATGGTTTCATAGTTTCATAGTTTCATAGTTTCAGGGTCGGAAGGGACCTAATAGATCTTCTAGCCCGACCCCCCACCAGGGCGGGAGAACAACCCAAAAAAAAACCCCAAAAAAACAAACACTCCCCCTAAAAACAAAAACGGGACTCAAATGAGTCCAGCCAGGTAAGTATCCAGCCTCTTCTTAAAGATCCCCAGGGTAGGGGCCAGCACCACCTCCCTTGGAAGTTGGTTCCAGCTCCTAGCCGCCCTAACTGTGAAGTAGTTTTTTCGGATGTTCAATCTGTACCTTCTCTCCCTCAGCTTGTGCCCATTACTCCTTGTTATGCCAGCGGGGGCTAGGGGAAACAGCGTCTCCCCCAAACCCTTCTGGTTCCCCCTAGTGAGTTTATAGATGGTCACCAGGTCCCCCCTCAGCCTTCTCTTGTGGAGGCTGAATAGGTTCAAGTCCTGCAGTCTCTCACTGTAGGGTCTGCCCTGTTGTCCCCGGATCATGCGGGTGGCCCTCCTCTGGACCCTCTCCATGTTGTCCACATCCCTCCTGAAATGGGGCGCACAGAACTGGACACAATACTCCAGCTGCGGCCTGACCAGCGTCGCATAGAGGGGGAGGATCACCTCCCTGGCTCTACTCGAGATGCACCTGTGGATGCACGACAAGGTCCGGTTAGCCCTGCCAACCATGACCTCGCATTGTCGGCCCATGTTCATCTTGGAGTCAATAATGACACCAAGATCCCTTTCCGCCTCCGTGCTCTCAAGTAGGGAGCTCCCCATCTTATAAGTGTGCTGCTGGTTCCTACTACCCAAGTGCAGCACCCTGCACTTGTCCGTATTGAAACGCATCCTGTTCCTGTCTGCCCACCCCTGTAACCTATCCAGATCCTTCTGCAATCTCTCTCTCCCTGCTAGCGTGCTCACCTCCCCCCAAATTTTGGTGTCATCAGCGAATTTAAACAGGTTGCTCTCCACCCCAACATCAAGATCGCTGATGAAGACATTGAACAGCGCAGGGCCCAGGACCGAGCCCTGAGGGACTCCACTACCCACCTCCCCCCAAGTCGAATATGATCCATCCACCACCACCCTCTGAGTGCGACCCTTCAGCCAATCTGCAATCCATCTGACCGTGTAGGCATCTATGCCACAGTCGCCTAGTTTATTAATTAGGATGGGGTGAGAGACGGTGTCAAAGGCCTTGCTGAAGTCCAGAAAGACTACATCCACCGCGACACCTGCATCCATGGCCTTTGTGACCTGATCATAAAAGGCAATCAGGTTGGTCTGACATGATCTCCCCCTAATAAATCCATGCTGATTGCCCCTGAGCATCATCTCGGATGCCGGCCCATCACAAATGTGCTCCTTGATGATCTTCTCAAAGAGCTTCCCCAGGATTGAGGTAAGACTGACGGGCCTATAATTGCCCGGGTCCTCCCTTTTCCCTTTTTTGAAGATGGGGACCACATTAGCTACCTTCCAATCGTCTGGCACCTGGCCCAAGCACCACGATCGCTCGTAGAGCCGTGCCAGGGGCCCTGCAATAACCCCAGCCAGCTCCCTCAGCACCCTGGGGTGGAGAGCATCCGGACCCGCTGACTTGAACGCGTCCAGCCCCTCCAGAAGCTCTCTAACCCGGTCCTCCCCAACCTGAGGTCTGAAGGCGATCCCCTCGCGTCCGGCTTCTATCACAGCAGGGAAGTCCCGGTCCCTGCACAAGAAAACGGAGGTGAAGAATTGGTTAAAGAGGTCCGCTTTATCCTCTGACGCAACCACCAGATTGCCCCGCATATCCTGCAGGGGCCCCACATTACCCGGCGCCTTCTTCATCCTCCCAATATATTTGAAAAAGGACTTTTTGTTATCCTTAATCCTGGACGCTAATCCGAGCTCTATCTCCGCCTTGGCCTTCCTAACAGCCCGCCTGCAGGCCCGAGCAGAGGAGGTATACTCCTCTTTGGAGATTACACCCCCCTTCCACCGGGCGTACGCCACCCTTTTGGCAAGCAGGCATTCCCGGACACCCTTGGTGAGCCAGGGGGGCTTTTGGACACTCCTGCCCGCCTTGCTTCTTGTCAGGATGGACACCCCTTGGGCCCCGAGTATCGTTTCCTTAAGGAACGACCACTCCTCTTGGATGCTGAGTTCCTCTGCCCTCAAGGACCCCAGTTCCTCTCCCACTAATCTCCTCATCTCACTGAAGTTGGCCCTCCTGAAGTCTAGGGCCACCACCTTGCTGCGGGCCCTTGACACTCTACGCTGGATGGTGAATTCCAGCACGCGATGATCACTATTGCCCAGGTGGTCAAGAACCTGGAGGCCTCTTACCAGGTCGTCGCCTGCGGCCAGGACCAGGTCCAGCAGGGCATCTCCTCTGGTGGGACTGTGCACCTCCTGAATCAAGTGGAGGTCCTGCAACTCGGCCAAGAACCTCCTGGAGCGGTCCGTCCCGGCTGACTGCTCCTCCCAGCAGATGTCCGGGTAATTAAAATCGCCCATGACAACTACATCCCTTGCTTTTAGTGTCTCCGCAAGCTGGCCTGAAAATTCCCTGTCCAGCTCCTCCTCCTGATTCGGGGGTCTGTAATAGACCCCCACCGTCAAATCCCTCTCGCCTTGCCCCCCTGGATCTTGACCCAGAGCACTTCAGCTTGCCCTTCCCCTGACCCCATTCTGCTGGCAGTGACAATGTGGGGCCAGGGCTGGGACAGAGCTGCGATCCACTCCCTAAATGCCCTTGCCCACAGAACCAGTACCCATTGCAGGGGAGTTCAGTCATTGGATCACAGCATTTCCCTAAGCCCTAGCCCCATGCTGTCCTGGCCCCACAATTCCTCCCCATGATCCTGGCCTCACCTGCCTGTACCACTCCTGAATACCACTCCCCACACACCAGCAGCCCCATCTCACATAGGGAGTTTTGGTGAGTTGCGTTGGGGGGGGGGGGCAGAGAAAAGGTGCTGATGACAGCTCAGCAAAACTCCCTATGCAGCCTGCAGGCCCAAATCATTACCCACCCCTGCTTTAGAGGGAAAGTAAAAGTACAGCACCTTTTATAACCAAGGTTATAAGCTATCCCCGTCATACCTTTTATAACATAAAACTGACATCAGATGACCTGTATATGCCCTTTTGGCCTGCCCTTGGACAGAGAATCACTGAGCTAAGAGACCTTCAGATTGTCGGGAAGAAATATTCTTTTTCAGGGGAACAGAATAAAAAGGGATTCCAAGCCCTTACACTGTTGCCAATTTCCACAATTTGGGGCAGTATTTAAAGCCCTAGGGCATTTGTAGATGACACTTTAAAGCAGGTTTAAAGAGGGTTAAATGCCTTTTGCACTGCTTTGATGGCATTGCTATTTTCACATTTGGCGGTGTATTGCACATTAATTCCAGCTGGTATAGCACATTCGGTAGTGAAATGCGCCTTAAATGACTTTGGGATGTAGCAAATGAGTTTGGAGTTCTGCAAAGCAAAATACCTCCAAGGAGTTTTAGTTTCATACCCTACAGCCACGGAGGGAAGCACGGGGCTCTGTGCAGCTCAGGGGCTCTGCAGGCAGCCCATGCAGGCAGCCCAGCAGCAGCTCAGGAAGGCAGGCTTCACAGAAGGAAAAGAAAAAAAAAGCAGCAAACCTGCTTCCCCTCCCAGACCCTGCCTGCTTGCCTGAGCTATGTGGGGGCCTGGTGTTTCTCTTCACAGCTGTGGTGCCCCCCAGGACTGCCCAAGCTGGGTGCCTATGGGCAGATCCCGGGATGGGGGGGAAGGAGGGCAGGCACCACTGTCATGGAGGGAAGCAACAGCTCTGCCCTCCCCCCAGCTCAGGGATTGCTTTGCCTGCCAGCAGCTCGCTCTCCCCTCCCCACCTCTGGAGAGGCAAGTAAGGATCAGGCTCCGACACAGGTGTACACAACATGGGGGTTTACTTTGTCCTAAGTTGAAGTGGCATTTTTTAAAAAACACTGCTTCTATTTAGGGGGAATTAAACCCCTGTGCCGTGTACAAATGGCCCTAGCTCTTGGAGTCATGGTTATTTGATCATCTCAAATTTTATTAAGAAATAGCAAGTTTATATAGTCTGTAGCACTCTCAGATGCATCTTCAAGTAAAACACAAAGAACCTCAGATTTATTCTCATGATTTTAAAGCCTAATCTACAATTTTTTAATGCTTGAGATGCACAATAATGTTATTCATCCTCTACTTTCTTGGGATGGACTTGTTCAGCTGTGTTAATTTTAGCACATATATAAACACCCAATCTGCACTCAAAGCTGACTTCAGCTCCATCATCAAGAATCACTTCCTGTTTAAGGATAAATGCCAGCATGCTATTGTAAGTTTTCCAAGGCTGTGTTGCTGTAGCAGCTCAGTTGAGCTATAATAAGAGGCATGAAATATGCACTGAGGAGAAATGAGGAAGGAGAAATGTGTGAGACAGTATGGAGAGAGAGTAGGTAAGAGGACTTGCTGTACTCCAGGATCTTGGAATAAGTGGCTTCTGAGGAAAGCACAAAAAAAAATCAGAACTCAGAAAGGCAGATGGGAGAGGGGATGGAAACAGTGTAGAACTAGGACAGAGGAGAGGTAGGACAGTGACAAGGTATATGGAAGAAGGTGAGAGTGGGATACAGGGACTAAAAGAAGTATAGAAGCTGATTTTAGGGTGGAGGAAAGGGGAGACAGAAGTACAGAGGCAGATACACAAAAGAAGAGCCTTTTAAAATGCGTAATATTTTGCTATACTAGTTCTATAAATTGTAAATCAGTGTCATGCTGGATCATGGGCAGCCAGGTTTGGGAGTCACTCAGGATCTGGGGAAGCAACTGGGACCAGAAGGAGCATGTAGAATCTGAGCATTGGGAAGTCAGAAGACCAGGAGTCGGGAGGTAAATCCAAAGAACTGAGTTAGAGAGCTGGAGACTTGGGCACTTCTGGAAGGTAACCCAAGTGATTAAGCCAGGAAATCAGTTAGGAAGTCAAAGGATCAGGCAGAGCACAGAGTCCAAGGGTGAGCAAGGTCAGGTTGTCAAAGAATCAGTCAGAGAGCTGATAGAGACATAAGACAAGGGCAAAGCAGCCTGGGTATGGGTTGAGCCCTGTTTCCCAGACACTTCCTCTTCCAGGTCAGGATTTTAAATGGGAAGGGTTAGAGGGTCAGCTGACCCTGGCTAGCCACTCTGGTAGCAGGGAGTGGGTGGAAGGCTAGCTCCAGGTGGAGGGTTCTGTCTGGCTGGGTGATTGGCCTTGGCTC
>NW_005841957.1:812421-826847 GCF_000455745.1 Alligator sinensis | reverse complement strand
GAAGGGTGGCAGGGGAAATTACTTGATGACTATCCACAGCTTGACAATCAGGTTGGGTGGTAGCCTGATGATGATTACAAGGCAATGGGGAACTGACTCAGTCCCTTTGACTATTTATTTATAAAGTCCTTTAGATTTGTGTAACTTTTTATTTAAAAAATTTAAATCTTGAGTGAATTTTACTTCTACGCCAATGACCTTTCTGGTTTTTCAATTGTTTTTTTCCCATTTCACCTAATATAAACAAAATCTGAATTTAAATGCAAGATAATAGACACCATTGTCTAATAAATACAGGAGACCCTCGCCATTTGCAGGGGATAAATCTTTGAGATCCTGCAAATGACGAAATCCACGAATAAGGCACAGTGTTCATGAACGCCATCTGTGCTCATGAATGCATTCACCTTGGAGGCTGGGGGTGGGGCACAGCTGCTCTGGTAGTGGCGGGAGCATGGTGGTGGTGGCAGGAGCATGGTAGCTACAAGCGCAAAGTCCTGAGGAGCTCCTGTAAGTGTATTTAAGATGCTGGTTTGGCATTAGCGAATATTTGAAACCGTGAATGCTGAACCAGCGAATAGCAAGGGTTTCCTGTATACATTTTCTAAGTACTACGAGTTCTATAATGAAAATGATTCATCCAGTTCCTGAACGTATTTCTGACAAACATTTGATCGTGTACAAAGAGAGGAGGCAAACAGTGAGGTTCATATAAGACTTATCTCTAGTGAGGAAGGAACAATCCTTGCTGCTTGGGCTGAGGTTATTTGTCTGTCACTCTGGTTTGCCTGAGTTTGTAGTTTTTAGGGACTGTATTCTGAACAGGGCACAGGCCTTCCAAATGGGTGTGCATAGCAAGCTTTTGGCCTTCAATTTACCACTTATGAATAGCCAACTGATGAGACTAAAAAAAGCCGATTATGACAAAAAGCTTAATAGACAAATGGTCAACAACTAGACATAGCTACAAATGGATCCAGGATTTTATAAAAAGGGATTTGGGAGCTGCCACTAGTGCTACAGGGGTGGATGCATCGCCTAATCCCCACTGTTTCCCCCACCAGATGGACATATTCTGCAGTGACATACAGATACCTGGAGTTTTTTTAATATGTGCTCTGGGGGTAAGAGGGGGCACTTTAATTAGAGAGGCTCCCAGAGCTGCTCTGATTAAAGTTCCTGAAGTATCTTGTGTATTCAGTGTCCCATGCTTCAAAATGGCAACAGGGGTGCTTTAACTAAAGCTTGTTTAATGAACTTTAGTTAAAGCACCTCCACCACCATTTTGAAGTGTGGGAATGTGGAGTATGTGAAATGTGAAGGCTGCTGGGGTGCACTAATTAGCATGCTCTAGTAGACTCGATTACTCGAGTCTACTCTGACACACTGTAACAACAGTGCATTAGAGCAGCATCCCCACACATCTAAAGGTACTCCAGTGAACAAAAAGGACCTGGAGGACAAGGCAGTCAGTGAAGATGGTAGACAATGTTGTAAAAACAACACAGACACATTCACTGGACTGAATTGAGGCCAACTAAGATGGTCAAAGTGAAGGCTCATATAATTTACAATGAAATTCTTCTGGTGCTAGAGAAAGAAGGGTAAAGTTTAACAAGATAACGACTCTTAAATGATGTCTCAAGACCTGGTGGTTTGAGAAATACCTTTGAAGAAAGCATTTATGAAAAGAGGATTCTCTTCAACAGATAAACTTGGTCTGAGTACATGGGGACTAGCTTTCTGGAACTGAGGCTGTCCAACTAATGAAAAAAGCTTCAAACTGAGAAAATGAGAGAAGGTTGAGCTGCACACTTGGTTTAAATACACAATATGAGGAAAATCAGGTAAGCAGAGGACCCTGGCCTCCTTCTGTTGGGATAGGAATAAGTGTTCTCCCAAAATAACATCACTGGATGGAAGCAGAACTGGATTTTCTACATCTACCATAACCATCCAGGAAAGCAGCTGTGGTACTCAGTGCTTTCCAGGTCTGTGAGGGTCTCAGGAGGTTGGCATCTGTGTTGCCTTCCCATGAACCACACCTCATAGTCCTGTCATCCACTCATGACCTCATTTGGCCCCTGCTATTTAGCAAGTAGTTTGCTCTCTGATGAGGGGAGTAAGAGCAGAGCCTGATAGGCCCAGAGTTGCACATTCATACTATAATGTTGTTTCTGAATTTTCTGTCTATCCCTGACGTTTCCCTGGCAAAGCCCCCCACTAGGTCCAATCACATTCCATAGCTTGGTAATATATTGGATGCCATTCTGGGCTTTTGTACCTTGTGCCTGCCATGTCTTATGAAGTAGGTCTAACACCCCAAAAGGTTGCTTCACGTATAGGAGTTCAAAAGGAGGGAACCCTGTAGATAATTGGGGCACATCCTGGACTGCACACAGTAGATAAAACAGGAGCACATCCCTAGGAGGCCATAGCCTCGAACCTGGGGTCTCAACCTGCCTCATACAAACACCCATTCTAGGCTGACACTTCCTCAGCTGAGAATTGGACCAGACATAAGTGACTAAAACCCAATATCTGCGCCTACCCACCCACCCACCCATCCACTCCCTGGAACTGAAGTGACTAGCCAGGTTCATCTGACTCTTTACTCCTTCTGACCCCTGATTCAGAAGAGGAAGTGCCCAACAAGGTTCAATTTTGTACCCACGCTGTCACACCCCTGGTTTGTGCCTCTCTAACAAATTATCTGGCTACCTGACCTGGCTTGCCCAGAGATCCTGAGTTTGACCTGACCCTTTGGCTCCCTAACTGGACCCTGGTTTGATCTCCTGATTACCCAGCCCAGCTGGCCTCATGATCCCATGCTGTCCCTGACCCTCTGGATCTGTGACTCGGTTCTCCATATGGAAATTCTGGCTTTTGGCTCCCCCTATATTCCGACTCTGCATGCTCCCCTTGGATCTTGGTTGCTTTTTCCAAATCTGGGTGATCCCACTATGACAGTCCTACTTTGGGGCTCCTCATCACAAATTTCTTTAACTTCCCCTTTAGGGTCTGGTTGAAACTCTGCACCAAACTATCTATCTGGAGGTGGTAAACAGAGGTTCTGACCAGGTAGATTTTCAGAAACACATTTTTTTGCAGAAACTGGGACATGAATATAGTGCTTTAATCCATTAGCATTTCTCATGGGAGGCCCATGCTCAAGAAGATTTTTAACAGTTCTGTGGCTACTGTTTGGACCAAGGCACCGTGGATCAGCAAAACCTCTGGGTACTGGGTAGCATAATCCACAAAGGCCAGGTAAAGCAGTTTTCCTTCTCTGAGGGCCCTTCATCCATCTCTAATAACACAAACAATCATCCTTCCCCAAACCAATGATCTTCAGTGATGTTGTTGTGGCACCCTTGGGTGCTTTGAGATATTTGCAGGGATGCCATAGGATGTTACACAACATGGAGTGTGCAAGTGTGATTCACAAGTTAAACCCAGCAATCTCAAATAAGAATCCATAATGTTAACAAAAATGTGACCTGTTATGGTCTTTCTGAGTTCTTTGCAACAGAAACATTGCTATATTCATTTTCCATGGTCAAAAAAATGAGTGAAAATTAAAAACCGGCTTTTTCCAAGGGATGCCTTGAATCTAAAAAGGCTGAGAACCACTGTCCCAAACAAACAAATAAGTAAAGCAAAAATGTTTCCACCTGGTAGGAGAGGCTCCTTTATCTCTATCCCATTCCTAAAAGTGAACTTATCTAAACTTCAGTCTGCCTCCTAGCCACACATGGCTCCTTCCCTAGCTCAAATTCCCTGCTCACTGTCTCCTTGGGCTTTTAACTGCCAGCTAATCAACCCATATCTGGGATCATATCCCAGAGCTGTCTGCCCCCTTTAAAGGGTGAGACCTCCCTCTTACAAGCAAGTTGTGGGGAAAGGTGACCCAAGCAACTTCAGGTCTTTTGGTCTGTTTTTGTATACAAAGCTTTATAGCATATTATGAAGGAAAAAATAATTAGATGTGGTAAATGGAAAATAGTTCAAAATGCAACCTAGGCTTACCAAAGGCAGATTACACCAGACCTGTCTTTGATATGTTCAAGCCAAATGTGGTAGATTTCATCTATCTGGAATTTGGTAAAGCATTTATAGTGTACCACATGGAAAATTATTAGTTAAAATGGAATTAGTACAAGAATTGTAATGTGAGAAGGGCACTGGTTAAAAGGGAGACGATGTGTTGTGCTGAAAGGGGAACAATTGGGCTGAAAGGAGATTACTTACAGAGTTAAAGCTAGGCATGCACCGATAGAGATTTTTGGGGCTGATGCCAATCCATTTTCTGATACGCTGCCCGGCATCTTGAAGAGCAGTGTCTGGCTTGTAAATCTGTTGTCGTGGGAGGGGAGGGGAAAGAGAAGGAGATTGGGGTTGCAGATCGAGGCCTCTGTGGTGAGGGAGGGAGTGAGGCAGGGGTTGGGGTACATACTGCCCACCTGGGGCAGGGCAGGGCAGAGGAAAGAGCCATGGCTCATCCAGGAGGGTGCGGGGGCTGGGGGTGGCTCCTGCCACTGTGTGCACCCCATGAGGGCATGGGGGGGGGTGTGCCTCCTGGATCTGCATATGGGAAAGGGTGGGGTGAGCCGGGGTTGTGCTGGGCTCTTCCCAGTGGGAGCCAGGCCAAGCTGTCCTTGGGGCAGGGAGCGGCAGCACTGGGAAGGGGATATGGGGGGGCGGTGCTCCAGCCACTCCAAAATTTGCCATAGCACCCCCAACTCCCCATCCCAGTGCCACAGCCCACCATGAGCACAGCCCAGACCCTACTAGAAAGAACCCAGCACAGCCCTGGTCCCATCTTGTAGTGGCAGCCCTCCCTCCCCTGTGCAAATCTGAGGATCACATTCCCCATGATGCCCTCCAGGGTGCGTGCAGTGGTGGGAGCTGCCCCCCTCCCTGTGCCCCCTGGAAAAGCTGTGGCTCCATCACGTCCCCTGCCCCACCTGGCTTGGCAGCACCTTTTCCAGCCCCTGCCCAGCCCCAGCCCCACTCCCTCCCTCACCACAGGTGCCTTGATCTGTCCCCCCACACCCCTTCCCTCCCCCCTCTCCTTCCCTCACAACAGACTTACCAGCTAGACACAGCTCTCTAAGCTGCTGGGCTGTGCTCCTTACTGCCTATGTGCTGTGCTGCAGCTGTGCACATGCACAGGGCATTTACTGGCCACATTATCAGCCACATCAGGCAAAAAAACCCTGATTTCCGATGCAGTGAATTTTCTTTATATCTGTGCCGATCTGATATTGGACCACTGTATCAGTGCACCTCTAGTTAAAGCATAACTCTTGTAACTAATCTTGTTTAATGCTCTTATGAATGACCCTGTCACAAAAAGTAGTAGTGTGCTGATGAAATTTGCTGATTATATAAAGTTGGATGTCATTACCAATACTGAGGAGGATTTGAATATTTATATAGAAAAATATTGAATGACCATTTGTCTGGTGTCATAGAAATGAGACAGAATTAAAGATTATAAAGTGCAAAGTCATGCACTTAGGAAGCAATAAAAAAATTTTTGCCAAATCATAGAATCATAGAAAAATAGGGTTGCAAGAAAACTCTCAAGGTCATCTAGTCCAGCCCCCAAACTCCAAATCTTTAAGCTCATCAGTTAATAATGCCAGAAGAAGAATCTTAATTTATCACGGAATGACTATGAGTTGCCATCATGATATGGCTACAAAAAGGCAAATATGATCCTAAACTATGATGGGTATGGTATTTCCAGTAGAGAAACCAAAGTATTAATGTCTATTTATGAGACATCTGGAATATTATGTACAATTCTGGTTGTGCATGTCCAAGAGAAATGAACTCTAATTAGAACAGATGTAGAGAAGGGATCAAGAAAATGAAGAGCTCGTCTTATAGAAGGAGACTAAAAGAGCTTGGTTTGCTTACCGCATAAAAAAGGTGAAAGGTAGTATGATTGCCTTCCATAAATATATTGTGGACCGGGGGGGGGGCTGTATAGCAGGGATAGAAAAGAGCTATTTAAAGAACAATTTTGGCAGAAAAATAAATGCACATTAGCTAGGAGTACATGAAGCTGAAAACCAGAAAGTTTCTAAATATTAAAAAGAAATGTTCCATACCAACCTTCCAAAAGGACAACTGGCAGCAACATTTCTAAAAGGTTTTAAGATGGAGGTTAATAAGCATCTGAAACAAATGGTATGTCATGTTCTCCTGCAAAAGACTAGACTTGATGACCTTGGAAATTTCTTCTAGTCATGTTTCTATGTATTTAATATATAGATAATATCCTATTTTAATTTTCATATGCACATAATTTGCCTAATTTATATTGTTCCCCAAACTACTTTTCTTTAAAATATAGGCCAGGTACTTATCCTTGCTCCACAGCCTTTGGACCGCCCAGCAGGTGCCTGCTGCATCTTCCCAAAAGGCAAAAATTTGGAATAGGTGGGCATGTCTACACATGAATTTAATGTACCTGAATAAACTCCAGTGCAATTTGCTCTGGAGTTTATTGCTCCTGGGCACTGTATTTATACATGCACCTGGGACTGTAGCATGTTAAGCCAGGTTGGAACAGACTTGGCTGGCAGCGGGTTCAGGGTATCAGCCTACCAGACCAGGGCTGCTCCAGTCTGACTTAATGTGCTGCAGAGGGGCTGGCTAGCAAGAGGGTGCTTCAGTGTGGGACCAGCTGGCAGGCAGTGTCTACATGTGCACTGTGGTGCATTAAATAATGCTGCCCAGGATAGTACTTGTGTTTACAAGTATTATCGTACAACAGTTTTTATTAGTTTACTGTGGCCTAATAGGACCGCACCTGTAGATGTTGAAACTTTACTGCAGCACTAACTAGTTGGCTCCACAGTGAATGTTCTATACCACTCTCAGAAGCTATTGTAGAAGTAACATGTAGAAGGAAGTATGCACTGAGCTTTAGCCATCTCCAGTTGGCACACAGGTTCTTAAAAGTTGTCAGCATTTGTGGGACTTAATTGCAACTTATTGGCAGCTCTGTCTGCCATCAAGCCTAGTATAAAAATGTTCTGAAGATCAGGATGCCTAATGTTCCCCCCCACATTTTGACTCCCATGAAGAGACTAAGCTCAAGAAAGGAATTTAGGACTGTGTACATAACCTATCATGCTTTCTTTCTTAGCCATATGAAATTCCCCATTCTAAATAAATCACATTGTAAATAATTTATGTGAACTTGTAATGCATGTTTATTGACATATCTGTGTAAAAAGTGCTTTTTGCTATCATATTGTTCACCTACTTGAAATGCACTGTGACAACACATTGATATTGTTAAGTTTAATGATGTACTGATTAATACCAGAGAGCACATTTGCAATCAAATAGTCTATATCTGTGAAGCTTGTGGAGAACATTTTGTACATGAGTTCAGCAGTTCATGGAGCAGTGCCATTACTGGAGGAAAGAACACCCGTTATTCACCTCATGAGCACTTGTGTAGTGTTTCAAAAAAGCTTAATCATATAAAACAGTGTTTCTGGAGTCTTAAAATAGATGCTTTTACCGTGGTTTGGAATTTTCACATTGGCAACCTTGACTGCATTTTAAAACTGAGTGCGATACAATATGATCTCAGTTCCATGACTGCAGGGCAGAGAACTATTGAAAAAGGTCAGTGGCCATCTTGCCCATTATTCAGATAAAGACGCAGATGTAGAAATGAACAACTGCTGTGTTGCTCTGGAAAATGGAAAATCACCATTAACACAGTACAATACAATGGGCTTTTTGATACCTATGTCATTTCTCACTGTATCTGCAGAGAACAATTTCTTATTTTCTACAAGATAATTTGCAGAAACACTAGCTTCCAACAATGAGTCAGAAGCTCAATTTTTACTTAAATAAACAAGGGTTATTTGCAAGTTCTCTTCCACTTTTCAAAATTTAAAAGGCTCAATTCAATTTTCACTTTATTCCAGGATTATACTTTTGCCATTAATTATCTTAAACATTTCACATTTCCACCTATGAAATTTAATAATTGATTAGAAGAGCTGTCAGTAATTGGCACACAATTGTATTGTAAGCCCCACCCCCTACTTCTTGAAACATTTCTAACGAAAAATGTCTTTTTGAGCTGGAAAAGTCATACAACTATTTTGGTGATAACTAAGGTAGATTTTAGGATAACTTATTTAACAACAAGAAGTAACTTGAAAAATAAAAAGTGCAGGTGCTTCTGCAATCTGTTCTGGCTCTATTCACAGTTTCAGGGTTTCTTCCATCAGTTCCAGTCTCCATGTGTGCAAAGGACTGTTAAAATTCTTATAGGTCTGCATGGAAAAATATGCATATCTTCTTCTAAGTTGTGCATTGTAAATGGCTTCTTGTGAACAATCTTTTGCATGTAGATCTTTACTGACAGTCATCAGGTATGACAGGACTGCAGAGTATCCTTCTAGCAACTGCAAGATGAGGCTTAACCCTTATGATCCCTCTTTAGATCTTGTTACACAGTAATTTTGGGGAGTTTCTGGAGCTCTTAACACCTGGTTGTCTGCACAGAAATGCCTGAAACTACTTTTAAGCGTTCATTAAGTGACTCAGAGTTACGCCACTCCAGGGCAGGATTATGTTCTGATCAGTGTTACCCAGCTTGTGTTATACTGGTGTAGCCACTCTAGGCTACACCTTAGTGTAAACACACAACTCTCCCCCTCTCTCCACTGACTCAGATCAGACCCACTGCACCCCACCCTCACCTTCCCCAGGACCACACTCATTGCTAGGGTGACAGCCAAAAAGCGAAGATAGGACACATTTACCTAAGCATCCCCCCAACCCTCCCCTGCATGGACAGTATGGCTGGAGCAGAGTCAAGAAGAGCCAGTGGGGCACAGAAGCAAATATGGGTTGCCCACTGTGGGGCTCCCTGCTCTGCTGCCCTCCTCCTGGGTTCTCTGCAGCCTAGTGGGCAGGACCTAGTAGAGAGGCTTGGTGCTGCCACCACCAGGAGCCCCACATCAGCCGCACCATCATGGTGAGCTGCCTCCTGCCCACGCAGCAGCATTGGGGGCAGTGGCATGAAGTTGTGCCCCCCACTGTTGCTGGGTGGGTAAGGGGGGCCTTGCATGGTGCTGTGGTTGGCACAGGGGTCCCAGCACCAGTGGTGGCAGCACTGAGTCTCCCCACCCCACTGTGCCCTCCTGTGCTGGGTCCCATCTATTGGGCTGCAGAAGCCCCTGAGGGGAGGGCAGCAGGGTGGGAATCCCTGAGCCCACAGCAAATGGTCTGCATCCTCCCCCACCCAATCCACAAATCTGGGGGAGCATGTGCCTCCACCCCATACTTCCCTTCCCAAGAGTGTACACAGCACTGGGGAGCCAGCCTCCCCCACACAACCCCATACAAACTGCCCGTGGCTCTGTCCACTCCCCAACCCAGGCCCCACATCCACACATTCCCACCTGGGTCTGGGCCCCACACACCACCCAGGCTCAGCAGCACCCCAGCCCCAGCTGCCAACCCTGCCCCACTCCATCCCTCACTGTGGGGGCCCCAATCTGCCCCTCTACCTCTGCTATGTGCCCTCTCCATGAATAGCCTTACCTGCAGACAGCTGAGAGAGCTGCTGTCCACCACTGCCTGGCTGAATTGCTGGCCAAGTGTTTGTGTGTGCATGCACACATGCATGTAGCATCCCCCTGTGTCCTGCTCCCCTCAGGTGCAAGCAGCCCCTTTCAGGCTGGAACTCTGCCAGACTTCAAAGGGAAACCCACCATTTTCCACGTTGTTCTCCTTCAAAGAAGAAAATCTGCATTTTTCTGCAGGGAATGGAAAACCCGGATCCCTGCACATGATACTGGGACCTTAGCTGACTGTGTTGAGGGGAATCTGGGACAAAAGATGTTCTGGAGTCATTCAGCCTGGGACCAGGACTTTATGTTTTTGTTTCTGCTCTGTCAAGCCCAATCAGGGATGGGTGGTCACCCTACTCACTGCTTTCTCATTCTCTACCCCCCTGCCCACACTTACTTGTGGCTGCTTGCACTGTTTGTCCCAGGGGAGCAGGTAGGGAAGGGGTAGCCTGATCAGCCCAGAGAAGAGCTGCAGCATGGCAACTATGGCAGTGGGGGCTGGGCAGATGGGTTAACCCTTCCCTGCCTGTTCCCTCAAAACAGACAGCACAGGCAGCTGGGGTTGTAGGGGGGGGGGGGCAGAGGCAAGGGGGCAGGGTGGAACCCCAAGGGAAGGGGCAACTGGGAGAGCCCTGGGAAGCTGAGAATGGGAGGGAGGGTGATTCTTACCTTTCAGTCTTCCGTGTCCCTGCTGGCCTGAATGTGTAACTAATCCAAACTTAAGCTACCACTAAAACCAATCAGCATTTGAGCAGCTCATAGTGTAATGTGTAACAAGGCTCTTTGTCAGGCTTGATCCTTCCCAATTGAAGTCTGTAGTATTTTTTCACTATATGGTCCAAGCCTGAAGAACATTAGGACATATCATTCAAGTGTTGGCACTTTCAAGCTATACATTTTATTGTTAAGCACCAGTGCTCTGAGGATGTGTTCTTTTGTAGGCACTGCTTATATTCTTAATATAACTACTGTGTAGTTCTTTCAGCACTGCTTATATTCCAAATCACCAAAGCAATGGCACTCTGCTGCATACGCAGGACACTTTTTCTTCCAGAAGCACTAGACAAGCGAGTGAAGAGCTGTAATTTGAGTCAGGACAGCTCAACAAAATGTCAGGTTTGTTAAGGGAAGTTTTAAGTGGATCATGAGTAAAGGAAATTGTATAGTTTTACGAGATGATGAATGGGCATCTGTTAAGTCTTGATGTGACACTGAAAACTGAGAGAGGTGAAGAAATGATTGTTCATAGCAGAATAAGTCAGTGAAAGTGGCAGTATCTCACTGACATTATTGTAGAGGTCTGAGATCCTAATGTAAAGGAAAGTTGAAATTGTATATTACAAAGAAGCTATTGCACCCTATTAAATAGACTTCTGTAGTCTATTATTTTACTTAAAATAATAAAGATAAAGATAGGGTAGTATCTCTAATGGCCATAGATAAGACTTAATCCAACCTTTGGTGTTTGTTCTGAGTATTTGATTTTTTTAACTTTATGTCATTATATCATTAATGCCAAGGTTGATTTTTCACAAAATGAATATTGAGTTGTAAAAGAGAGTGTATATTTTGTTTTGGAAAGAGTCAGTCTAAAAGGCTTTATGTTGCATACTTGATTCTTGCTATTGAATCAAAAAGTTCAATTATTGCATTACCATACAAACCACCCAACATTTCACATTTGATGACATAAATATCCAATGGAAATTTTTCAGTTATTCTAGCATAGTTTCTTTTTATATGCAGGTATAATTAATCTGAAGTGTGGTAACCAGTAGTAATCTGTTCCTGCTCTCCTGTTTGCTTGATGACTGTGTAGGATGCTCCATGCTGTCTTATTTATCGGTTTAGACTTTACTTCCTCAATAAATTACTTAATTTCATTTCCCACCCTGTGCCTCCTTTCCTTCAAAATTTCTTACTGAGCCCTATTCTTTCTTATCCAGCCAGCAACATTGGGCTTCTCCTCCAAAATCCTAAGGACATGGCCTAGTAATGCCTATTACCCATATTGGTGGTAACCCATAACTTTACGTCAAACTACCTACAAACCTGAATATGGCCTAAAGTTATTGGTCAACAATAAGAGTGATACAAAGCTCCACCACCCAGATAATTCTGCAAATCCTTATTCCTTCATCTTGAAGAGAAAACATATAAGCGAAGCAATGATTATTTTTCCTCCCAATCCTTCCCTTATGTTTATGGGTGCCTGCATGGTCATGTTTTCAGACAACATATGATCAAAGCAGAATCAAGTGTCATACAGTGATGATCTCAACATTGCTTTCTGGGTATGAAGCTGCCTGCAAGACAGCCCTTTGCTCTGGGAAGTAGTCCGAGCAGTGGTGACGGTGTGGTAGTGTTCCTGTGTATCATTTGGGAGCTCTGATTTCAAGTTCCAGCTGGATCCAGTAGGGATGAATGAAATGACAGGGGGAGAAGTTCTTATTGGAGTGGGAAGGGCTCATTGTGTTTCCCTAGCATCTATGAGAAGGCTGGGTAGGTATGGGGATAATCCAGGAGCATCATAGAAGAATTTGAGTGCTACCCTCAATGCAAATAACTTATCATACTATAGTACTGGGAAGACTAGCTCCCCAGCACAAGCATTCCTTAGAAATCCAAAACAATTTGCAAATGATAGTTAAAGCTTTGCTAAGTACAACATCTTCAAAGAAGGCCTAATGCAAAACTAGTAAGCATTTATCATATGGCCAGCTATGGCATAGCCACTGTGAGATGGGTAATACAAGAGTCAACTTGAAAAAGGTAATATTCCTATGGACAACTGTCAAGATATTTTTTTCAAATTGGCAATTCTAGCAAGCCAAAGTAAAAGCTTCTGTGGACAGTTAAAAAAAAAATGCAATTAGAAGCAATAAGACAGGAAAGAAGAAAGCTTGAGCCATACAGTTACAAACACTGCTGGTAATGTAATTTCCTGTTTTTACCTGTTTGCTCTGCAGCCATCTGTTTCTCAATAATTTGACTAAATGGTCACTATACGGCTATAGATAATAGTTAATTTAATAATAACTTCACATTTTTCTCCAAGGAGTATGGTAATACAGGTCATGTAAGCTGAGGATCAGGCCACATTGGTTATAAAAGGTAACTTTTAAAGTTGTTACAAAAAGATTTTGTTCTCTTCATTTAAGATAAATGAATAATAGTAGCCATGTGATCCAACACTGACCTTCTCTAGCAGCTTTGGCAACACGCAGACAATTAGACTAAGCTAAGTGATATCACATTGTTGAAGTTATTGTGTGCCTGCACATGAACACAGAGGCTGCTCCAAAGCACTGTAATTACTTGATTAATCAAGTCTGCTCCAGCAGCCTCCTGTGTCTCATGTATCAATGTTCCCTTGCTTAAAAAAGAGGTGGGGGTGCTTGAACTAAAGCTCATTGAACAAGCTTTAGTTTAAGCACCCCCACTTCCATTTTTACGCATGGGGATGCTGATACATAAGACATTGTGGTGCTTTAATTACAGAGGCTCTCGGAGCCACTTTAATGAAAGTGCTACATCCCTCCTCCCCCCACCATGTGCTCCCCTTGGAGCACATGTAAAAGTGCCCATTGAGTTCACTGCATAGGCAAAACAAAACAGAAAATGATTCTCTTTCTGGCATTGCCTGGCCTTGTTTCATGTCACAAGGGACTTTTACACAGTCAGGTAACAGATGACTGTAGTCCTTCTAAAACAATGGCGTTCCATGTTTAAGACTAAGGGAAAATAGTTTGAGAAGGAATCACAATTAATACTTAGATACTGATTGTCTATTCAGTTAGTAGAAAGGAATTAAATGTCACCCACAAGTCTCTTGGAATTTGACAAGAAATTCCTTTACTGTCTAGGAATACCCTGCAAGTGTAACTGATTCTTATACCTCCCTTCCTACAGATACACTTTCAGGTGTTAAGTCTTAAGTCAAGGGCAAGAAAGGATAGTGGATGAAAGGAGATGAACTAAATGGAGTGTGGTTCCTAAGGCTGAAGTAGAAATTCATGATCACGGAGAATTTTTTTTAGGTGTTTCATACACTCAGAGAGAACCGTCAGAGCTACTATCTTGTGTGTGTTTTTTGGGGGCTCCTACATTCAGAGCTAGCCCCTATCATTCCAACACAGAAACTAGAGTGTAGTTTATTATTGGAATTTTATTGGAATGTGGATATGGGGCTGATGTTTTAAAGCAAAATAAGGGAAACCATACATTCTATGCTGTTTTTACTAGCTTGAGACATAAATCTCCCCAAGACTCTGAAATGCACTATTACTGTTACCCTTTTCACGGAAGCAGAGGCTATTGAGTTGCCACCTTGCAACCTCCTGTTTCATTTTCATAACTTTCCAAAATTCTCTTTTTGGGAAGAAACTTCTTATTCTTTGACACAGCCAAAATTAATTATATATATTTTGTTTAAAATGAAGAATAGCTGAAATATATTCTGCTCTTTCACTAAAGGAAGCTTGTTTTAGAAAACTGGTCATATGCACTTGAGTACCTTGAACACAGTTGTAATTTGAGGGCCAGATTCTCAGTTGCTGTTACTCAGCATAGCTCCACTTACTGAAAGATAGCTAAGGCCATTTGTATCTGTGACAGGCCCATGACTGGCTTACTTCCATGCCACAGATCAGGTGGCTGGGCTGCAATTAAAATGGCTGACACCATGTGGCCATGGAATTAAGCACCAGTTGACCTGGAGCCCAGAGGCCAAGAGCTCAAAATGAGCCCTGAAGCTGAAGGAGAGGCATCTGGGCACCGGGAATGGAGCCACACACTCTC
>NW_005841957.1:811150-812411 GCF_000455745.1 Alligator sinensis | reverse complement strand
GGCCCTGCCCCTTCTGGCCAGTGTAGCCAAGGGAATAATGTAACCATGCTCTAAAAGGTAGATGGCCAGAGAATACCTGGATGCACTCCCAAGAGCTGGCTGGAGAACGGCCATGTTTCCCGGGTCTGAAAGGCCCAGGTGAATGTGAGGGGGCACCTTTATCCATAGAGCCCAGAAGGCAGAAGGGGATGCCAGCCCACCGGACCCAATCAACCCAATGTTGACATGCCCACTACCCAGGCCAAGCTCTTTTTGGTTAAGTTTTCTCTTATGGGATTGGTATTCTCTGTGAGCAAATGAACATCAGTGAGAACCCTGCAGCACCCCTTTTGCCAGCCCCTGCTGCTGAGGAAGAAACCCATGACCATGCCAAGGTACTGGCTGAATCTATCATAACACCTGAGTGGAAAGTTGTATGGTGTAGGAGAGGAGAAGCCCCACAAAAGACATGCCAAGGGAGTTGCTGCTGGACCTCAAAGGAACCACTGAGCACTACCTCCAGACGTAAACTAGTACAAGAAGTCTGGTGGGTGAATAGTCTCAGGTAGGATGTGGCCAAAGGCAGCAGGGACCACCCCACCTTTCAGTGGGCATGGGCCTGTAACAGTGGTACAGTAGCTGAGTTTAACAGCCCTGGTCTCAGGAGAGAGTAGACTAGTAGGGACTCCATGGGGATCCACCCTCATCTTGCCTGTCAAGACTTTGGTCTTATGAAAAAAAAAAAGGGGGGGTTCAGTGGTGTTACTGAGGGTCCCCTGAGGTGTACTCATGTAGCAATGCATAGTTGATTTGAGGCTCCAACTCCCCTACACCCTGTCCATATATGCCAGAGGGCCAGAGGGCAGGGAACAACTACAAGCAGACCTGGACAGGTTGGACATATGGGCAGAAAACAACAGAATGCAATTCAACAAGGAGAAATGCAAAGTGCTGCACCCAGGGAGGAAAAATGTCCAGCATACCTACGGCCTAGGAAATGACCTGCTTGGTGGCACGGAAGCGGAAAGGGATCTTGGAGTCCTAGTGGACTCCAAGATGAACATGAGTCGGCAGTGTAACGAAGCCATCAGGAAAGCTAATGGTACTTTATAGTGCATCAGCAGATGCATGACGAACAGATCCAAGGAGGTGATGCTTCCCCTCTATCGGGCGCTGGTCAGACTGCAGTTGGAATACTGCATGCAGTTTTGGGCACCGCACTTCAAGAGGGATGTGGATAACCTGGAGAGGGTCCAGAGAAGGGCTAATCCTATGGTTAAGA
>NW_005841957.1:802469-810970 GCF_000455745.1 Alligator sinensis | reverse complement strand
GTCGTCAAGGGGAGGTTGGATATGCATCTAGCGGGGTTCATCTAGACCCAGCACTCTTTCCTGCCTATGCAGGGGGTCGGACTCCATGATCTATTGAGGTCCCTTCTGACCCTAGCATCTATGAATCTATGAATATACCAACTGCAGGTCACAGCCAGCCATCTGAACACAGACACTTTGTTGCAGATCCTGAACCCTCACCAGGATGGTTGCACTCAAAAGGAACAAAAAGAAAACCTTGTATCAAGAGTTAACAGGCTATACCCTTATGGGACCATTGCGGGCTGCTCCTGTGCCCATGGGGCATTAAGTCGTGTATTGATTCAGTTCCCTTTCAGGGCAGTGATTCTCCCCCAGCAGGGGCCTATTTTGCCATAGCACTTCTTGTGACACCATCACCCCACAGAAAAAAATCAAAAGCCCAGTTGGGTGGCTGACTTACGCCATCTCTGCAGCCACAAAGAGGACAAACCATCAAAAGAAAGAATGAGGAAAAAAAAGAACAATGCTCACTAAAGTTCAGAGCTAAATCTGACCTCTGCTCAGGTTCCAGGTGCCAGTCTCTCAAGCCTCTTCCTGCCTAAGAGGGAGCTTCCTCATACCCAAATCTTCTCTGCCTGTGAGGTCCGGGGTAGAAAGGCAGTGAAGTCCCACCCAGATCTACACACCTCAGGGGTAAACCTGTAACCTGCTAAACTAGGTAAACTAGTACAAGAAGTCTGGTGGGTGAATAGTCTCAGGTAGGATGTGGCCAAAGGCAGCAGGGAACACCCCACCGTTCAGTGGGCATGGGCCTGTAACAGTGGTACATTGGCCGAGTTTAACAGCCCTGGTCTCAGGAGAGAGTAGAATAGTAGGGACTCCCTCAGTTCACTGGGCTATGCAGTCTGGGATCTATTCCCTTGCCCTCTGAAGTGCTGGAGTGATGCAGTTCTATGCTGTCATCACCCCCGGAGCTACACAGATCATGTGATGATAAAGCAGCATGCTAGCACCATGCACTTCACTCACTCCTGCTCTTCTTCACCTGCAGGTAAGGCATTTCTCTCTTTAGCCTGTATGGGGCCATATCCAAATGGGGGGGTCCGCCTGTCTCCCTGGGTCCCATCATTACACTGGGAAACAGCAAACAGTGGCTACCAACAGGAGTAAACTGCATACTGATCATCCATGGATTTCATAGATTTCATAGATTTCATAGACATTGGGGCTGGAAGGGACCTCAGAAGATCATTGAATCCAGTCCCCTGCCCCAGGGGCAGGAAGTCAGCTGGGATCATAGGATCCCAGCAAGAAAAACATCCACCTTCTCTTGAAGGTGTTCAAAGTAGGTGCTTGAACCACCTCCAGCGGCAGGCCATTCCAGACCTTGGGGGCTCAGACAGTAAAGAAGTTCTTCCTTATGTCCAGCCTGAAATGGTCTTGCAGGTGTTTAAAACTGTTTGACCTCATCATCCCTTGAGGTGCTCTGGTGAACAAACATCCCCCCAGGTCCTGGTGAACATCCCTTATAAACTTATATAACTTATAGGGATGAGGTGGGAGGCATGAGGCTGGATGAGAATTGGCATCAGATGCAGGAAAAGATCCTACAACTGCCACAGGAGCTCACACAGGTGAAGTACCAGGAGATGGAGGCTTATGGCCCTCTGTTCTCAGAGCAGCAAGACCTGGCTGAGCAGCTAGCTAAGGCCCAGGTGTCTGGAGCCAGGAGCCACCAGGGCTTCCACATACTCTGGATGGTCAAGGAGGACAATCCCAGAAGCCTAGTTAGAGTAATTTGAATGCCTCACTACAGCAGCAAACTGAGGTTGGGCTCAGGCCACATACCAAGCACTACCATGTACAGAGGCCCTGGACTATCAAACAGTCAAGGACGCTATATTGTACCAACTTGAGGTATCTCCAGAGCACTACCAGCAACAGTTTGGGGCCAGAAATAACAAGTAAAATTGGTGACCCTAGCTATTAGCCCATCTGTTAAAGGGTACTGGTGGCATAAGCCAGAAGAGAGCTGTTTAAGGTGACAGTCCTCAAGCAGTTTGTTTGGGACCTAGAGGAACAAGCTCACAAATTGGTGTGACAACATCGGTTTCAAACTCTTGAGAAGGCAGTACAGATCACTGAGGCCTATATGTAAGCAGTGGAGGAACCTGCCTGGGACCGAGGATCATGGGCTGATACAAGTCCCCCAGTGAACCCACCTGACCGGCCTGGATGGGACAGAAGGCCAGGGCCTGCTCCTTGTGAGGATTGTTGTGTATTTTGCAGAGTCACCAGACACTCAATCTGGCGTTTCCCCACAGGGTTTCCCAATCGCAGTATGGGACGTGGTTTCCTGAGATGAGACATGGAGCCGCAGGCCATTGAGAGTGGGATGATAAAGATGGACTGCAGTTTTGGCCACACCTGCCCAGAGCCATACCACCCTCAGCCTATTGCCAATGCCCAGGTTGGTGGACATACCCTAACAGCCATGGTGGACATGGGGTACATTCAGACTCTGGTACATGCAACCTCCCTACTGGCTATGGCTGGCATCCCAGCTTTGGGCAAGATGCTAGCCTGCATGAATGGCAGACGGAAAACTTATGAATGACAACAGCTGTCAGTCAGTCCTCAGGAGAATGTACAAGATGCCTATTGGGATCTCATGGGACCTCCTGTGCCCCATGCTGCTAGACCAGGACTGGCCATACTTAAGGAAGTTTTGCAGAGAGAGCATCTTAACTGGAACTGCCAAAAAAAGAAGACATGGGGGCATTGGATGAGTTTGCTAGAGAAGGAGCAAGGCCACTCTCCCTGAAGGAAGGATGGACCCACTCAACCTGGAAGAGGTCATAGGCTCCAACACATTTTGGGTAGATCAACTAAATGACCCCAGGTTCCAGCACGCTTATGGTGAGGGATTAGTGCACTGTAATGACAAGTTACTATGACCAGCACAAGCAATTGAAGTCCCACACTTTGAGGTAAGAAATGACCTCTTGTATTATCCAGGGGAAGGGACCAGGGCTAGTGCAGTTACTGGTGCCACAACATTACAGGTGTGATGGGCTAGCTGGCAGTGACTTAGCCCAGGGGTTTTTGAAAGGACAAAAGATGATTGGAGGACTTGGGATTCCCTTTCCTCACAAATCTGATAATGATTTGTCCCAGGGGTTTTGAAGAAGTAAAAGATGATTGGAGGACTTGGGATTCCCTCTACTCACCAATCAGGCCCCAGAGACAAACCCTCTATGTCCCCTGATTGGTGTACATTCAAACTCTGGTACAGTTCAGACTCTGGTACGTTCAGACTCTGGCCCTTGGGTCACCTGGAGGGGGATAAAAGGGGCAGCGTGGCTGACTCAGGAGAGACCAGTGAGGGACCACAAGGAAGGAGCTTCAAAGAGCTGGCAAGAGCTAGGCCAGCGGGTCGGGAGAAGTTGCCCTAGAAGAGCCTCAAGGAGTGGGACCTGCAGGCAGCAGTCGGACCCTCAGCAGCTCGGTGTGCGGCCAGCAGGAGAGGCTTCCCGCTGGGCTCCAGGATTGCCTATGAGAGGCTGTGGCCAGCAGGAGAGGCTCCCCAGCTCCAGCAAGGATCTGAGCAGCAACCTGAGAGGTTCCCAGCTCTGCTTCCAGCTCCTGCAATAAGAGGTCAGGAAGCTTGATGTGAGGCCAGGGCTCCAGGAAGGTCAAGACCCCTAGCAGCCTGGAGTAGCCCTAGCACTTGTAGTTGTATGGTAGAGTTTCTGTCTACCATGTGGGAAATCTGAGTTCAAGTCCTAGTTGGGGTGGGTGAAGTAACAGAGAAAAATCCTTGGTGCAGTGGAAAGGGATAGGTGTTTCTCTTCCTACTTCCAGGTACCTGGCCCTGTATTTTGTGCTTTTTATATTTCACCAACCAGTATTGTTTGTTCTGCTGTTTGTGTTTTATATTTTGTTAACCCTGTCTTTTGTCAGTGATTATAAGTGTCTAACCTTTGTTGAATCCTGCCCCCTCAGGGTGTTGTAGTGTCCCCTATACCCCCTGGTTTATGCCTATTATGTTCCCAGTACTGTTCTTTCATTAAAAGGTATATGGTTAAGGCCCCATTGGTGGTCTGGCTCTGCTCTATATGGGGAGGAGAGTCCCTACACCTCCCACAGTGCTTGTGCACCTGCTTTGATCCCTTCAATTGGAGAGGGAGTACCTCTTAGAGTACCACCCGGGTTAAACAGGGCTTCTCTAATCAGACTGGCACATGACAGACACATGGGTGGACACCCAGGCAGGGACAAAACAGAGGCCCATTTGAATCAATATCTCTCCATCTCAAGGTTTTCTGCGTATAGAAGGAAGAATCAAAATAAGAAGAACACCATTTAATGACTCTCAAACTGGTTATTAAGACACTGCCTTGGGATGTGAGACACAGGTTCTAGTGCATCATCTGCCTTATTCAGACTAGGAATTAAAACCAGCATTCCCCTAAGACTCCCTAGGATGTGGGACAAGTCTGTACAGCAATTTTCTCTCTGGCTATATGAATATTTATATACTTCATGCAAGTGGGGCAGTATCCACAAAAGCAGATTGAGAACAGCCCATTCCATAAAAGGATTGCACTCAGAATATGCTAAGCCTAGCAGTAAAGGGAATCTTCTAGGGGTGGGGAAAATTGGGATTCCAGGTGTTGAGGGAACTTAGATGACCTGGGTTTGCTGAACTTAAGTAAAGCAGATAAGAAATAGTAAAATAGAAATAGTAGTAGAGTAAAAGCAGATAAGAAATGGTTTTGCAAATAATGCTTAATCTTATCTCTTCATTTCAATTGCTTGTTTTGTTAAAAACTCAAAAGGAAACAAAACATTTTGTTCACAGAGACTGGAACATTTTATTCAACTTGAAACATGGTGGTCTTTTGCTTTCATTTCAATGACAATGTGAAAATTTTAAGATCAAACCAAAATTTTGATCAGTCTTTCCCTGCTTATATACTAAATAAAAATAACTCAAAATAATACTTCAATTATTTAAATTATTCATTAATTCAGAAATCCCTATTCATATTCTTTCCAAGGTTGATCTGGAAATTAAAGGAGATATAAAGCTCCAGGTGCTAGAAAAGTTAGCATGTTTTGAGTGGATGATAGGCTAAGAAGATTGAAACAGACTATAAACAGAGCTGCCAGAGATGGACTTACCTTGACTGTGGGAACTTACAAAGGTGCAAATAGAATCACGCATTAGGCCTTCCATACTTTTTACTATTTGCTCCAAATGTTTTGTATCTTTTAAAGAATGAAGAACTCTTGCTATGTTTTGAAGAAGTGGGTTTCTGAGCCTCTTCAATCACCCAGTCTCTTCAGCATTTAGAGAGCGTGTCTACCCATGCACCCAACTATGCCATTGTTACTGTGCAGTCATTTAGTACTTTTTTTAACAAGTACTAAAATGACTACACCATAACCACTGGTGCTGTGCATTCCCAGCACTGCACAGCTTGTTTCTGACCCTACTGTACAGTAGCAGTGGCAGCGTGGTCCGTGCCTGCCAATGCTATGTCACCATAGTGATGAGCTATGGCAGCGTAGCATCTCATGTAGATGCACTCAGTAAGCACTAACTTGATCCTAGCTTGAATAAGAGAATTCTGCCCAGTACCCAACATCTCTGGGGGGCCTTCTGGAGATCAACAAAAGACCATGGTAACCATGACAATTGATTTTTCAAATACTTTGTACTAATGAGTAGTCTAAAATGCCATCTTTCTGGTAATTTATCCTGTACTGTTACTCTTAAATAGCAATTCCATTGTTACTTTATTTCAAATGTTACTTTATTTCAAATAATTCAAATATTACTGCACCCTTTTCATGGAGGGATTTAGATCCAGTTTTTATACAAATAGGCATAGTCTCCTGGCCAACCCAGTGGAAAACTAACAATGATTGGTCTGACTTATACCTATTCTTATTTATGTATTACAACTTATGAACTGCAGTTGTTATTATATCATACATGTGTCAAGGTATACGCCCTTTGCTTACAATGATTCCGGTACATCCCTGTAGTGTGCACAATGGAAAGAACTTCACTCTTGTGATTGAGTAATTCACCAATGGATGTTCAAAGGGAATGGGTGTTCAAAGAGTCCATTTCTTCCTGTTTCTTAGTAGGGAAGGTTTGAGGCAAGGCTGAACAAGGAATCCAGCTATTAAGAGGGCACAAACTGTGATAATCCTCAAAAACATAAACAGGGAGTGTTGGATGGACTTTTGTAATAAGAAGGGGAGGGGCTGGTTAACTACAAGACCAACCATCATCACAAGGTAAGCCCTAAGCTGCTTGTATGAACATAGATGAATCTCCATAGATTCACATAGGAAAGTGAGTTAAGTTTGGAAGTTGTTTTTTTTTTCCTAATTATCTTCATTCTCTTGTATTTTATCTTAATTAAAGATAAAACAATGTGCCCATGCACTCTGTGTAAAATGCATCTGTATAGATATTAGGGCTGTGCAAAGCTTTGGTTGCTGATTCGATTCAGAGAAGATTCATCCTGATTAGGCAGCTTAATCTCTGAATCTGAATTGAAGCAGGAGACCAATAAAAAGATCCAGAAAAGATTTGGAGAGATTCGGAGATTCAGCAGTCCCAGCTCACTGCCACAGGGAGCTGGACCCAGACTCTGTGCTGGTAAGTAGGGGGCGGGGGGGGGCTGGAGGAGGGAGGAAGGGACCATGGGGGGACCTCCACCAGTCCCCATCCTCTGCCTGCTACCCCAGCCCCGATGAGTGCCCCCTGCCTGCTCTCCCAGTCCCATCAATGGGAGCCCTCACCTGGCCCTAGCATCCCAGTGCTTTAAAAAAAAAAGCCCCACACTCACTGGTTGCAGAGCACCTCCATGCAGTGCGGGGCAGTAGGAATTGCCCCCTCCCCACCTGGCAGGAGCCAGTAACTGTGGGATTTTTTTTTTTAAGTGCCAGGATGCTGGAGCTGGGTGGAGCAGCCATTGACAGGTCTGGGAGAGCAGGTTGGGGATGGGGCCTGTTTGATTCAGTGATTCAGCCAATTTGGCGGTGGCTGAATCTCCAAATCAGATTTGGCTGAATCGATTTGAGACAATGATTCGAATCGCTGAATTGAATCACTGTCCCCCAAATTGGCCAAATCCAAAGCAAATACTAGCTGTTTTGCACAGGCCTAATAGATATGTTTGTTTCCATCTTAAACTTAGCTCCTGATGAGTTAAAAGTGTAAAACTTTGAGATTCTGAAAAAAGGACATGTGTAATGTACAGGGCTTGGTGAAAGGGTGACAAGGAGAGCTTGGGAGGACAGGCAGTTGGATTGTGGGTCCCTGCTCTTAGGACGAGGTCCTAGACAAAGATTCTATACTCTCAGTGAATGCCTAGAAATACCAGCATAGAGTGCCTGAAATCTGTTCTGGACATTAAGGCTAGGTACAGGCATTCAAGAAGCCTGAGGTGAAAGCACTTTAACTTCTAAGCTTTACTCTAAGTGAACACAGTTAAGTTGGGAGCAAACAGAACAAATGTTATCATTTTGGTGGGGCAGGACTTGGAGCCTGCCTGCATGGGCTGAGGCCACCAGGTGTGTATTGGGGGCGGAGCTCATGACTCCCAGCATGGCCCACAGGCTCCCCGGGCTGCCAAAAACTCCTAAATGGAGCCAAATGGCTGATCCATCCCTGATTGGCTGTTGGGCATAGGCCACCATGTCCCCAAACCCCTGCCTTCATGACTTGCATATGCCTTCATTTCCAGACTTGTGCATCCAAGCAAGCAGGGACAGCTGCAGCAGCTGCTGTTTGAGTGTTGCTGCAAGCTATGGGACATCATGGCCACTCACCTGGACCTGATACAGCAGCAGCTCATCATAGCATGCACCCTCACAGCCACAAGCCATGAGCTAGCTGTCCCGTGCATGGCCACCCAACACATCTTACACCCACGAGGTGTGTGTGTGTGTCTGTTTGTGGGTTGGTGTGCTCATGTTTGTTGAATGCCTGCATTCTGTGTATGTGCATGTGTGTGTGTGTTTCCCCCATGCATGCATACACAGAACCCAGGTATCCGGGACACGCATGTTGACCTGAGGGGTCAGGCCAACACTCAGGATGTCAATATTGTGCTGTTAGACAGGAGGGTGTGACCCAATTGCACATATACAAACACACAAATCAATTATGTGCATACACATGCACACTACCAACTCAGGCACATACACATCCAAACCAGCCTAGGCAAATGCATACCTATCACCAATTCAAACACATACACTATTGTTGCGGCGCACCTCGCTGCCCCACTCCTAGAGAGGGGAGAACTGCTGGGGAAATCCTTAGCAGGGATAATGAGCACAGCTGCAGGTTGCCAGGGCAACTAATGAGAATCAGCTGATCCTGAGGGGGCAGGGCCTGGCTCCTATAAAGCCTAGAGCCAAGGCCAGGCTAGCAGTTCCCTGTCAGCAGTCACAGAGGCAGGAGCTAGGAGGCGAGCACTGTAGGAACC
>NW_005841957.1:800464-802262 GCF_000455745.1 Alligator sinensis | reverse complement strand
GGCCCCTGGCGCCAGTAAGGGTGCAAATTACGGGGGGCGTAGCCCCCAGCCCCAGAGAGGGGCGTTTTGAGAAGCCCTAGCATAGGCACGACGAGCCCCAGGAGGGGGCACTACTAGGAAGCCCGAGCGTGGGCGTGGCGAGCCCCAGGAAGGGGGAGCGCACGTTAGAGAAGCCCAGCATGGGCACAGTGAGCCCCAGAGAGGGGGTGGCACTATTAAGAAGCCCAAGGTGGGCACAATGAGCCCGAGAGGGGCAGTATGTGAGAAGCCCGAGAGGGGCATGATGAGCCTGGTAACAGGCTAGCACTGCAGAAAACCCAAGAGAAGGGCAAGGTGCTGCGGTGGACCCCAGGAAAAGGGGTTAGCAGCACGGTGCGCCCAAGAGAAGGACAGGGTGCTGCGGTGGTCCCCAGGAAAAGGGGATAGCAGTACAGCGTCCGGAAAAGGGGAAGCAGCGCGGTGGGCCTGAAAGACCGGAGGCTCGATATAGAGTCCCATAGCGGGCAAGGGTCCCTGAGTGGGACAACACTTTTAGAGGAGGCCCCAGAGAAGTGGGCAGCATTTTAGGAAGACCAAGGTGGGCACGGCAAGCCCTGAAGAGGGGAGCGCCTTATGAGAGAGGGCTCCAGGGAAGGGGGCAGCACTAGAGAAGGCCCCAAAGAAGGGGGCAGTGTATGTATAGAGAGACACACGAATGTCTATCACATCTGTGAGGCTTGGGGCGTGGTATTAGGGGTTGGTAGGAGCCACACATAGCCCATAAGGCTAGGGTGCCTGGAACGCACCCAGTGTACCGGGAGAACCCTGGTGGGGTCCGGGAGAACACGGGGACGGAAGTCCCAGCTAACCGTGCCGAGGAGATGTAAGACAGCCTCCCAACATATTTACTGAACATCAAAGACGTGGCGGGCGAGAAACAGAGGGTGCCCTTGGGCCGAATTGGTACGGAGAGAGGGCCTTAAGGAGATCACGGCCCTCCTGCAGGACCCCGCCGTGACAACTATACACCCCAAAAGTTAGACACAGCTCACTAATTCATATATCATGCACACAATGCCACAAACACACACACACACACACACACGTTCAAAATAACTAGTTTAGGTTCATGCATACCTATCACCAGTTTAAGACCATACGTGCTACACACACCAAATTGAGACAGAATCAATTACCAGTTACCAACACCTGCACATCCAATACACATACGTGGATTACTAATTCATACCACACACACACAATGATATCTATATATGTGTATATATGTGTATTCACACACATACCACCCACCTAAGTTGGGTGTTCTGATGTATATGTATGTATGTATGTATGTGCTTGGTGTACTTGGGATACCTGGGGAAAGGTTAAGGTAAGAAAGTAGAAGTGTAGGGAGTTAAAGTTGCTAGGAGTGAAAGTCACTGGGACTGGGATTAGAACCAGTAGACTACAGGGGCCTGGGCTGAAGAACTAAGGCTTGGGGGTAACTTTTGGTTAATTGATCTTAATTGATTAAAAGACAATGCCCAAAGCCTGCAGAACAGGGGAGTGATGCCAGCACAGAGGCTGGGACTGGAGCCAGAGCTACGGGGGAGCTGAAAAGGTAGGTGGGGAGATGGAAAATGGGACAAAGGGAAAGTGTGTGTGTTAAAGAGGGGCTCTGGGTGTGGGGAACCAGAGAATGGCTCTGGGGCAACTAGAGAAGTTGAGGGGAGTGGCAGTAGGTGCTGGGAGCTGGAGAAAGGCTCCAGCTGCTGGAGAAAACTGCAGGACAGCCACGAGGAGCTGGGAAGCTGGGGGG
>NW_005841957.1:763731-800322 GCF_000455745.1 Alligator sinensis | reverse complement strand
TGGAATTTAAGATAAGGAAGGGACTGGGATTCAGTAAAACATGACCCAACTCAGGATTGCAAATGACAGTGGTTTTATTGAACAGGGGAGATGCTGACACAATGTCTTATTGGTTCCCTTGTACCCCCCACCCCACACACACAATGGCAGCAGGGGTTAGAGAGGCTTGGTGCAGGGGCTGAAGTCCACTGAAGTCCAGGAGGAGAAAGAGAAACAGAGAGAGAGAGAGTCCAAATTGTAGGAGGAGGTATGCAGGTAATATCTACCTATCCAGGCTGGAAAGGGGTCCTTGTCCAGTAGGTGTTGTCCAGAGGGAGGTCGCCGGCAGGGCCTCTGGGTGGATAGGTGGTGTGGCATGGTGCTGGTTCAGATGGAGAGGGCGTCCCACTGGGTCTGTCTTCACTGCTCCTTTTTATAGGGGCTGACCTTGTGTGACCCTAGTGACAGGAGGCATGCCCAGGCAAGGGTCAGCCCCTGGTGTATGTGTGCTCCATGCAGGGATGTGCAGTTTTGGGTGTCTGTAATAGTGAGAGTTGCTGGTTCTGCAAGGTCTTTTGTCTTTCAAATGCTGGTCTTGTCTCTGTTCCTGGGTGAGGTCCATGGTTCCTGGATGAATCAATGTGAGTTGATGGCCCAGTCATTACAGGCCATTCAGTAGAGGCCTGGTACCATTGTATTTCAATCATTCCCCAATCATTCTCATTCATCTGGGAACCAATTTACATGGGAGGGGTAGGTGACTCATACAGTTACAACATGGGATGCCCAGGCAGAGGACACAAGATGGAGGCTTGGCATATAAAATGGAAAGTTGACATGACCTTGGTTCACTTACAAACACAGGCCTAAACCATACAATATCCATATGAAACAATAAAAATCAATACAAAAATGATAATAATACAATATACCACAGTAGATATCCAAAACCAAAAACTTGCTACCGAAGTAAAAATGTTTAAAGCTTATCCTAAGTCTGAGCTCACTTATACTTATCTAGGGAATAGAGAGGGAGAGAAAAAGTCAGAAATGGTTGGGGAAGGGGAAGGAATGCATTTTAAAATAAATTTAAAAAAAAAGAAAAACTGAGGGTTTTGCTACACACACACACACACACACACACACAGCTCAGGCATCCAACACACACATGCACACCCCCCAACCCACCCACATGCACACACACTTGGTGGGTGTAAGGTGTGCTGGGTGGCCATGCACAGGACACACACAAGCACACAGACACACACACACAGAACAGGTGTCTGGGGCATGAGTGGGACACTGACTTTCACGCAGCTGATGAGGACAGCGCCCGCCTCTTGCATAGCTCCCTGTTCCCCAGGCTGATGGAGAGCAGGTACTATGCTCCTGGGGTCTCCAGTTTCATCAGTGGCAACATCATTGCCCCCCACCATCCTTGTCAGAGGCCCGGTCTACCCCTGCTTGCCCTGGCTCATGAAGCTGGACCATCACAAGGAGTACTTCAACTATGGACAAGGCCTGCCACTGTGAGCACTTGTGCCACAGGGATAGGGGAGAAGGAAAACCCCCTGCTGATGTGGCTGGCCTCAGCCCCACACAGTGGCAGGTTATCTGGATCTGTGAAGCCTTGGCCAACTGTCTCCTCACCCATGTGGACAGAAGCCCTCTACAAATGAGTAGGGCTGGAGGCCTTCAAGTGCCCCCACCCTGACATTAAGCCTTTGGTCTCGTGCCCTGGGCTCCTCTAGTCTGCATCATGGGTAGTGCTGCCCACAGCCCAAGCTACTTGGACACCATGCTCCTTCCCCTAGGGAACCATGCTCCCCAACCCCCCTAGGGGCACACACTGGGGTGCAGAGGAATGTGGCACAAGGAAGAGACATGCCTCAGTTTAAAATGTTGCTGTTGCCAAACATGTGCTGTGTTTAATAAAGAAAACCTGTTGAACATGGCCCATGTCTTATCTAGATCCCTTCTTCCTGTTAACATAAAACAGCAAACATTTGGAAGGAGTGGGGTGGGGGGATTGAGAAAGGGGTGACAGAACCTGGAAGTGGGGTTAGGGTCAGGGGAAATGCCACTCACCCCAGGACTCAACAAATATGAAAACTTGGAGGGGAGGCACAAGATACGGGACTTTTGACCTGACATCCTACTTCCAGGAGTCTGGTATCAAGAGCAGGGACTTCTCAATGTAGAAGCTGGACAGCTATGTGATCCCAGAACTAATGTCTGTCTAAGAAAGCTGCAGGTCAGGAGGCAGGTCAAAGAAGAGGGAGAGGCTGTGAGTTGGGAGGCATCACCACACCAAAGTTCCTGGCTGTCCCACATGGGACCCCAGACACTTAGGCCCTCAGGGCCATGTCTTCCCCTTCAAGGACTGCAGACCCATGGTCTTTTCTAATACCTGAGCCTCATGTCAGGCAGCCAGTCAAAGCTGGGGAGCTGCCTATCCCCACCAAGGTTGTGCCACTCCCCAGCAATGGGACCTGAACCAGGAGTGGGACCACAGGGAGCTGAATAGCCACCTCCCCAAAGCCTCCCAGATGGGTATGCATGAGCAAGAGCTGCCAGGCTCTGCTGCCAGAAGCTGTCCCAGTGACTGCCTCACCCCATTCTGAGTTCTCCTGTGCCCCTTCAGGACTCTTCTGTAACCACTTGGGGGCCCAGAGTGTATGGGGTGACCAACAGAAGTCCAGGACTATGTGCATTAACCTCCTATCCTATGCTGTGACTCTCTCAGCTCTGCTGTACCATGGGGTGTCTCCTCCAAACAGCGAATGGCCATCTGGAGCCCCCTGTCATGCAGCTTGACAACCTGGATGAAAGCACCCCCAGCCTGTCCATTTCCCCAGTACTTATCCCAGTTCATGCCTCATACCACTCTCAATGCCTCTGGTGCTAGGAGTGTGTGGCTGAGCAAAGAGGCTGTGACCAGAACTTGTAACATCTGTTTATTTCACTGGCACCTCATATGCATACTTTTGGGCACTCTGTAGGTGTTCAGCTACCCATCCTGGACCCATCATACTGGCTGCTGTGAGCTGGCCTTCCACACACTGATACGGAGCCTGCAGATAAGGGACAGGAGTTACTTCACTTTCCTGAATTGTGGTGCAGAGTGGGGAAATGCTTCGGGGCCAGAATGAGGCCACAATTGCAGGAGAGCCTTGGAGTTAATACCCTGAGGAGTTAATACAGTAGGTGCCTGCACTGTGAGAATTGGAATAGCCAGCACCCATTGGATGTTACCCACGGATTGGATCCAAGAGGGCGCGGGGAAAGGAAATGCTATTGGTCCACTTTCCAGCCTCATCAGGTGCACAACCTTGGAGTCACCCTGGCAGCAGGAGCCAAGTGGCTGAGATAATGATCCCCATGTGGTAAGCCTTCCATCACATGAGCCCTTTTCCTAAACTGGAAGATGAAGGAAGTCTGGGGGGTTTTGGACAAGGGGGAATTTTTCTCATGCCTGCAGCAGTAGGCAGACCTAGTTGCATGGTATCTCCTGTCCCTGACCAGGAGAGCTCTCTGCCAAAACTACTCTTTACGATTTGCTTGATGAGCTCATTAAATGCTATCAATGCCTTTCTGTGAGAGCTTTGGTGGGAGAGAGAGCTATTTACATCCAAATGCTTAGGTATCTGTGCTTAGGCTTGAATCTCTCACAAACTGTGGCATGGCCCTGACAGATATGGCAAGGGCATGTCAATTATACAGATTTATGATCCCATTGAATGGGACATGCGCTCTTAAGCACCCAAGCCTGGGGGGAGGAGGGGTGGTACTTTGCCTGGGCTCCAGACTTCAGCAGGAGAGGGTAAATGTGGCCGAAAGGTGAGTAATGCATCCTCCCACTATGCCCCAGAATTCCCACCCCAAACCAGAATTCCAGTCCCAACCCATTTATGGGCTTCTCAGCCATAATGGTAAGAGAAAGGGCTTTGACCTCAGGGTGTGATCTGTGGCGGCCTGGTCTCCTCTCACTGCCCCTTCCTTTCTTCCTCCTTCCTTCCCCACTCTGGAGGCTCCATGTTTCCTCTGGAGCCCAAGTTCCCATCATGGTCAAGTGGAGCTGGGAGGAATCTTACCATCACAGGTTGCATGGCATCTTCACACAGGGCCTGTCTCATCAGCAGTGCTGGGAGAACTAGCTAGCACAATAGTCACTGTACTGGTACCTGGGGGATCAGTACATGCTCTACACTTCTGGGAGGGGTGCAATGGCATGTGATATCACTTGCTTCAGAACATCTGCAGCCCCGGTGTAGGAAACAGTGCCCCCAAGGCCTCCCTATCCCTCCTCTTCTTCTGGTAGTATCCCTACAGGCAACTCCTCTGGAACACCTATGGTCCCATGGAAGTGTGAGGTGGTGACTTCCCTGTTCTCAGCAAGGAAGTGGCACAGGTTCTTGTAGAATGACATGCTCTGCCTATGACACCCAGACCACTTTGTAACATCAAGCATGTGGTGATAATGCCTCTTCATCAATGTGGTCTTGATGAGGCACTGTGACCAGTCTCAGTTGTGCCCCTGCATGTGTATCTGCTGGGTGATGTGCTTGGAGACATCTCTGATTCAGTGCCTTATCTGGAGCTGGCTCTAGATGTCTTCCTCACCCCAGATGGCAATGAGATCCTTTATTTCCCTCTAGAACCAGTTATGTGCCCAGATTTGGTTGGTGGCAATGGACAAGGCATGTTCATCCATGGTTCATGTTGGTGCCCATGGGGTCTCAGTATCTGTGGACTGGTGAGGGTCTGTCTGTGAGGGGGTGGGTGGAAGGCTGGAAGAGTGGGTGGATGGATGGATGGAAGCAGTGGTAGACATGTGAAGGTGCAGTTCAGGGCACGTGGCTTTTGCTCTCACTTCAGAGAGTTTTGGCCACTGCTCCTTGTGGCAGGGCATTGTTGGTGCCTGCCACTGTAAGGGCTAGGCCAGGAAGATGGCAGGTGCCTGATGAGGGTGACCATTTAATGCTCAGCTCTCTGTGTGGAGAAGGAGATATTTGAGACCAGCCAGCAGGGGAAGAACATCTCCCTGCTGAGCTCTCATGACAGGATGAACTTGCAGGTATGGGCTGGGGCTATGGGGATGGAGGAGACCCCAGGTCCTGGGCATGACCTAAAACTGCACCCTGCCAGGGTCAGGAGGCCTGGTGGGACTGCCAGGGGTGTGGCAGCCCCAGGACATGCCAGTACTGCAAACCTCCCTGGTGAAAGGTGGGTAGGGGGTGCCTGATAACCTCCAGTCCCTGCACAGTCCTGGCTGGGGAAAGCCCAGACCTGTGAGACAGCTGGTCTTTTGCCCAAATGATAATTTCCTGGCAGTTTTACTTACATACCTTATTACTCTTGCTCAGTTCCAACTGTTATACTGTTGCTGTCTGCATCTTCACTTCAGCCACGTTCTAACTCACAAGTGGATACATTTCATATAATTATGCTGAAAACTGTGCTAATGGTCACCTGTTAACCAGTCACTTGTATTAAAACCTAATAAAATGTCACTCATTACACGTGTTCCTCTCTCAATTGTGCCGTATTATGCAGCCACCTGTTTTAACATCTGGAAAAAGAATACTCCCTTTCCACATCTATCTACATATATCTAATGCATTAACCAACTCAACATATTATAAGCAAATTCTACTGTTTGTATTATGAATAACATATCATCAGAAGTTATCCTTTGTTTACATTGTTAGGTGCAGAGGAGCATTATTTTAGATACACATGAAAATACAATAGGAAACATTCTGGCAAAAAGATACAATCCAAATGGAAAATGATAATGATAATGATGATAATAGAATGGACTTGGCTCTACATAAAGGAGAGGGTCCCAAAGTGCCAGAGAGAAATTTGAAAAGAGAAACACTTCTGCCATATACAGTACTGAGCAGATATGAATGATAACCCATTTGGTTAATGTAGGAAAACATAATTACTTGGCAGATACTACTTCCAAAACACTTTTTGGCCAATATTAGGATTATTGTTATAGAGTTATGTTTCCTTATTGTTGTATGTGTAAATAAATATGTAGTCTCTTCCTTCCTTAATTAAGTTTGAGAATGGTGATATTAATGAGATATGCTAAACATGTTAGTAACTTATTTGTATGAAAAGCTGCTTTCAAACTGTATGGACCTTGGGAAAGCACAGACTCTTCCACACTTCTGGGCAATTCAAGTGAGACCTCCAAACCAAAATCCAGATTTATTCAGCCTTTGACATTAGAATAATTCTGATCTGAATTTTGTGGCTTGGATCCAAGTCAGAAAAAAAAAAGAATCTTATCTATAAATGTGAAATCTTACCTTTCCATCAATTAACAGTCAGTATTCCATTTTTGCATCTGATTCTGAGGTCTACTTGACCTTGATTTTCTCTTTAACTGAGACATGACCTACATTAAGCCAACACCTAAAGTGGCTTGTCTAGGTACTGGGAAGATCCTTACAGCTTTGTAGTAACACCTCTTCTGGTGTCAGCCAATCATCTTCCTCTCCCTCTACCTTTCTGGTACCAGTGTTTCATGTTTGCCCTTTTATTATTGCAGCAGAATGTAGAGCTCCAGTTGTGCTAACATCATACACACAAACCATGAAAAGAGAGTCCCTACCCTACAGACTTTTATTTCACTGCCTAAACAACTTGCCGTATTGGTCAAAAGGAAATGAATTACCACCAACAACTACACACGAAAGGCAAACAAAACAAAAGAGAAAAGAAACTAAATAGACTATTTTTGTGTTTCTTGTTCACAAGCTGCTTCCCTATGTCAAGTGTTTGGAGATAGTCCAGATTTCCAGCTACATTGTGGCCAATCAGCTGATCTTTTTTTTTTTCACATTTACTTCAGTTTTAATATCCTCCGAAGGCACAAAAACAAAACAAAACAAAAAAAAAGGAAATACAAATTGTTGCTCTTCCAATGACATGTACTTAGTTACTATTCCACATGAACGCTCTATTTGCATTTACTTACAATTCTTTTTGCTATATTTTCCCATCAAGTAAAGAAAAAGATGTTTCTAGAGGGTGGCAGTACTTATCCAGATTTCCCTTAAGCATTTTAACAATGGCCCAAAATTGGTTTCTCTTGTTCTGTCTCACTCAAAGCCAAACCCTTGCTGACTACCTTGGTCATATTTTTATAGTAAATTTTAACAGCATTTGTTAATATTCAAGGAAACATTTATAGAAACTTTGCATAAAGTGTTTACTATTTCGTAATGTTTTAATACGGAGACTGGTGTTATCATAACCTTGAACTGAGTATAAACAAGTAGATTCTCACTATTACAGGTAGTAATAGTATGACTGATGTTGAGCAACAGACTTCTGTAAATCCAGAGTAACTGCAGTGGTACCAAGAGTAGTATTTGATCCAGTCTCTCTCTCATCAGTTACTATCAACACAAGCTGTCAAGGGTGTTCTTGTTCCCATTAAAACTTAAAAGTTATAGACATTGTAAGAAAGTAGGACTATCTAGATAATAAAGGATTCTTTAATATGATGGGATTTTTGTTTACTATAAGAAATTTTAGATATAAACCAAAGTGTCTCACATTACAAGAGGAATACAGAAAGGGGATGAAGAGATTACTGACTTGAAAGGGAAATACAAAGCTGGTTTGCACAGTTTGTGGACACAAATTTGTCATTTATTTCTCTCTCTGACCTTTGAACTTGTTAGAGCCTATTTTGAAAGGCAGCCTACTATTCCCAGTTTAGCAGAGAGTTTCATATTTCTAGAGGTCCTGTGAATACACAGCCTTCCCAATCCAATTTATACCATTTAGATTGATTCTCCTACTATAAAAACAGACAATTCTATTAGGAATACTGGCTAACATGAGTGGCATAGTTGCAACAACTTCATTAGGCAAAGATTATGTAGGATTATTTTAGGTTAGCCTCATGAAAATGAGGCCTAATCTACACCATGCAGTTCTGCTGGCTGAATTAAAAGTTCTGCCAGCAAAACGTTGACAGCCTCTATGTTCAAAACTCCTCTGCCATGGCAGAGCCCTTCCTTCTGCCAGAGAAGTCACACCACCTGTGCCAAGCAGCGTAAAGCTTCTGTTGCTGTCTGGCAGCTGGCAGAAGATGTATATAGACACGCCCACATTCTCCCAGATCTTGCAGTCCCTTCAGCAGCTGGTGCCTTCCCAGGGTGCACTTCATGCTTAAGTGGCACAGCTGCTACAGCGGAGCTGCCAGAGACACATGGACAAGTATGCAATCTGGCAGCTGGTTAGTGGCAACTGCTGGTGGCTGCCAGGACCTCCACTAGCAGGGGCAAGTAAGAATAGGCAGGGTCTAAGTTTCCAAGGTGGTTTTCAGGCCAGGAGGAACAAAATTGCTAGAGCACAAAGTGCAAAAAGTTGTCACAGAACTAATGTGTGAAATGCTTATCCACAAACATAGAGGGGTGGCAATTCACTTACATCATAGTGAAAGAGGTGATAAAGCTACCATTGATCAACATATGGCTTCATTCTGTCAGACAGAAGTTATATACAGAATACAACAAAAAAAAGGTGTAGAAAATCTGGACTGACTCAGGCATAGCATATGTAAGTAAAGAGTAACTTGTAGTTAAGCAATAAAATAACTTTGACAGCAACCACACTTGCATACTTATAGTCATCATCAGTAGGTTTTGTCTGCCAACAGTTACTACACAGTGCTATAAGAGATCCTGGTAATTTCCTACTTTAAAGAGCAAGATTATATAATCAATAAATAGATGTTGACTTAATGGTTGCCACTATGGCCATTCCTTCTGGAAAGCCAGGTAGGTAAAGAACTGGAAATAAGTCCCATATGCACTCTCCTGTGACACCTTGAGTCTGACCACCAACAAGCTTCCAGTCTGAATGGAGCTAAACTATCAAATAGATGGTAAGGTGTTTAATCTCAGCTGACTGTGAGCCAAAACCAAGATCACCCTCAATCATTGAGCTTTAGTATGCAGATAATACTGTAGTCTGTGCTCACTCAAAACAAGACCTTCAAGAAATCATCAAGGTCTTTCCTGAGGGATACAAGAAAATGCAACTGAGGCTTAACATTAAAAACACTAAGGTCCTCCATCAACAAGCTCTTAATGAAAAGTCTCCAGCTCCAGTAATTCAGATTTACAGTGAGACTAGAGAAAATTGAGTATTTCCCATGCTTCAGAAGTCATCTCTCACAGAAGACTGACATTCACAAAGGAATCCAACATCACCTCAAATGTGAAACTGCAGCCTTCAGACACCTGAGGAAATAGCTCTTTAAAGATCCCGACATCAGATCTCAAACTAAGTTCATGGTTTATCAAGCCATTCTGATCCCCACCTTACTGTACAGAGCTGAGGCAAAAACAATGTAAAGGAGACACCTCACGTTATTGGAAAAGTACCATCAACACTTCCTGAGGAAGATCCTTCAAATCCAGTGGGAAAATAGACACACCAACATTATTAGTATCCTTTCACAAGCAAGCACCATAAGCGTTGAGGTGACGATCATCTGACATCAACTTCACTGAGCCAACCATGTCTGCTGGGTGTCCAACTCCACAATCCTAAAGCACGTTTTATTCTCCCAACTCAGACAAGGAGTACAGTCAACAGGAAGACAAAAGAAGTACTTCAAGGATGTCTTCAAGGCCAACTTTAAAAAATGCAACATCAATATCCACTCATGGGACTATCACTCGGGACTACCCCAAATGGAAAAAGAGTTTGCTGCAAGGATCTCAGTACTTTGAAACCTTATGATGAAAATAGGAGAAAAGTGGGAGCAGAAGAAACAGCATGTCACAGATCAAATCAAGAATCCAGAGTCACCCACTCTGCACAGAAACATGTGCCTGAGTTGCAATAGCATATATCAATCCCAGATCAGCCTTGTCAGCCATCTTTGGACCCATGGATAAGACAATCATAAAAGACCATCATATTCAACTGCGAGGGACAGCCAAAAACATCACTGTCGCAGATGTGATGCTGCAATGTGGTCCCATTCACTGGAAATGCTGGCATATCTCTCTAAGTTCAGTAACTACTTTAACAAACAGAACTTTGACTTGTAAATTGCTTGTATGTTATTATGACTGGAGGAAGGTAGTGCTGGGTCTATGCAAACAGCTTCTCATGCCACACCCAGGACCATGGACAACTAATGCCTCCTGAGTCTGGGGGGCACCAGATTGCCAACAGGGGGTGGTCCCCACCAGGGCCAATTGCCAACCCGGTGGGGGGGTCCCCCCCTGTGGCCAATCACCAAGCACGATACCACCAGCAGTGAAACCAGGGAAACCAGAAGTGCACTTCCACCAGCACTTCCGGTTTCACGGCTGGCACTTCCAGGGTCTGCACGGCCAACCTCAGGGGCTCTACGTGCACCCACATGCATCCCCTATGCATCACCAATGCCCAGGACGCTTGTAGTGGGGGCACACACAGGGCATAGAGCAGGTGCAGGGTGAGGGGCTGGTCCTGGGGCTCTTCCCCAAAGAGGCCCCCTGCAGTTAGGGTGGTAGCTTTGCATTACAGCCATCCAGGAGCCCCAAGCCCCCTGATCCTGGGTGCCATGGCCTTGGTGTCAGCAGGGGAGACAGGCTGACCTGCAGGAGGAGAAGGTGGGTAGTAGGGGTGTGCAAAACGGGCTGTATTTGATTCGAATTTGGATTCAGCCCAAATCAGGGACAGTGGTTCAATTTGTTGATTCAGATCACTGTCCCAATTTGATTCAGTCAAATCCAAAACTGAAGATTCAATGCTGATTCAGAGAATCAGCGATTCGGCCATAGACACAGCGTTAAATGTTCTTTCTACATAACTCAAGGTACCAGGTACATTTGTGAGTGCTCTGCGATAGTGGGGCAAATGGAGTGTCCCACAGGAGTGTGGGGGGGCAGGGCCCTGCATGCTCCGCAGTGAACCCAGAAGTGGACCGGAAGTACTTCCAGTCCACTTCTGGGGCCACTATCGAGTGCATGCAGGGGTACCCCTGTGCACCTCCTGGCTCAGCAATTGGCTGTGGGAGGACCCTGGGCACTCCCCCCATACCTAGAAGACACCTGCACTGATATCTGTGTGGCAGAGTTTCTGCCTAGCATGTGGAAGATCCAAGTTCAAGTCCCAGCTTTGGTGACTTGGTGTGAGTGAGCTAACAAGGAGAAATTCCTCTTGCAGTGGAAAGGGGCCATTGTGTTTTTTTAGATTAGACATCCGTAAGAAATACTTCACAGTTAGAGTGGCTAGGATTTGGAACCAACTTCCAAGGGAAGTGGTGCTGGCTCCTACGCTGAGGGTCTTTAAGAAGAGGCTTGATGCCTACCTGGCTGGGGTCATTTGAGCCCAGTCTTCCTCCTGCCCAGGCAGGGGGTCGGACTTGAAGATCTACAAGGTCCCTTCCGACCCTACTTCTATGATTCTATGATCAGTTGCTGAGCCAGGAGGGTACAGGGGGGCCCCCCAGCACATGCCCTGGTGGACCCAGAAGTGAACCGGAAGTGCTTCTGGTCCACTTTGAGGTTCTCTGATGAGAACGTGGGGGGACTCCCCTACGCTCCTATGGCATGCTTCATCCACCCCACCATCTCAGCATTCATGAGCCACCTGGTACCTTGATGTATGTAGAAAAAATATTTAAAGCTGTGTCTATGACCGAATCGTTGAATCTCTCTGAATCATCAGATCTTTCCAAATCTCTCCAAATCGATCCACAGGGTTCCAATTCGATTTGGAGAGATTAAGGGGGTCTCCTGATTTGATTTGGATTTGGAGACTCGGCCACTGAATCGGACTGAATCTCTGCCAAATCAAATCAGAGGCTGAAGCTTCGCACAGTTGTACTGGGGAGTGGCTCTGGAGCCACAGCAGCAGGTGCTGCCTGGGGTCTAAAGGTGGATTTGAGAATAAACAAAAGGACAGCAGAGAGTGGAGGTGGACAGAAAAGTTCACGGTGCAGTTATGGAAAATGAGTGTTGCTTATATGCAGAAACAAATGTGCATATAAGCAGTTCAGTGGGATTACATTTTGTTTTAGACCTAAGATATTAATGGAGCAGTTCTGGACAGTTTGGTTAGGATGCAGGTAAGCAGGGGCTAACTGAAGCTACTAGCAGTTCCACTGATGAGACCAAATGCTAGCAAATCACTGGGCACATCAACACATTCATTAATGCACCATGGTTACTGTGCATTCAGTTAGGTACCTGTAATAACAGATACTAACTGAATGTGCAGTAACTGGCGCTACTGCATAGTAGTGCCAGCACATGTGGGGTTTTTTGTGACGCTAATGCACGATAGACTAATTCTACTGTACATTAACTTATTAGCACAGCTTTTGCAATGATGTGCTAATGCACAGTAGAATTAGTCTATTGTACACAGTCTACTGTGCATTTAGTGTCTCCTGTAGACATGCCCACTGTGTTTCAAAATCAACTTGTGCCACATAAATTAATTGTGGAGTGGCTGAGGAGATAGGCAACTGTCCTAGATCCAGGTGGAAAAGTAGTAAGTTAGCTGTAAACTTGAATAGATACAAAACTTTAACAGTACACTTAAACCTTGCATAATAACCAGCTTTTGCACTTTCCCAGCTTATTAATGATAGTGGCAGAACAGGGATATGTTTGGTGGCCCACTCTGCATCTACCATAAACGTGGGGCTTTGGAACAGTTCACTTTTCCATGCTATCCAGTGTTCTTATGGGTAGTTTCCTCTCTTGGTGGCAAGATGCCCATGCTATAGTGAATCTGCAGAGTGTCAGAATTAAGGACACAAGTAAAGTAAGGCAACTGAATAAAAGAGAGATGAGGAAGGAAAGATAAGTAGCAATGTGGTGGTAGTACAATCCCCTCTTGCAAGTGTGGAAGGTCGAAAAGAGGACCTACTGTAGCCAACAGAGGAAAATAGCAGGGATTCATACAGCAAGATAAAGTAAGTGGCTCAAAGATAAGTACAGGGGTCACTTCAGTAGAAAAATGTGGCCACACCCTCTGAGGTGAATGTGGTTAAGGACAAGGAGCCTAAAACTGCAAATCCCCTTGCAGTGAAAACAGACTTTGTGGAATTGGAAACTCTAGTCACCTTCATGCCCACAGGTGAGGACCATCAGGAAGCTTTTGCTCGACTTTTCAGGGGCCTTCTACACCTCTTTCCCACTTCACATTGGGAAACAGGTTTTCCTTGCCTCTGCTCAAAGAGGCAAGGAAAACCTGTTTCCCAATGTAAGTGGGAAAGAGGTGTAGAAGATCCCTGAAGTTAAAATTGCCAAGAAGTCAAAAAGGAAAAGATAGGAGCTGTGGTAAAGAATAAGATTGATGAACTCAGGCTTGGTGGGTTTTATTTATCAGGTGGTGAAATAAACAGTGGCCTACAAATTGAGTCAGATCTGCCACAGGTTTAATGGTTCCTCAATCCCCTCCCATCTCGTTGTGGTCTCTGCAACTGGATGCACCAGATGTTCCATGTTTCTCAGACCCTGTGCATGCCTTGTGGGGCATATTTTTGCAGACTCCTAGAACTGACACTCCTAAAGGAGGAGTAAGGTCATAAGGGACAATGACGATGCTTTAAGATGGTAAAAAAGAGTCATCAGAGCCAAAGAAAGAAGAAATCAAAAATCAGAATTCTTGATGTCCAGGGTGGGGAGGGGGTGCCCACCTGGGATGCTGATGATAAAATAAGCTCCTGAGATCATTCAGAACTCCTAAGACTATGTACCAGGTGGCTTAGGCAAGCACTAGTGAAAATCAGAGAGAAAAAAGAAAGTAGATAGGAAGTAGAAGTGAAGGATCCCAGATAGAAGGAACTGGGAATCTGTATTTCCTTTTTTTCTTTCACTCATATTAAGAAATGTTGGACTTAAACATTAGAAGTCTTCATGCCTTAGCTTCCCAAAGAATCAAGCAATCCCAAATGAATGAAGATCCCACAGGTGGTGGGAATGTTGACAGTCTCTGCAAGTGGCATTTTAATTATATGGACATTTTTCTCTTTGATCAGATACAGTTTTATTTAAACTTTGGGGGGTTTATTTATTTATTTTAGCCTTTAATTAAACTATTCTAGTATTAGAATATTAGACATATATATAACATGAATACATATATATTATATATATATATGAATATTTTATGTAAGATTTGTGTATATATATCTGTATATATTTTGTATTTGTGTATATATTTTATATATTTTATGTAAGATTTGCAATATAAAGGTCTAAGCAAAAGGAATCAAACCCGTAATATTGAAATTAAGTTATAAACATTATTCAAGGATTTGCTTCTATTATCCCAAATAAAAATTTTTAGAAATTTTTGTTTTGTGTGGAAATATCAGGGTGGTGTCTTGATGAATATTATTATTATCATTGCTCTTGTATTTGTTGTTTTTGTTGTTGTTGTGAAAGGGCAATATGCTGAAATTCCTCATGGAATAGAAATTCTGGTTTCTGACCAGAATTTCTGTCCAGCTTTACTATGTACCAACTTGGACAGCTTAAAGTACAAGATCTAGCTTAGTATCATGTCTTTAATGGGTTTTGTGCCCCCTTCAAGTTTTGGCCTTAAAAAACTAATTCTTGTTCCATTATCTCTGGAATACAGTGCTGTGGGAAATCTGGAGACTCATGACTGGCATAAAAATAGAAGGTGAGAGTAGGAGTAAAAGTTATATAGCTTCAGGAAGAAAGGATGACTGGTCTGCAAACAGAAGCATGCGTGTGAACTCCATGTGAACATGCAGGATCCTTTTGGCTTTAACAGAATTCCAATAAAAAATAGAGCTCTTTAGTGTCACATGTGAAGGCTTGAAGCGGATGTTCCCCCAGTCTCATGCATGCATAATGAAGAACAAAGCATCCACTACTAGGCAAGATATCCATTCAGGTAGATGTTAACAGAAAAATTAACAAGATTGGGATCTCTCTTTGAGTGTTTGACGATAGTGGGGCTGTAGCAGAAAACAGAAACAATATTTGTGAAAGAGAAACGTTAACCAAGAAAAGTGAAAAACCATGAGTATATTACCAAACTATTGTGCATATTAAGGAAAATGGCAATGATAAAGCTCTGTAAAAATACATTTGGAACAATATTTAAAAGTAAAATGAATAAAATAGAGTGGTGAGGGGGTGGTATAATACTTGAAAATAACTCAATATAGTTCTTTCCACTTTTATAGCATCTTTCCTTTGATACTTTCAAGGTGTTCTATAAATTAGATAAGTGGTTATTTTCCAGAACAGCAAAATAATTTTGATCTCAGAATAGGAAAGTACTTTGTATCTCACCTACCCATGTACAGTAATTATTGGCATTGTAATGGTGGCTTCTGGGAAGACTAGATTTGATTCAGCATACTAAGATTTAGTAGCACCTTATTTCATTAATTTTCGTATTAGGCTGGCACGTACCATTTACTCACAGTTTTATGTAGTTACAAACAGGTATCACACCATTGAAATTAAGAACACTTCATTGCAATGAACAAAATCTGTATTGTTCACTACAATTTGACTACCCTTGAAATATGGAACTATTTAACATAAGTAAGAACGGTAGGTTAAAAAATGAAACCTATTAAAAATAAAGGACCAACTTCCATTAACTTCAGTGGGCTTAGAATAAACTCATTTCTGTAGAGTTTAGAAGGGTAGTTAGCTATGTTAGACTGAAGTCAGAAAGAAAGCTAGGTTTCAAAGTAGAAGGGAATTTAAATGCAAAGGATAGGGGAAGAGATTTATTTAAATTTCCTCCTGTTTAGAACCCCTGCTTTCTGCAAGTCCATTTATAACATCTAACAAAGCCGACTGTTGCCTCTGAAAAGCAGTTAGTTTTTTAGCAGTTAGGTACAGAAGTTACACTTATTGTATGGTAAGCGCAGAGAAAGTGCTCTACAGTCATAACTGAACAGACAGTCTGGGCACATAGAGTGCTGTAAAAATGGTGGATCCTGCTCTAAGATAACTCTGGATGGATGTGTTATCAGATTTCAACACTGTAGGTTAGAGCACCATAACAGGTTTGAGTGCTGTACCAGACCCCATTGAGATTCATGTTAGGTCACGTTCCACCAGCAGCCCATGGGGCTTTGTGGCAGCCTGCTCATCCCCCTTCCTGGATGGGGATGGGGGGATGGTCCCTAAGTGCTCTAGCCTTGGCCAGAGCTTGTTTGGTCTGCCCGAGTGCTGGGCTGTCACTGGGCTGTCACTGACCCAAAGTGGCAAAGTCCCTGTTTCCCACCCCCATTCCCTCCGGCCAGCTATGAGTCACTGTCTGCTATTATCATTCGGCGTGTGGATTCCATCGACCCTGTCTGGGTATTTGTAAAGATTGCAGCTTTCGATTAAGTGCTGTGATGTTTTCCCAGACACCACATTCACACAGGGGTCTGTCCAAAGTAGTCATCCTGTACAGTGTTGTTTTGAAGCATCCATATCCAGACCTCAGTCTGCTCACTACTTCCCTGTCAAGGTTGTGCCCAACGGGGGACTCATTTGGTGTTGGTATAAAACACTGTAGGAATAGATTTCAGCCCAGATTATTCTGAACAATCATTTCATTCCCATTCACTTCACCCCTTATCTAACTTTACTACAAGACACAAGGCCACAGTACCCAGCCTGCCCAGCTCTCCATGGCCCCAGAAATCTGGCCACAGGGGAGCAGTTAGGATCTGTCTTCTTATGTCACTTGGTTTAATGCCCTAGAGTGCATGGAATACATTTCTGTGTGTGCAAACTGTGTAGCCTGTTTTGAGTCTCTGCAGGCTGAGAAGTACAGTGTTGAGCTTTTTAGTGCAACAAGTTCTGGACCATACCGGAGCACAGTAATCTGCTGGGGTGTATACTACTTCAAGTGCATTGGTTCTGAACACTTTGAAGTTAGCACAGCATGTCATGCCAGTTAAACATCATAAGGGAGCTACCTATGGAGAGACTTTACTGCTGACCTTCTGAATGTGATATTTATAGGTGCGACAATGGTCTAATGTGACTCCTTGGTAAGTTGGGGTATACTCATAGGGAAGGATATAGTTGATAGTCAGCATGTTCTTGGCTCGACAATTGTCCAGGTGGAAGACTAATTATACTGATTTATTGATCCTCCCTACTGACTCCATGCCTTTCAAAGACCCCCCGCCCCCAATCCCCATTCCACTGGCCTGGAATGAAGCACAGGCTCCAGGGTCAGTACCCCCTATTGCTGTTGAAGGCTTCTCAGTCTGTGTTACATTGAGTGGGACCATAAATCTTTTTAATTGACAACTGGAATTCCCATCTCTCTAGGCTGCATTCCTGAGAGAGGCCAGTGTGTTTACATGAATCCACCTAATGCAAACCAATACCCAAACAAACCCTGAAAGATACTGAAAGTTTTTTTATGAGACCCACAGCTGAGGTATTAAAACAGTCACAACTCTGGATTTCTCTGGTGTGCCTCCTGCCATGGCTTGGCAGAGCACACCTACTTATGAGCACTGCTCCAGGTAAGGTATATTGGGAAATGGGAAGATGGAACCCAGGGAGATGGAACACAGACATTGGTTTTTCCCAGCTGGGAGGTGAAATGTAGATATTTCATGGCATGGTCAGGTTGTGAGTACGGCAGGGAAAAGGGTCCAGACAGGGGACTCATAGGTCTCTCTGTGTTCCCCTTGCCTGAAGACTCCACATTTGTGTGCGCGAGGCCCAGTCATGTAGCCTGGCATGCTGTATACAGGATAGTCACCCAAAGACATGTGTGTAGATGGTACCAGTGAATTGAGGACCAAATGGGACCCTCAATGTTGGGAGGTTGGAATGGACAGGTTGGCTATTGCTTGCACCTGCACTGCCACAACATTGAACAAGCCATCCAGGCCCAGAAATGTGCTGTGAAGGTCCAAGAATGAGGTCTACAGATGGGCACCCACTGTCTGAGGAGGCCACCTTCACAACTACACAGTTGACAGAGTTTCAGCACCAGGCTTGGGATCCTCAAAGACCACTTGGGATCCAGCTATGAGACCTCTGATTGGCATAAGTACTGCCTCGTGCAGGGAGACAGTTGCTCTCCCAGCAGGCTGCCACTCAACCCCACCTGACCAGCATGGAGAGCCCCATGCCAGGGACTCCTCCCTGTGGCAACATGCCCAAGAGTCCCATGGGGGTGGCCTTGGATGCTGCTCATGGCGGAAAGCTCCATACCGCACATTAAATGGGAGATGCTGAAGGATGGGGGAGCCGCGGAATGGCTGATATGGTATGTGGGAGCCCCTGACCTGTGGTCCTCAGAGCCAGGAAAGTATCTGCTGAGGCCTGCTCTGGGAAACAGCATTGGAGGAGGGAAGGGAGACCAGGCTGCCTGAGATCTGATGCCAGGGCTGGCATCAACTCATCCTACCTTCTAGGGCCAACTCACTACCCCCAGCAGATGGCAGTTGCTAGCATAGGCACAGGGCCCCAAAGAGGTTCAGGCCAGTCCTGGAAGGATGCAGGAGTTCTCAGAATGCTGGGGGAGGAGGGGGAAGCCCACCAGTCCACAAGCCCACCAAGCCAGGACACCCCAGGCCTGGATCCCACTGCATGTTACTGATGCAGCCTCTGTGAGGGTAGGCCTCCTGTTTGGCATGAGTTCTGGAGTGGGAAACATTCCACAGCTCTTATGCACACAAAAAGTTTGTTATCTGTGTAGCAGGGCACTAAGGTGCTTGCTACTTGGAGAGCAGCAATAAGAACCCAGGTGCAGGTTGCCAGGACAACCAGTTAATGAGGGAAGTGGCCGCACCTGCACCTGGTCAGCTGACCAGAAGGGGCAGGGCCTGGCTCCCATATAAGTCCCAGGCCTGAGGCCAGGAGGGCAGTTGTCTGCCAGCAGCCAAGGGGGAAGGAGCTCTCCTAGAGCAAGCAGGTGGGACAGGCCTGCCTGCAGGTACAGCCATGAGACTGGTAAAGGATGGAGCACCCCTGGGGTGCCTGGAATAATGTTATAGCCGGGCGGATAGAATTTATGTTATAGCCCTGGGGGTTGTGTTTTTGTTTGCTGTTTGACACCGGTGGCTTGGGTGAGGCTATAAGGGGATGGAGGAGGCCTCATAGGGGATCCATGGTAGTGTGGGGACCCCAGCGCCAGTGAGAGCAAGGCATTTGGGGTGCACCAGCCCCAGCACCAGTGAGGGCACAGCATTTGGGGTGCACTGACCAAGTGCCAGTGGGGCGCAGAGTGAGACAGGGCTGCGGAGAGCCTGAGCGCCAGTGGGGCACAGAGCGAGACAGGGCTGCGGAGAGCCTGAGTGCCAGTGGGGCACAGAGCGAGACAGGACTGAGGGGAGCCCTAGCGCCAGTGGGGCGCAGAGCAAGACAGGGTTGCAGAGAGCCCGAGCGCCAGTGGGATGCAGAGTTAAACCAAAGAACGTCTGGTCCATCTGTGAGGCTTGGGGCATGGTAAAGGGGTGGTTGGAGCCACGCATAGCCCATAAGGCTAGGTTTCCCCGAAACACCCATTACAGAACGGGGCCAGTGGACAGCAAGAAACCGTGTCTAAGGTGATGGAAAGGCAGCCTCCCTATTATATATTTTCCATCAAAGATGTGGCAGGAAAGAATTGAGAGTGCCCTTTAGGCCAGCTTAGCACAGTAAAGGAGCCTTAGGGGAGATCACAGCGACCCTAAGGACACCACACCGTTACAATCTGCAACATTTAATTAAAACTGAGGGGTGGAGGTTTCATGCACAGCATTGCCCCTGCTGCCCCAAGATTTTGTGTGTGTTAAGTTGATTCCCAACAGCTTCCCACTCCCCTCTCCTTCAATGTCATAACTGCCTGGTGCAACCATGATTTTTCCCTACTCTCTCAATGAAGAAGGATCCAAGTTCTGGAGTGGAGAATGTTCCATATTTTTTATTTAATAAACACACCAAAAGTTTGGCAGCTTCAACATTTGATTAAAATGAGGCAAGTCTCTTCCTTGCATTGCATTCCCCTACACCCTGGTGTATGCCTCTGGTGGGGGTAGAGGTATATGAGGACAGTTCCCAGGCAGCCTGGGTTGTGGACAGTAGTGCCATGACACAGGGCCAGAGGAGCCCAAGGTCCAGTGACAGGGTGGGGGAACTTGAAGCCCTCTGGCTCTACTCATCCAGGGAGGGCTCCCAGACCACACAGGTGAGAAGCTACTTGTCCAGGGCTTCATGGATCTGGACAGCCTGCCACTGTGTGGGGTCAGGGCCACCACCACCAGTGTGGGGAGGGAATACAGGCATCCAGGACACACATACACAGAGCGCAGTTGTCCAAGACGCGCACACAAATGCACACAGAGAACCCAGGCATCTGGGATACACACACACACACATTTCGTGGGCTCAGGGTGTGTGGGTGGGCATGTGCGAGACAGCCAGTTTATGGCTTGTGACCATGATTTGCTACTGCTGCATCAGGTCCAGGTGCTCAGCCGTGATATCCCTGTCAGCCAATCGGCAATGGCCCAGTCATTTGGCTTTACTCAGGAGGCTTTGACAGCCTGGGGAGCCCGCAGGACATGCTGGGAGGCATGCGACCCCTCCCCTCACCCCTTGCTACCTGCTGTGTTCAGGCCATTCAGGCAAGCTCCAAATTCCACCCCTGGCCCTTACCTAACCTTAGGTGCTTGGAGTAAAGCTCAAAAGTTAAAAGTTATTCTGTCTTGGACTTCTTGAATGACTGTACTTAGCCTAAAGTGCCACACTGCCTTGGCTCTGTAGAGTTAAGGGAAGAATTCTGGCCTCCTGATTCGCTCTTGTACGCTATCCATAAAAAAACTCTGCCCATTTCCCTCCATAACATTACCAGTTTAGCATATATATAGAGAGAGAGCTCCTCACATCTCTAGTGCTTTACACACATCAACTAAACAGAAAGCCAGAGTGATATGGCTTGATTTAATAAATGAATGAAAGGAATATAAGCAGTGGAATTCTTCCATTCTCTTTGTTCTGTCTCTTATTGGTTCTGAGTTTTTTCTCCCGTAATATGGGATACCATTATCACCGTATAGTGCGTATTAACCAATAAAACTGGGCAATGAATATAGCTTAGCAATGCATAACAGCCTTGTGAAGAATATTTCATTTGATTTTAGTATGTCTTTTATAATGGCATAGGCAGGCAGAGTGTATTGATTAAGCAACCGATAGTGTCACATTGTAAAACACTGACTGTGATTCTTGGTACTTTATATGGAATCAGTACTAAAAACTGAATTGGACTTCATACTGGATAGAGGTTTATTGTAAAAACTTCAGAGATTCATTATTATCTATTATTCTATTACCTATTATGTGGGATAACTATGTGGTATGCTGCATCTAATATTATAGAGTGGGTGAAAAGATGAAAGCGAAGGAATATTAACTCTAGTCAGACTTCTCTAGCTTTTTTTATAATAATGATTTTTGTATTTTTGAATTCATGTACAAGCTTATCATGCTTAGAAGGCTTTTCTGATGCTCTAGTTCATTACCTTGTGTTGATTTTATCACATACAAATCTTTCATCCTCTTCTTTGATAATTTTTAGCCTTGGTAAGTAACATATGTAGGCCCATAATAAAGTTAAATGGTGTGCCAATTTGACTATTTATAAGCCTAAAATATACCTATTTGTTTAACTTAAAGATGTTCTGTGGTTGGAAGTCCAGACCTAGTTCAAACCCACCCTATCCCCTATGAAACTGGAAAAGACTAGAATGAGAATTCATAGCCCCTCCCACTCAAGAGGCCTGAGCAGTGAAAAATTGGCAGTATGTGGCCTACTTGATTTCCTCCCACACCAGTTGAACAATAAATCTTGAAGGATACAGCAGGAAAAGGGACCACTAGGGCAAGGAAGGAAGGGACTTGTAGTGAGGACTTTGTGTGGTTATTGAGAGTAATAAATAAGACAGTGTCTTTCTTTCATTCCCCAGCTCCCACCTGCCCTTGCATATGCGTCATCTCTCCCTACCAGTTCCTACCTCGCTAGTTCCTGCCATTATCCAGCCACAGTTCCATTTTTTTTTCTATCAAACTTTTTTAAATACTGCCACCACACTCTTTCTCAGTGTGAGAACTTGAAACAGAAAGTAATCTGATTTTAGCCCATCCCTTACTGTTACAGGTATCTTTTCCATACTGCATAGTAGCTTTTTACTTCTGCTATTTTTTAAAATGTTCTATTAATTGTGCTATATCCTAGTGTTGCTTGGCAACCACAAAGCAATATTTTTGGAGGCCTTGCCTTCCTAAGAGTACCTTAATAAAAGGATACTTAACAGAGAGATGTTTATTAAAATAGAAATACATCTGAAATTTAAAAAAAAAATCCTAATATGGGCATCCATAAAATGTACAAATACTTAGATTGGTATCTTAACTATGTATCTTAGTCCCATTTTTCTGCCAAGTCTCAGCAAAATATGCACCACATCATGAATAACAAAGAATCCAGCTGTTCTTTGTAGACAGAATATTTCTCACTATGTAGAAGAAACATGGAGAAATAAAAGTAAAGTAAAAACAAAAGAAAGAATACAAACATTACAGTTTAAGATACAGCTTGAGCTAAAAATGGTATAGTTAGTGCTTTATCACTTGCAAGTTATTTTACCAATAAAGAATTGGTAAAATACCAAACACCAAAGCTAGAATTCATTTACCTAGCCCTTTAACTCAAGACATTTAGAAAGCAAAATATCAATGTAAGGTTTCATATTGTGAGCCTATAAGGCAAACAATGATCAAACAACAAGGTTTTGAAAATGGAGAATAAAACAGTCCTTATGCCTGTTTCCTGAGCACAGATTTGAAACAAACTGTGAGAATACTGTATCACTTTCTCTAAATGTCAAAGAACAGTGGAAGTCACCTGCTAATAGGAGCTAAGATTGTCCCTGCACAAAAAAACTCCAATAAAATATATATTTAAGTAGGCAACATGGGCCCAGTGGAAAAGAATATTAATTAATATAAAGCAGTTTAGTAACTGTGTCTACCACTGAAGGCTATTTCCCCAATAGAATACCAACATGTTACACATGGAAGAAATGTATAGTAACCTATACAGTCAGGAAATCTAATGGGAACCTTACAGACTTGGGGTGACATTTACATCCCTAGCACTGTAACACCTCTATCTATTATTATGTATGAAGGCTGTTAAGTCATTTTATGGCTTTGAAAACATCCTTGCCTCTACTTTCCTCACACATATAGATCATCTGAGAGATTAAACCAAAGGCTACATTAGCATTTAGCTAGGCAGAAAACTACATGAGAAAATGTAGACAGATGAGAAACAGAGTGGGAAACAGACGGGGGAAGATACCTTAAATGATATAGCAGGTTATAGCACAGATAAATCTTGTTGAGTGGATAACAGTGATAAATAGTAGAACACCTGACTGGACAGAGTGCCCAGGGGCACCCCACAAATAGCTGACCTAATTGCAGGGTGCTATGGTTGCTACTAATATGAGCAACTGCCAACAGTTTCCAAAGAGAAGTATCTAAGATATCACAGATATTTCCACTTCTAAGCAAAGAACTGGAACTCAGACATGATGAGGCAGAATCATATATATGTAGTTTATTTTTACAGTATAAATATCTGGACTTAAGCTAATTTAAGTCAGTTTGTTTCCATTGACTTTGGTGAGTCTTTCCCATGCTCTTCAAATTACACAGAAACATCACATGGTACAGAAAGTCCATTAATGAAATGACATATCACTATTGCCCTCATTCTCATGCTTCACTTCCCTGTAAGTTTAATGCACTCATTGCACCTTGTGTTCACATACATATGGTTCTCTTTCTGTACAGCGGACTGCCTCCACAGGTCTGATGGCAGAATCAGGACCTCATACTGATATCTCCCTATATATCTCTGATATATGTCTACACTGCGAGTTAGGCTTGATTTGAAGTCCATTAAGTCCAGACTGAACAATTATAATGAAAATCTCCAAACTCAATTCCCTGTAGCAGTTGTTTTACCTTCCTTTTGTCCACCTTCTCTGCAGTGTGTTTGCAATTCACCAGTGCTGCAGGCTACAACCACAGCCACAGGAAGTATCAACAACAATCCAACAATTTTCTGTTCTTTATTTCCAGCCCTTATGTAGTCCACTTAATATCACAAGTCTTGGATAGTTGTTGGAGAACCCTGAATAGACTATAAGGATCCCTTTATAAGAATATATATTAGTTTACACTTTCAAGGCTAGCTTTACAAGGAAAATGACAAAAATCTTTTAAAATGAACACTAATTTTTTTCTTTATATTTTTAGGTTTCTTAAATCAGGGAAGCCCAGGTTTCACAACTCCTAATTGATTACTCTGTTCCTATCAAGAGGTGGACACTGGAATGCTGATATTATATCACTGTTAAATGGGTAAACTATATGTATGCAGTATACCAGCAGAAATATGTAATTGCAGTGCCTAAAACAGACCTAAATTCAGTTTTCATACCTAATGCAAATCCAGAGCTATCTACATCAAACATCCTTGGTGGTATATCTGGAGTGGTCTAAGATACCCTGAACAAAACAAGCTAACTAGTTCACACCATGTAGAGCTAGGGAACTTCAACAAAAGTATATACATACCACTCTAACAAATGCAGAGGGGCCTGAAACAAAATATTTGGTTTGAGCACCACTATATTCCTGCTAAGATCAGTTCTAGATTCAAATTTTAGTAATAACTCCATTTTCCATAAGGTGATTCAGATATTCACTTGCATATTTTAAGGCCAGAAAGGATCATTATTATAATTTAGTCTGACACTGGAGTTAACACAGACTGTAAATTTTTACTTACTGATTTCTGCATCAAGGCAATAACTAACTTATATGTTTTAGAAAGACTTCCAGCTTTGATTTAAAGACTTCAAGTGACTCAGAATCCATCCTGTCTATAGAAAAAAATGTCCCAATGGTTAACTGTATTCACTGTTAAAACGTTGCAACTTACCATATTTTTTTCCAAATAACTTGTACCTTTCCCCCCAAAACTGTGTGGTAAAAACGGGTATGTATTATAAGTGAGAAAAAAGGATTATCCTGGGAGTAGAAATGTAGGGGCAGGGGAGCAGTGATAGCATTTATTGCTGAAACTCTAGGAGCCAAGGCAATTAATTCTGTCACTGCTTCCCCACCACCAAATCTCTGGACTCCTGGGGAGATCCCTAAGTTTATGCCATGGCTCCATGTGCCAGGTCAGGCTGGCACACAGGGTTTGTCTATGGTCAGACCTGGTGCATGGGGTCAGACCTCATGTAAAGCTCCAGGCTTGGCACACTGGCACACCCAGCACAGGCCTTGGAACCATCATATAGGGTCAAATCCAGCATGGCAGTAGGCTCAGCTCCCTAGCTACTGCTATTCAGTTTCTACAGCAAAGTTTCTTTTTCTTCAGGCTGCCTTTGGAAAACCAGATGAGTATTATATATGGGAGCATGCTGTATGTGACAAAATACAGCATTTATAGTTTGATCCTGTCTAGCTGTAGCCTGATGTCATTGGTTCTTATCAGGAATAGAGGGGGTACATTGGTGTAGTGGCATAACCCCCCCTTTCATGCTTCAGGAGCCTTTGGGGTCTTTTTTAAAGTCTCCAGACCACATAAGCATCTCTGCCTTCCACTCCATGATCAAAGGCACAGCCCCTCCCCTCCACTTCCTTCCCTTCCCCTCCCTTGCCTGCTGCTGCTGCTGCTTTCCTCACTGTGCTGGAAGCAGGAAGCTTTAAAGCTGCTCCAGCCCTCTCCAGCTAGGCTACCTAGGGGCTGAGCTCATCTGGGAACCACAGCACTGGCAGTGGTAATGGGTGGAGGGGGTTGCCCCTCTTCATGTATCCTCCCAGGGGACCAAGCAGTGGGGGAACCCACCACTGCTGCTGCTGTCACTTTTTCCAGCAAAGAGGAGCCCCCACAAAGCCCAGACAGAGTGAGCAGGAGCAACTTTGAAACTTCCTTGCCTCCAAGAGAGCAAGAAAAGCAACTGTGGCAGGTGGGGAAGGAGAAGGGAAAGGGAAAACATGTGCTTTGAGCGTGGAGGGGAAGTTGGTGGGATTCTCACCTATATTAAGACTCTAAACAAGGCCCTAGCAGTTCCCATGCACCAGTAGGTGGAGGTGGGAAAGATGCTGATAGTGGGGGTGCAACCCACCCTGCAACATAAGTGGCTGCTCCTCTGCCAAATCCTGGATCTACCCCTAGAGCTTATTATGTGTTTTTCTCCTATCAGAAACCTTCTCCTCATATAGAATGAGCCAAACTCCCCAGAAATGTATAGCCCCAAAACTTCATAGATTTCATAGACATTAGGGCTGGAAGGGACCTCGGAAGATCATTGAGTCCAGCCCCCTGCCTGAGGTCATAGGATCCCAGCAAGATAAGCATCCAAATTTCTCTTGAAGGCGTTCAATGTAGGTGCTTGATCCACCTCCGATGGCAGGCTATTCCAGATCTTGGGGGCTTGGACAGTGAAGAAATTCTTCCTTATGTCCAGCCTGAAATGGTCTTGCAGGAGTTTATAAAAAGGCTTGAAGAAGGCTACATTTAAACTATGGTGCTTGCCCAGTTCTACTTAATATTTATGGACTCATTAAGAACTTTAATAAAGGCAGCATCTAAAGAGAGAGCAAAATCTAATGTGCAAGGATACAGGACAATGTGAAGAGAGGTCCAAATAGAATCCTACAAGATCGTTAAGTTCAAGAAGTGATGATAAATTCCAAATACCCCTCACATGCTCTTTCGGTTTTTAACACTCAGCACCACTAAGAAATGCGAGTATGGAATGATCACTTCATCCTCTATAAAAGTAGTAATAGATATCTCTTCATTCCATATGAAAGTCCTGATCTGTCCTCAAAGTGATTCTACAGAATGACTGGGCTGAGTGCCCAGTATTCAGCCATCAAGAAGCTGAGAATACTTTGGGTCAATGGAGACAAACTACCATCCAGTTCTTTGTCCTCAGTTTCTCTGCAGTATTGTACTTTTCCATTCCCATCTCTCTCTCCATTCCTGTTCAATTCTCCCCAACCCTGGTTTACCCTATTCTTTGTCTCCTCAATTTTCCCTCTTCTCCATCGGGCCTCTCTTCACTCTTTTCTCTTCTTCCTTTAGGATCACCATGGGCACGCTGCCTGCCCCACTTGGCTTTCCAGGGGGTGGGGAGGTAAGGCACAACTGACTAGAGAATATGGCAGGATTTTGATAAAAGCTTATTACTCAACAGCAGCTACCATTACTCATTCTAACTTCCTGGCTCAGTGCTGCTATTTGGATAACCTGCCACTGTGGGCAGTTACGTGGTTGAAGGCGAGAGGAGGAAGAGACATTAGCTAAGAAGCATGTAAGAACTATGGCATGTGAAAAAAACTATGAAATGTGAGAAGACCTGATATACTGAAGAACTCTGTTTATCTAATGTGGGCTAGGGCACTACTCCTGACTTTTGCTGACTATGACCACACTCCTGCAGTACTGAAATACATCTTTAATTTGATGCATGTGAATGGTTCTTTCAGAGCTTACAGAACTACTCACCTACATAAAGCAATTGCACAGCTGCTTGCAGAATCAGTGCCAATTCAGTTATTCGTCCTGCCAGAGAATAGCATCAGTGTTATTATCTCTGCTTGCTAGTAGGGTAGCAAAGGCTTGCACATATAGGGAAAATGAAACAGTTGAGCTGAAAAGGAGAAATACTTTAAATACAAAACATGAAGACATTGTTCCAGGGAAGTACTTCAATATGCACTAAAGCTGAATGTTATACAGTGGCAGGTTTTGCTAGGTCCTTCCATCAGAAAATACATCTTCCAAGGGGAGTCATTCCTGTATGGAAATGCTTACATATTTTGTTGTGTTGTATTGAAGTTAGATTGGGCATGTCCAGTTAGCTTCAGTCTTGATGGGAAATACTAGCTCTGTCAAAGTCAATTTTTTCTGTACTTTTAAATAGGGCAAGTAGTTCATCATGGAATTGTAAGTGGAATCTGGTATCTATGAGGAGCAGAGAGAATTAAGACAAAGGAAATCCTGAAGGGAAAAGCTAGAAACAGCCAAGTTTCTGACAAATTATATGGAAGCTTATCTTTTATTACTGGAGTCACCAATAAAGGCAAACCCCAGGAATGTTATACTCAGTTGGATCAGGGAGAGAATTCCAACTGCTTGCTCTTAATACAATGAAGTAAGTTATGAAAGATTAGCAAGTCTTAAATTAGTCATCAGATCATGGTATTTTTATCTCATAGCTATATTACTCAAGCATTCCTATAAGGCAAAAAAGTTTGTCCTAAAATGTAGGAGATAATATTAACAACCTGCTTGAGGTTTTAGCCAACAGAAGTATTGATTGAGCCATCATGCTTGGATTTTACATTCCAAATATATCTGCATCCCAAATCATATGCTATTAGCTAAAGAGCTTATTGAACTCATAGCTAAACAACAAAATCTTCCTGGCTTATATACCTACTAAATTTACAAGCTTGCAGGAGGATTAGCGATGAAATACTATAATTTGTTTCGTCATCATTTTGTGCCAGGAGATAAATTGTTGTTCTCTGATACCAGGGATATCAATTTCCATTTACTGGTAAGTGAAAATATTTTACTTGTGTTTTATATAAGCTGATATGAGGTTAAGATATATTTCATTTGGTTAAACTCCGAATATTAATGACTAATGAGATAAAACAATTCCTAAATAATTCACAACCCAGCTGGTTGCTCCAATTAAAATTCATTCTATTGTCTATTGGAAAATCACTGCACTGTGACTACAGTGTGGGGCTTTTCTTTTTAGGTTTTTAAATGTGTGTGATATTTTAATAGCACATCAAATTTTAGCATTGATTCACTGATATGTTGAAATTAGGACTAGTCCTCCCATCAAGAATTGTAAATCTATTACCACATGTAGATTTGGAAAGTTGTTTGCTGGTGCAAGTATCTTATCATAAAACAGTTTTCAATTCTGCATACTGACACTTTAATTTGTCTGTTCTTTACAGCTCAGGATTAAGAAAGGGGCAGGATTCCAAGCTATTTTTCCAATATCATTAAGAAGAAACATGCCTTTTGACCTCTGAGTTAAACTGCAAATCTCCATTTGCATGCACACTGTTTTGCATTGCTGAGTTACTCTTTACATTAAAACCCCAGCTGGTTTATTTTGCCAGTGAGGAAACACTGAGCTACTTGTTCAGCAAAATAGAAATTACCATGATATAAATTTATATTTTTTCAAGGAAATTAAAGGTTCATAGAACACCTCGTACTAATGTAGATGTGCACTGCCTAGAGACTGCAAGTCAGTTCAACACAAAACATCTTCATTTATTTTTCTCCCCAACCCTGCACAACAAAGTATATTCATATCAGGCTGTCATTCATGAATTAAATAATAAAGGATTTTTCTTTTCATTCCATTTGGATTCTCACAGTCATGTCTAAAATTCAGCTAACTACACATTACCTAATTTAAGTCTGAACATTAGGTATGTACCCCAATGAGATGTCTTCGAGTATAATATCTTCATGGAGAACATGGCTTTGATTTTATGTGGGCATACCTTTGCTCCTACACAAAGGCCCATTAACTTGTAGGGTTTTGCATAGATCTAAGGGCCTGCTTAGAGAGCCCTCTTTTAAAAGCCAAGATTTAAGGCACATTTCTAGGACACAATTAGCACCACCAGAAAAGATGTATTTAGGAAATGTCATTGAGCTTATTAAAGGGAGCAGGAGATAAAACAAGTGGGGACAAAAAGGAGGAGAGGAATCCCAACTTTCTAGTCAGAGGAACCGGAGTCAAATTATGCTCAGGGAAGAAATACTAAAACTAGTCCTTATGGAAGACCCCTATTGAACTTAATGGTAAATAAGATCTAATGGTAAATAAGACCATCTTCTTCTTATCAGTACCGAATCTTCAGCTATTCTCAATGGTCTAGTGTCAGAACCATGTTTATTTAGATATTATTCTTTTAAACCACTTGCTAAATTAATATGATAATGTTGATGAAAATAACAGTTTTCTCTATAATTGTCAAATAACTTGAAGAGTTTAATAAAGAATTATATCTTGGCTTTAGTATCCCATAGACAATATTCCATTCTTTATTAAATTCGATAGGGTATTTTCATAAGAAAATATGAGCTACCCCCCAGAAGGTAGTATTGTTTCCACAGCAGACAGTTAAAGCTCTAGAACAAACTATGGTTTGTAAGCACAGGTATGTATCTAATTCCTTTTCCAAAACTAGGAGGCCTATGAAGGACAAACTCACTTTATCGATGATAGCATACACAATTTTTCTTTTGTATGTTCCAATTCAATGTAATTTGCATATGGTCTCAAATGATCACAACCAAGCAGAACTCATGATGTGCATCTCTTTGTGCTGTGTGTTTATTTCTGGGCTATTTCAAAAAAGATCCATGCACACTGTTAACAAAACTGCAAGCAGATAGAAAAAGAAACAATTTTGCTAAGTGCAGCATAGCGACTGAATAAGCCTGGAATGTGTTGAAACATTCAAAAGTTTGATGGGAACTAGAAATATTGCTGTGTTTGTATGACAAGGAAAGGCACAAACAGCTACAGTTCTCCCCTAAGACATTAGAATCAGAAGCTGCTCCTGCCACGGCTGAGTAGGGTGTTTGTTCACGTGATGGTGAGGCCAGGTACACGTGACAAAACATGGCAAGAAATTATTATTTGTCTAACATAACAGCATCACCATGTACACGTGTGATTTTTTTTCATGTAAAAATGTCTTTGAGCATGGCAACTTAGACAACCTCTGATGCATTTTAGTTTGATCAGGGTAGATTGTCCCATTGTGGATAAAAAAATCATGCACATGTACATGTCATATGGGTATGATGGCAACTGGAGAAGGTGGTGGGGATGGTGCGTGGGGCACTGGCAGTTCAGGTGTGCTTGGGCAAGCTTGGGTTTGGCAGGCTTCAAGCACCCTATGCACTGTCCCTACCCCCTTCTCCAGCCACTAGCACACCAGCTGCCCACCTGCTGCCTTCCTGCACTGCTCCAGAGGCAAACCAGCCTGGTCCCCAGGAGTTCCAAGTGGCAGGAAGGCAACGGGGACAGTGCACGGGGCACCAGAAGCCTGCCAAGCCTGAGCTTCCCTATACCTGGGATTCCAGCATGCCCTGAACCATTGGATCAGTACCTGCCCAGCTGACACCCTGCCCTAGCAGCCCTGGGGGGCACCACCATCATGGAGCTAAGCATTGGGCCCCCCTGCAGTCCAGCAGCCATGCGACCCAATGGCAGCTCATGCGGGCAGGGTCCACCGAGGAAAAATAAAAAAAGCAGTGAGGGGCCTGATCCTTTTTTTTTTTTCTTATGGAGCCTGCCTACCTCTCCCATGGCTGGGGGGATGAGGGGGTGAGCTGCAGGGGACCTGGACCTTCCCTCCATGGCTGCAGTGCCCACTGGGGCCACCCAGGCAGGCTGCTAGTTCCCAGCGGGTGCTCTCCACAGCTCGGGGCCCACTGGCAACTTGACCCCTGACTGTGGGAGAGGCAGGCAAGTTCCTGTGAGGAAAAATAAAAAGAGATCGAGCCCCTCACCACTTTTTTTTCTGGCAGAGCCTGCCCATGGCTGGGGCAGGGCAGGGCAGGGCAGGGTGAGGTGCCGGCAGGTTGTCACCGTTCCATAACAGTGACAGAAGCCCCTAAATTGAAACAGCAGGTTACAATTAAAAATCCACCATTTCAGTTTAGGGGGAACAAAACGTGTACAAGTGCCGATAGTGTCAAGTGCCCGCAGTGATTACCAGCATATAATATTGGGATCTGATTGGGAAATTATTTTTTCCAGTGCGAATTTAACAATTTCCTTTTCAGAGAAATGTTTCATTTTTTGTCAGACACAAAGCACTTGACAATAAAACAGGTGGGCTTGGGGGGTTGTTTTGGGTTTTTTTGAAAATCCCAAATATTTTTAGTTAAAACAGAAATTTACTTGACTAATACTACAAGGTTTGGGGTTTTCAGGGATTTGGGGGTTTGTTTGGGAGGTTTTGCTGAAAAATAACTTTTGACTAACACAGTGTTTAGACTAGCTTCCTATCATCATCTTTTTTGCTCAGACACAGCTGTCCCATCCTTTCAGCTGCATTGCTACACAGGTGCAATCCATACCTGTCCTCTTCCAGGGTCTGTTTCTCACTAGCATCCCCTGACCTCAGTCATACTGTATGGGAAGGTCAAGGCCTCAATTCCAAACCAGGTAGCAGATATGGTTGGACACAAGGGACGTGTCCAGACGAGCCCACACATGCCTTTTGCAGCATCTCAAACACCTTTGAGACGCTGCAAGAGGCACGTACAGGAACAAAAAAAATGTTCCCCAGGAGGATATCCAGGGGTCAAACAATACCCGGGGGGAGGGGGGGAAACTGGGTCCCAGACTGTGCCCTGAGGCAGCTGGAGGCTCGGTCCTCCACAGAGTCTCTGTAGCCTGCCAGAGTGTCTCTGTGGTTGGCCCTTTCCCCGGTCCTGAAGCACGCTGCCTGCCTGTGTGGGGCAGGCAGTGGTGCAAGCTGCAGGGACCTGGACATAGGTAAGTAGGGGGACAGGGGTCTGAAGGAGGGGGAAGGGGACCTTGGGGGAGGCCCTGACTGGCCCCATCCCCCCTGTTCCTTTCCCCAACTCCTCGTTCGTTCCCCCCACCCCCCGTTCTTTAGTAGCAGGCGGCTGGAGAGAGCAGGAGACGGTCTCCAGCTCATTTCCAGGGGCTTGTCTCTAGCCTTCTGCTTATCTCCAGCCCCCTGCTCATTCTTCTGCTTGTCTTCAGCCTCGGGAGATTCCAGTGTCAAAAAAACTTAGCAGAAAAAAGCAGGGCAGCACACATGGGGTCAGCATGCACCACCCAAAACTGAAGCCTGGCTGGCCAAAGCCATACTCCAACAGCCACCCAGGCCCTTACTGCCAGATTGCCATTGCTAGAGCCCTGGGAGGCCCCCAGAACTACAGGTAAGGCTGCTGGGGCTAACCGAGGTGTTAGCTCTAGCCTCCCCTACCCTACCTGGGACAACTTGCCATGCACCAGAGTATATAATGTGCCACTGCTGTTTGACCCCAGGGAAATGCATGTGCCTGCACATCGGGATCCTGCCCTAGAGTTCTGATTTGTGCCTAACTTTGCCTCAATATGAACATCACAGTGCCTAGCATCTTTGTAAGTTCAACTAAGATCTAGAAAGTAGAGGCTCCTCAACCAGGCTATAAGCTATAAAGGAGGAGAAAGAGGTCATGTTTTGTGTCCCTGCCCCCACCCCCACTTTCTTTCAAGTGAGTGCCCCAAATCACTGAACTGTAAATTTATTCTTTCTAATGCTTATTCTTTTTTTCTTTCTGGCCCAGTGAATTTTGTATCTTTGCTGAATAGGGGCCCAACAAAATAGGAGAAGTAGAAGCTGCCTTGGCTAGGAGACCACCATAGAAGGACCTGATGCAGAGACCTAAGCTAAACAAGGATGAGGAATTTTAGGCACAACCCTTTGCTAAGTATTTTCTAATGACTATTTCTAGATAATTCCCCATTAAACTTGTGGTTTTGATTATTGCTATTTAGAAGTTTCCAGTTTTCCCCTTGCACTATGTAGAGAGGTTCAGTTCCCTAACTCATAGTGCTAGATTCCACCCTAGGGTAGACAGTGCCTAAGTTGTAAGCATCTATGTCCTTTGCTGGATAGGTCCTTTGATCAAAACCACCCCCACTCTCTTTTATTTCATCATCAGCATCTCCCCAAAATAGGTTAAATCTTGTTTGTCCATCATTACATGAAAGTCAAAATATTGCACTGCCATCTTCTTCACTGTTAAAATCACTCCTTGACCATATACATTTCTCAGTAAAAGTTCTGGTTTAAATAAAATTATCTAGGTTTAAAAAGCATTAAATATACTGCACTCAAGCTCTCCCAGTCACATTAAAACTTATACGCTTCATAGGTACTGCATACCTTCTGAAAGACCCACAACAAAATAATTTTAACATGAATAATTAAGTTATTGAGCCTTTTCCAAATGCCGTTTATTCATTCTTCACTGTCTTTGTCTGAATTATAGCATTAACTCAGCTTTAACTTTCTCCTTCTCTTTTGTCATTAGAGGAAATGTCCTGTTTTGTTCTATATTGTTAATTAAATGTGTAATAAAATTTTGAAAGCAAGGCCTCTTAGCACTCCCTGATTGCTTAGGATGGCCAGGGCATACTCTCAAGCTCCGCTTCAGAGGGCCAAATGCCTGCAGCAAGGCAAATGTCAGCCTTGTCTGTTGGTTCTCTAATACCTGAACCAAGTGACCTCCTTTTAGACATCTCCCTTGAGGCCTGATCTTTGCTGTAGATACAGCAAAACTGAACTAGATAGTCCACCTCTTTAACCCCTTCATACCAAGGGAAAGCCACACTGTCCATCACAAGAATATAGTCTCAAGTTATATAAAAATATAAGAGGTTTATCAGTTTTCTCATAGACTTTCTCTACACTTAGAATATTTGAGGTGTTTTAAAATATGTTAAATTGCATTTGCTTTTAAACACCTCTTAGCAAATAGCACAGAGAAAGACAACAGTGGTTTAAAATATCAGTGGACTATGATTAACCTAATACTAGTTTCTTAGGGCCTTGTTACACATTAATTTTAGGCAGCTCCTGGAGCTCTTAACCCCTGGATTGTCCACACATTAAACACCTGAAAGTAGTTTTAAGCACCCTTTAGGTGGTTTAAAGTTATGCCACCTTGATCCTTGTTGCCCAGCTTGTGTTCCATTAATGTGTGTCCACTCCCCACAGATAAGTCACCGACATTGCAGGCTTCCAGCATCCCAGGATGTAATGTTCCCTCCCCTCCCTTCCTGTTCTGTGTGGACAATCTTTATACCCCCTGAACTGTACTGACTGGGGGACAGTTCTGGCACCAAGGCAACTCCCCTTGGGGGTGTGCTTTTCCACCCCCAGAGGTGTGACCCTGTGCAAACAGCCTGCAGAGCACATGCCAGCTGGCCAGGCCTATTTAATATGCTGAAAAATCATAGGTCTTGACCCATCAGAGAATATTATTAGCCTGCCTGAATAAGGGAAGCCACTGGGAACACATCAACTAATTCTGGGAGACAAATAAAAGAAGACAGGAAGGGGAGCGAGGTCATAGGTTAATAAATGCTGAAGGGAGCACTGAGCAGAGCACAGTGGCCAGCTCCCACTTTCCCCTGAATGATTTGAGGGAACCTGTGGATGCCTACCAGTAAAACTCTGCACAGAGACATGAGTGGAGGACTGACAGGAAGTCAGACCCGTACTCGCCAGGATTTTTCCCAGCCAGAGCCTCCTTCCCGGTCTTGTAGATGGGCAGCTTGGCCAGAGCTAAGAGGATGTTGACTAGGACATCCTGGGGATTGGTGAGGTCATGGATGGAGACTGCGTGACAGAAAAGGTGCAGGGAGAAGTGCATCTAGAACCTCAGCAGGAGGTTCTGGCAGAGGCAGAAAAGAAGCTATAACCTGGCACGTTTAAGGTAGGTATGAGGGTCTCCCTCAATTAGCAGAAGGGTCAGGTGTTAGAGGTGTCTGTAAAGCATGCCAGATGCACATTCATGGCGAAGATGCCATGAAGGAGCCCAAGTGAGATTGGAGGGCATGGATGGATCCAGGAGTGGGGTCTAGCAGGTTCAGGAAGGAGGGCAAGGTGGGGGGCCTGATCAGGTCTCCATAAGCTGGGGACATCCTTCCCATGCTAGGGGCAATAGTCCCCCTAAAAGTGCCTTTTCTCACTGCTCCCACCTCCCAGCCACCCCCGGAAGCACAATCAGTACCCCCCACCCCCCAATCCCAAATCCCAATTTATTAAAACATGAGACCTTCTTTAATTTACTTCCTCTTTCTTTTTCAATTATTTGACTGACTTTCCTTGCTTACCCTTCCTCCACCCTCATTTCCTTTCCACCTCCCATTTCATTATCCACCCCACCCCAATCCCATTAACTCTCTGCCTCCCAGTGTTATATCCCTCCCCACTCTGTCCCCTTGTCCTAACCCTGCCACCACCACCCCCTGCAACCCATTTCTCACCCCTCGCTACCTAGAGCAGGGATAGAAGCCTGTTCTGGCTCACCAGCCCTGTAGTGGCAACAAACAGGTGTAGTTTCTAGTGAGGCCCCTGCTGACCAGCTCTCTAGTGGCAAATCACAGCCGTGCAGGCAGGGGACAGTTAGAGATGGTTTTTAGCCTTAAGATGAGACATCTCCAAACCTGAGCTAGAACTAACACTAATCAACATTTGAGCAACTCAAAGTGCAACATGTAACAAGGCATGTACTAAAACAAGATGTACCAATGAGTTGACTCTGATTAGAAAACCAATAAGTACCACTTTCTTTGTGCTCTGTATATTCTGATGGGTATTTAGAAGAAGGCTAATTAGAATGTGGCAATCCCATAATGGAATGTATTGGTGGAGAAGAACAACCTTGGGCTTGGCTGTAAATTTAAGTGAAAGCAGTATGTGAGGATAATGCCCTAGGAGC
>NW_005841957.1:754815-763721 GCF_000455745.1 Alligator sinensis | reverse complement strand
GAATTCTAGAAATTACAATTGGTATGCTCCTCTTTACTCCAATGGGAACAGCAATATGCACCACCTCTTTTGGTGGTACAGAATACTTTCTCTATGCCAGCTCTATTTCATTGACAAAGTAATAGTTCCACACACTACCCAGGCATTTGTAAAAGAAGCAGTGTAGCAGTGCAGTTACATCTGTGATAGTGAGTGGAAAAAGCAAGAAACAAGATTTCTTTGGTAATATCTTTTATTGGATTAATGGTATTGTTGCAAAAGATTTTATAAAAAGTTTTGAGCACAAAATCTTCTTTTCAGATCTAGGAAAAAGCCAACATAGAGCAAGCTAAATACCAATTAGAATAATTACTTCTGTTTAACCCCATTAAGTAAGTGACATTGTTCACATAAAAAGGGAAAGTAGGCAGTAAACCTGCAGAGCCAAGAGAAGTTATCAGAAGAGTTACAGACCAAGTAAAGAACAGTTGAAATAGATTTGCTTAAGTGTATAAAAGAACAAGACCATTAAGTAGGGAAAAGGCATATTAATACCTATGGAGGTGAATAGTGAAAGAAATAAGTTAAGTCCCTGGCTTTGTATTGTAAATTTTTGTTCCCTGGTCCAGCTTCTGAAAGTATTGCCTTGCTTTCCCTTAAGGATAGGGAAACTGGCAACGAAGTCATTGTTCTTTGACAAGTGTTCCCCCAGTGGTAATTTGATGTTTTTGTCCTCTATTGTTTTTTAGTGCGAGTTCATTCTGGAGTGTACTGAATGTTCAGTTTTTCCCAGGTAATTTCCAGGAGAACTTTTGATACATTTTGTGATAGAGCTTTTGAGGATACATAGATCCTGACTAACTGCTAGTGAGCTAGCTGCCAGAAAGCAAGCAGACTAGTTGTTACATAGATAGAGGCTACCTTGGGGAAAGTGACTATCCCAGGAAACAGTAGCAAGGCAGTAAGCTGCACCGGGGTTGGCATCTAGGCAGCCCAGAAACAAAGTGTGTTTACACATGTGGTCTGGGAGTGGGACAGGGGCACTTTAATTAGAGCAGCTCTGAGAGCCACTCTAATTAAAGCATCCAGAGCATCTCATGTATCAGCATCCTTGTACTTCAAAATGAAGCGTTAAATAAACTTTAGATAAAGCACCCCTGCCACCATTTTGAAGCGCAGGGATGCTAATATATGAGATGCAGGAGGCTGCTGGAGTGTGATAATTGCTACCCTCCAAAAGCCTCCATGCTCGTATATAGGTACTCAAAGAGCTGCAAGCAGCTACACTAAGCCACTAAGTAGAACAACAGATTGGTCATTAGGTCCAAAATGGAAACCCTTGTGGGTGGCTGGAGAGTCACCTGACAGGAAGGGGCAGGGCTTAGGAAGCACATAAAGTCAATGCCTGAGACCAGGTAGTCAGTCTGGCCCTGCAGGCAGTGGGGGAGAAGAGCTACTGAGTGGGATGGTTGCAGGATAGTGACTGACAAATACCTGAGTTGACCTGGGACCTGCAAGTAAGGAGTTTATAGCTTGCAGAGAAGTGTGACTCAGTAAGGGGAGAGTTTTGTCATATAGCCAGTGAGTTTGTGTTTACATTTGGACCCAGTATGGGGAGACTTTTGTTATACGGCCATTAGGCTTGTATTTATGTTTGGATTATACTGGCAGACCAGAAATCACTATGAGGGGTGAAGAGGAGGCCACAGGGGTGCCTGAGGGTATGTGAGGTCTTGTGTCCTGTCAGGGGCAGAGGCGCAAGCCACAGGGATTTCTCAGGGGCATATGGGTGTTTTGAGTGCTGCCAGGGGCTGAAGCTCAAGGCACTGATAGTCAGAAGCCTGGAGGATTAAAGCCTGAAAGGCAAATAGAGGTGGCCTGAAGTCTGAAAAGCTAGGAGAAGAGTCTGAGAGAGGTGAAAATGGGGCAAAGGGTCTGGAGCCCAAGAGGGGTGAAAACCAGGGCTGGGGCCAGAGCCTGAGAGGGCTTGGTCCCAGAAGCTGAGGTCCAGGACAGTGGGTGTTAGGTTCTGGGCCCAGCTAAATTAAAGTGGCTGAAGCCAGGATGGCCAAGGCTTGGAGGTCTGACATTGCACTGGGGGGCAAACTGTCCCAATGGAGTGATTAACAAGTAACATACCTGAGGCATGGGTATGGCTATGGGACTGGAAGAGGCCACATCTAGTCCTTAAGGGAACTAGTACCCTGGGGGGGGTACCAACAGGGCCAGAGAGTCCCCACTTAATACTTGAGGGCAAGAATGAGATCAGCTGGGTCCAAGAGGGACCCTTTGGAGTAAGAATAGAAGAGGGCTCACTCTGGGATCCTGGGGCAGCCTTGCTTTTTGTAATCTAATTATTCCATCAAAGGTATAGAAAGTGAGAGGAAAGAGAGGGTGCCCAAAAAGCTGGAGCAGGTCAGGAGCTCTTCAAGTTTAAATTATAATTATATAATGAGCTTTTTGATAATTCCAATGAGATGGCTTGTAGTTGGTGAGGGTTTTGTCTTTTTGGACTGTAGTAGGTTTTTTTTCCAAGGTATTCAGGTAGCTCATTCAATGATGCTGTCTACTTCTGGAGGAGTATCCCTATTGAATAACTGCAGTTTTTTAGATTGCTGAGATGTGTACCATGCAGTAGCTGCTCCCTTTCTGCATGTGTTTTGGTAATTCAGGTAGCCCAAGTGAAGGGAAGGATAGTGACTCGTAATATTCCCTTGCTTTGTAGCAGAGCTGACAACTGAACCCGTTATAAATAGAAAAGGATTTGGTCTTCTGTAAGGTTGCAGGGATATAGAAACAAATGCAAAATTTGCAAGGTTGTATTTTAAGCCTTTTTCATATTATGTGTTGTTATTTTGTGTTTATATTTTCCATAATAAGTTATATAGTACATGTTGGTACAACACTACTCTGAAAATTTTCCCTAGAAAACAGAATTTTATAATCTCCTGGTAATTAGGTATTTTGACCTTCCTTTGCTTATGTTGCAAATCTTAAGTAGCAAAATATTCTCTTCTTGTTAGTCCATGCTTGCTTCTGTTTGCCAGAAGGCACTATTAGCATTAAAGTTGTACAGTTAATTCAGTTGTCCTTGGAATGGCCTTGTTAACAACATTTTTTTTACAGACTTTTGAAGTTCTGTTATACTTATGATAACCTTCCCCCATGACTTTAGCAGGCCAATATGAAGTTAGGCTAATTCAGAATAAAGCACTCTTATTCTAGCATAACAGTATCCAACTTAATCAGGAAAATTATTTAATGGTACACTGAGATCATGCCATAATCTGAATTAGTTTCTTTGTGTAAACAAGCTTTTGATTAATGACTATTCTTTAATTGTAATACAATTCGAATAAATTCCATAGTTAGCATTTCACAAATGCTAACATGGTGTGGAAATTGGACACTATGGTTCAAGTGATGAAATCTTTGAATGGTTTCAGTTTACGTGGATTTGTACTCATTAAATTTAACTTCTAGCCTGTAGAGATGGTGTAAAAATGACACCTTCTACTCAAACACTTCTGTTGTTTGTGGGTATTCTGAGTTGTATCTGATTTTTTTCAATGATAAAAAAAAAAAAATTGTTATTACTTTTGACACTTGTAAGCATTACAGAGCCAAACAGCTTGGGGGCTAAGAGAAAACAATTCATTGCACATTATCTAGTTATTTATATCTCATGTATTTTCAACAGAAGCTTTAACTAAGTTCAAGGAACAATGTTGAATTTTGCCCTCAATTACACCTGTGAAACACTGAGGAGAATGGTATGACTGAAGAAGGAATCTGGCTTTGTAGAATCTTTATTACTAGCAAATATTTATCAGACTGAAAGGATGCATCATGAATCAGATCTCAGAGTAAGAATGCAAGGCAGCAGAAAGAAAAATATTGTTTTATTTGGAAACCAGTGGCTCTAGATCAGGTTTTTTTAAGCAGAATAAATACAAAACAGCACATTTACAGAATCCAAGGGCCCCCCACAAGTTTGAAAATTAAGATAGTTTAACTGATGTATCAATTGTATCCAAGTCTCACAACAACTAGTGAAACTCCACTTTGAAAAATAAGTGATACAGGTAAGAGGATTCCCTCACATTCCAGAAACCTGATCTGCATGAGGAAAGCTGATGAATGAAAGATAGGATACTGAGAATAAATGAATGAATACTGACTGTTAAAGTTATAGAAAAAAAGTTATGGAGAAAGTTAAAAATGAAAATGTAAGAAACCATCTTGGGCAAGACTTCACAGAGCCTCATCATCATTGTTGAATTTATGGAAGGGAATCAAAGAAAAGAAGGTAAGGGTGATGCATCTATATTATGAGCTCTGCTCATATCTCCAGGCACATAATATGGGATTCTACAACATTATTTCATGGCTGGCTAGCTGAATACAGTACATGACAACTTTATTAATTATTTTCTAAGATGTGATATCTATGATTAAACCTCTTAGATAGGAAGGTGAGAATGGTCTACAGTTTCTGAAGACTGTAGCTATAAAAGCTTATTTTACAAACAAATGTGAAGCACTGAAGAGACTTCTCTTTTACCATAAAAAGGAACTATATTGTAGACCTAAGATAATGTATCCTCGACCAAAAGTAGGACAAATAAGAACCAGTAAAGATGTTGCGAGTTTCGGAGAAGGAGAAATATCTATCAGAGCAATAGAAAAGTGTGCTCTATGGGCAATTATTTATTTCCATATATTCAACCTCTGCTGATATAGCTTTTGAGTGAAATATATTGCAGAAAAGCATGTTTAAGCAGTCTAAGTACATATATAATATTCTGTAATGAATATCAGTAAATTATATGTGACTATGGGATACTATAGCATAACCTCATAAATCCAGCATGCTTGGGACAGAGTACCTGACAGAAATTTGAAAATTCTGTTTGTTTTTTTTAAACTGAAGCAGTGGCTAGGGGGGAGGAGGGAGATAGTAGCAGCTGCACGCAGAGTGGCAACAGGGTGGTGGATGGCAGTAACAGCCGTTGCATGCAAGCTTCCCCCTCTGCATCGGAGGGAGCTTAAAAAGTGCCAGATTTTTGAGAATTCCAGATTTATTTATTTTTTTAATATCCATATTTATGAGGTTAGACTGTATTTCAGAGAACTACTATGGAAGACAGTCTTGCAATAACTTGGGTTTTTCTTAAAGCCCAAAGGGGCTTTCTTAAAACCACAAGAGACTTGTGGAAAAGAAAACAAGAAGCAATTTGAAAAGAACTGAAACCGAAAAGTCCTTATAAAGGACTTTACACTACTACCTGAAGTAGACAGGATCAAAAAATGGCTCAGTAAGATGCTGTGTTAGGGTGAACCTACTGCAAATATGATCTTTTGGAGTCAATTATGCAGAACAATAACAAACTCAGAAAGTTACCATGGAGGAAGGTCATGTTTGGGAGTTTTATTTGAGAGGAAAAAAGGGATTTCTTGATAAGGAATTGGTTGGAATACACATGTGTTTAGGGATACTTGGAGAAAATAAAGTCATAAAAGAAATGGAAAGTGCTAGGATTATTGTTCCATAGTACTTCAAGAAGAGTGTAGAAGTGTGTTTGGTTTGGCAGGGGCATTGTTTGTTTGGGGTTTTTTTTCTTGCTATGCCTGTTGTTTACGTAGCAATACATTTATGTAAGTGCAGTGTTTAGTGTAAATAAGACATTAATGGTAGAGAGTCACCTGCTCTACTGTCAAGTGGTTAGGATGTCAGCAACAACTTTATTTGTTCATCTGAGCAAGAAACATTACATAACTGTGTCCATACTATAAATAGCCACTGGGTGGTAGCATAAAAGCAAATTCAGTATGCTCTAAGGCAGAGCTTTCCAAACTGTGTGCCGCGACACATTAGTGTGTCGGCGGCAGTGTGTAGGTGTGTCGCGCGAAATGCAGAAAATTTTGCGGAAGGGCACCGCGGAGCTCCCTTCCTCACCTCTGCTTCCCTTGGCCCCTCCCCTGGAACTGAATTACTGTGTCGCGAAATGATGCATGTCTAAAAAGTGTGTCACCAACATGAAAAGTTTGGAAAGCTCTGCTCTAAGGTTTTGAAAAGGACATAGCAAGGAAAGCAGTGTACTGACCTGTTAATTATACTGCATAACCTCTAACCGCTTTTAAATTTTTAGTGGCATTTTAGATAGTCTTTTGCAAATGTAACTGTTAAAATAAGTATAAAACCTTATGTTGTACTAATGAAAAGAGTTAGGAAATTGGGTCCCATGACTTCTGAGGAGAGGCTGAGGGAACTGGGCTTACTTAGTGTGCAGAAGGGAAGACTGGAGGGGGAAGGGTGGGGGGGGATTTGATAGCATCCTTTAACTAACTGAAGGATGGTTCCAAAAAAGGATGGAGCTAGACTGTTCTCAGTGGTGGCAGATTATGGGACAAGGAGCAACGGTCTCAAGTTGCAGCAAGGGAAGTTTAGGTTGGATTTTAGAAAAACCTTTCTCTCTAGGAGGATGGTTAAGCACTGGAATGGGTTACCTAGAGAGGTGCTGGAATCTCTATCCTTGGAGGTTTTTAAGGCCCAGCTCAACAAAGCCCTGGCTGGGATGATCTAGTTGGGGATGCTCCTGCTTTGAGCAGGGGGTTGGACTAGATAACCCCCTGAGGTCCCTTCCAACCCTAATTTTGTATGATTCTATAAAATAGATTGTACATAAAATTTGAGGTAATATTTGATTCTTAGAATCCTGAATCCGCAAACATTTGCTTCATTAATGGAAGGTTAAAAATACTGGCAAGATTTTTTTTCCTGTTCTAGTTATTTCCCCTTTAAAGTGATCCCTGGAGTCTAACCATGGGAGGAGCAGAGTAGATGATCCGCTGATGATAGATTTTTAATTGTTGAATTGGCCTCTTAGTTTCATGGCGATGAGTGCAATGTGAATACCTAGCAAGATGCCATTTGAGAACCTTCCTCTTGTATCTGAGCAAAGACTTGTGTTTAGCTGCTTATAATCTTCTGTTCTTTTGAAAGCAGTTTCTTTAAGTAGAAAGGTGTTAAAACCCCAAACTGCCTATTGTCTGTCACTGGGATTGTTCAGTGTAGCAGCATGCATATTAAAGTACAGTAAATAGGATCTATATAATAAACTGCTTATTACCAATAAACAGGAACGAAAATCAAAAGGAAGCAAAAGATCTGAACAAGCTGTGTACAGATCTTGCAAACATTTTTGTGTTGCACTTTAACTGAATTTTGCTTCTGGTTAAGAAACTGTAGGGATCAGTCATCATTAAAGCTGCTGAAAGCAAGCTGAGCAAGCCATTGCAGTATTAGCCTCTACTCACCCAGCTGAAACTACAGCAACTACAGCTGCTGACATTTCCTTTCATTCATTTGTGCCTCTGTTACTTTTCAGTAAACCACCTACTGTTAGCTCAAGTATTGCTGCACATGCACATCAGAGATTATAAACTATGATGCTCTATTTTTCTAAATTTTACTTTAAATAAGAAAACCCCCATAGTCCACTATATGTATGTTTTTGGACGCTATAAAACGTCTTAGATTAATGAGGCCTAGTAATCTATTTCTCCTCTGAGAGGGGTTTCTTTAGGTTGGCGAGCATATCTGCTGTGATTACAAGATCACCACCTATTGGCTTTCATTAAGTTGTGCTGATGACAAAATGATTGCTCCTTGCTTATTGGGAAGGCTACAGTTTATCAAAATATCTAAAATATTTAGACTGTCTAGGAACAAACAGTTGAGTATGCCAAATAGTATTCTTGTTATTTTTAAGCTTTCCAACCAGAAGCTATTGGCTTGAAGCAAGCAGAGAAAATGGGCTCTAGTACATCCACTTGTCTGACAGAATTTCTAAGATTGCACAAGAAGACTTCTTAAGCTGCCTGGCATTTTGCTGCTACTAATAAGTATTACCTTACAAAGGGGCATAAGCACAACTATGTCAAAACTTCTCCATAATCACAAACTAAAATAATTAAAATACTTCACTAATTAACTTGGAGAAGTTACATCTCAGCATCCTTGTCATTCTAAAAGAAGGTTAACATACACATTTTCTAACTATGTATAGAAAGAACTCACCTCAAACTTCACCTGAGGTTTTTATTTTTGGAAAACAGAATCCTAGATTTCTGCTTGCCAGGTTTTCTCTACCACTTTTATGTCAGTGTACTCTACCTTACTTTCAACCCATTCCTGAGATCCATGCAAATCTTGGGTCATCCACCAGGGAAAAGGAATTATTGTTTCCAAGTTAGAATCATCTCTTGTGGGTTGGGTGAAGGGAAGAATACAACTGGAGATGATAAAACATAATCCTGTGCATATTTATCCTTGGAAAATAACACAGGGCCCAGTATATACAGCATGGTGCTGAACATTTACCAGTCACCAGTGGTGCAGAGAATCAGTCACTTTGTTCCCCTTTGTAATTTTAGCCTCCAGTTCAAGGATGGGCAAAATATGACCTGTGGATCATATCTGGCCCACCAAGGGATTCTATCCAGCCCATGGTGGGTCCCTCGGCCCCACCCAGCCCAGCTGCAGGGGGCAGCTTGGGCCGTGGAGCATGCAGCCAGTCCCACTGGCCCTAGGTGCTGCCACCAAACCCAGCCCCACTACCCAGACACCCTGGGCCATCCACCCCATATCCACCATGCAGGGCACCAGGTGGAAGCATGGGGTCTCCATGAAGACCAGTCAGCCCTCTGTAGGCAGGGCATGCTCAGCTGAGCAGATGGGATCAGGCCACAGGTGGGCAGGGAAAAGCATCCAGGGAAGGGAAGGTAAGAGCCAGGATTGCCTTTAGGGGTCTCGGGCCGGTCTCCATGGACACCCTGCCTCCCTGCCTGCTCCATTTGGCATCCCCAGATAAAATCAATTGCCCCTCCTTGGTGAGCCAGGTCAGCACCCTCCCTCTTCCCCC
>NW_005841957.1:724962-754784 GCF_000455745.1 Alligator sinensis | reverse complement strand
CCACAACAGCTCACCAAAACTCCTTAAGTGTCCCTCCAGGCCAAATTGCCCACCCCTTCTCTATTTAGTGGGGGAAGAGACCTGAGAGAGTTCTTTTGGATGTGCTAAGGTTTGGAGAATGAAGCGGAAATACTGCTTAAGCTCTATCAGGTTAAGCAGTAATTCTAGTCTTTATTCTCCCTTCTCTGTTCTGGAGACTTTTCTCATTTCTCTATGTTGTAATAGACTCAATGGGACTCATTGTGTTTTAATTCGTTTTACTTTCCCACATCTCTAAGGATGAAGGCATACACTGTATTTGGTGCCTCAAAGGAAAGGGAAAATGAGCTGGAATTTTTTTATTCTGTTATTCAATATAATACTTAAAGGAGTTTTATATATGAATACAATATGAGTTTATAGATGAGCTTATTCCTCTAGGAAGATTTTCAGTTCTATCATTTATGGTAATAGAAATCAGCTGATCATGCAGTACAGATATTGCAATATTATTGCATAATAAACTGTTTTATCCACTTAGGATGAATTACAGTATAATGTAGCACTTTATCCTATCCTAAATGACACTGTTCCTTCTCTGTCTCCATTCCTTCAGGAAATTAATCAGTAATTAATTTTCCAAAAAAAAAACAGAGAGAAGTCAGTGCTAGAGAAAGATGCCAGATTTACAGCCCTAGAGATTGAAGCCATCTGTTTGTTAGGGCTGTGGAAAGCTTTGGTTGCTAATTCGATTCAGAGGAGTTTCGGCAGCTGAATCTCTGAATCCAAATTGAATTGGGAGACCAATTAAAAGGCCCAAATCAATTTGAAGCCTCTGAATAGATTTGGGTAGTCCCTGCTCACCACAGCAGCGAGCTGGACCCGGACTCTGTGCCAGTAAGTCAAGGGTGAGGGGAGGAGGGTGGGGCTGGAGGATGGGGGAGGGGACCATGGTGGAGACTCCCACCTGGCCCCATCCTCTGCCTGCTCCCCCAGTCCTCCTAATAGCCCCCTGACCTCTGCCCAGCCCCATCAATGGCTTCCTCACCCAGCCCCAGTGTCTCAGCACTTTTTTGTTTTGTTTTGTTTTTAAATAAAGCCCCACACCCACAAGCTTCTGCAGCAGCTGTTGGGGCTTCTGGGGGCTCGTGGCAGAGCCCCCCTATGTAGCATGGGGCAATGGAGGACACATGAGCGTGGGGCTTTTTTGTTGTTTTCTTTTTTTTTAAGAGCTGGTGCACTGAGGCTCAGCGGGCAGCCATTGATAGGGCTGGGAGAGCAGGTGGGGGATGGGGCCTGTTCAATTTTGAGATTTGGCCAATTCAGCAGATTCAGCCAAATTGGTTTGGGACAGTGACTTGAATCACTGAATCAAACCGCTGTCCTCCAAATTGGCCGAATCTGAAGCAAATACTAGCCGCTTTGCATAGGCCTACTGTTTATCTGAAGACCTGATAGTGAACTCAGAGCAACCACACATGCTTCCCGTATCCTTCCCCATATGTACCTTTGCTTCATAAAAAGGATCCTACATTAAGTTGTACCTTTTGTCTGAGCCATCGTCCTTCCCCAGGAATTTGGTACATAGCTGCCTGTTAATCTGAGCAACACTGTGTTCCAAGATGAAATAACCCTTAGATAATAAATATTTCAGAGAAGGAACAGCTACTGAGATTTGTACAACTGCAGACAGCTTCAAAGACAACTTTGAGCCATTTAAATTTTAATTCCAGGTTGCAAAAATTTTTCTTTTAAACTCCATGAAATTTTGTATGTAAAGCACTAGTGAGTGCTCACTTGTCCTTCAGTGGTAGATATGGAAAAAAACTAACAATTAATAGAAAAAATTCTATAAACCAAGCTCTTTTTTATTCTCTATTCAACATTGAAAAATACTGTACCACTGGGCAAGCACTAGATTGGAAAGTGAATGAGATTAGAAAAATGCAGCTCTGGTTATTGTCCAGAAATTAAATATACAAGAATGTATCCTGACAATATTACCGTATATCACACAAACATTATATTATTCCTTCATATTACAGTTAAACAAAACCTGCAGATGTCATACTTCTAAAGCAGTGGTTCTCAACCTTTTTAGATTCAAAGCACCCCTCCATCTCTTTTCTGAATTTAGAGACACCCCTGTTGAAAATCATTAGAGTATTTGGCATATTATCTGATATTGTTTGGTAATGGTAGTCTTTAGTATACCATAGGATGAGCTGGCCCTTTAAGGGCTTAGCTATTCTTTTGCCAAATTTGGTTTATTTCCCCAGGTGTGAAGAAATAAGAATTACTTCTGACAAGGATCATGTGACTGAACAAACCCGCTGTGAAATAACAGCACGTTGTGGCTCTGGGAAGAATTCTGAAAAAAGTAGGCTGGTGTTTCAGTGTTTCATTAAGAATAAATGATCCATGTAAGAAGTGAGGAGACAAAAATCCCTTGGAAGTAAAAGCAGGAAAGTTTAGGCTGTGGGACAGACAGCACAATGTTCCCCGATTCATCAGCCTGGAAAGGTGAGAGTGTTTTCCACTATACAGCCAGCCTATGGGGGCCTCCTTCATATGATTCAATTCACTCATACAGTAGACAGATGGGTCCAATTAGAGCCCAAGAGAAGTAATGAAGATAAGAGGGGAAGTAAGTGACCTCCAGAGGGCATCTACTGTGCCTATTGAAAGAGCCTGGGGTATTATGCTGAAATCAGTTGCATCCTGGAAGGAACATATATTTTGTGCTTAGCCAGAGAACTATGTTCTTGTTGAGACCTGACAGTACTAGTGAGTGACTGACAGATGTGAAGGGGAAACTGAGCTGGATAGAGAATCTGCCCCTGGATGTGGAAGAACCTACTATTGTTTGACTGATTGACTTGTACACTATCCTACCCGACAAAGGCCCAGTTTACAATAAGGGAATAAAATGACTCATGAAACAGGATAATGAACAAGGGAATAAAATAACTTATAAAACCAAGTATAGTTCAAAATAAAACAAACCTACTGAACAATGCCCCAGCCTAGCCCAAATAGGAAGTCATTTTTGGGTGCTTTTACACATGCTTCTAGTGTGGGCGCTTTAAGCTCTGAGAGCCACTCTAATTAGCACCCTCAATCTCATGTAACAGTATCCCTGCACTTCAAAATGGTGGCGGGGACACTTTAACTAAAGTTCATCATACAAGCTTTATTTAAAGCACCCATGCTCCCATTTTGAAGTCCGGGGATGCTGATGCACAAGATTCAGAGGGTGGGTGGAGCATGCTAATTGGCACGCTCCAACAGACTCGATTAATCAAGTCCGCTCCAATGCACTGTAATTACAGCACATTGGAGCAGCCTCCCCACACATCTACAGGCACCCACAACACTGCTTCCAGAAGACAGCTAGGCTTGGGCTCTGAAGGGTCTCAAGGGGGTACTAATTAGTACTATATAGTATTATTCAATGGAAAACTCATTATCTATGAGTGCCTATACATGAGCATGGAGGCTGTTCCAGCGTGCTGGAATTCTATTGTGTTGGAGCAGCCTTGATTAATCAAGTCTGCTGGAGCGTCGCAACTGCCATGATTCAGCAGCCTCCTACATCTTGTGTATCAGCATCCTCATGCTTAAAAATGGTGGCAGGGTGCTTGAACTGAAGCTTATCGACGGGAGACATGACAACCGTTTAATTAGAGCGGCTCTTGGAGCTGCTCTAATTAAAGCGCGGCCTCTCCCCCACCCCCAGAGGCTTTGTAAAAGTGACCTATTTTACCAGCTGTACATTGGATTACTGTTGTTGTTGTTGTATGATAAAATGAATATCTTTCAATAAAGATTTTCTAAGCACAAAAATTGATACTGAGTATCCTTGCCATGAAAAGAAGCATCTAAAAAATGAGGCTAGAAAGTCTCCTCCTGAAAAGCCTAAATGATAATAGCAGCATTTTTCAACTTCTTTGAATACCTTTTAAATATCAGAAATTTTGTCTATTTTTTTCCAAATTTGCTGTCTCTGAAGGTGGCTATTCATGGATGCTTTAGAGTAAGATGCAGGTGAAATATAAATTCCTACTGCAACCCAGGCTGGTGTTCCCAAGTTGTTGATATATTTTGTGTGTAGCAAATGTGTGTTTTACTATAACCTCCTTTTTGTAAAGGGCAAAAGGCTAAGACACTCTAAAGATATGAAGTTGGTCATCATGGAAACAAAAAATAGAAGATGAAACTTTCTGTCAGGGCTGGGATCTAAATGTCTGATCAACAGATCAGTCACCCTCTACCTGGAAAAAGGCTGTTAAAGAGGGTATTTATTATGTCTTCTGATTCAGTTTTTCCTGTGCTATTGTAAACAACAAAATTACAGCTGTTTTCAGTTTCTGTCTTTCCCCAATTTTTGTGGATCTGAGAAGGTGAGTAGAAAGTATTGCATCTACCAGCAGATGCAACTGCCTCACTCACTGTTTCTCAATACTGAAAGTATATTTGTTTTCATAGCAATTTGCTGCACCTAAATTTTGGGCTCACATAATTACTATCCCTGTTTCAGGACATATAGAAGAAATCCTAAAATAATTTGAATAACCTGCCAATATTCCACCCTTTTGGCTATTCAGGGCATCGTATACTCAGTTCTGAGTATCTAAAGTATTCTGGTCATAGTGATACTGCAGTAATAGAATGCAAAAGAACCTGCATACACAACACTATAGAATAAATCTTTCATTCTAGTAGAACTTGCTCTTATAAACTGAGTGAGAGCTCTCACTCATCAGCTATGATTAAAGGAAAACAGTAAAGAATAACAGCTTTCAAAAGAGCAGGAGGAATTATGTGAAGTCAATCATAACAACAGAATCCAAGTATCCCATTTCCTGTGAACCAGTCTGAAAGTTTAGTAAAAGCTGTGTTATCTGGCACCTTACAAGCTGGCATGCTCTAGTAACTGGCATCCTAGCTTGTAAGGGAAAAATGAAACCAGAAGTGCCCACCGTGGCACTTCCAGTTTCGCCGAGCCCACATGGCAAAGCAGACTGTACTGCTGAGTCCCCACGGCCTGGGGCATAACAGCCTGCATGTCCCTCGGGATCTGTGGGGCCCGTGGGAGGGACAGCAATGCCCCAGAGATGGTGTGGGAGGTGGCTGCCCGAACAGGCAAAGATGCCTGTTTGGGCTGCTCAGTTAACCGGCATATTTTGTTATCTGGCACCCCCCATTCCCCATGGGTGCCGGATAACAAAGCTTTTACTGTATTTGATTTCCACTATATCTTGTTGGTCTCTAGTTATTAAAATATGGATATGCTAATATTGAACAGACTTAACAGAAAATCATGGGTACATTTCTTCCCTTCAACACAAATGCATATTTGATTGATGTAAATGGTTATACCCATAGAAGAATTTTAGTCTGTATTCAAAATACTATCCTATCCTCCTAATGCATGACTTTTTTTCTGGATTTAGAAGCAAAATTGTAATGTTAAAAACTGATTCCTTAAGGGTGGGGGTAATCCTTCTCCTCTTCTTCCCTTGTTCCTAAACAGTAATGGGGAAGCACAGGAAATGCAAATGATATATTTCCTCTGTACTTTACCTGTCCAAAAATTTGGACAGCATCTCTAGTGCTCAATAATAAAATCCTGAGGGAGAGGCTTTTTTAAAAGGAAATTTGAGAAGAAAGAGAAAATACTTCTCCTGTGTTCCACTTGTTTCCTGAAATGGCTTCCTTCTACTTGCTCTACAACAGTGGTTCTCAACCATTTTCAGCTCAAGGCACCCCTTGGAAAATGCCACTTCTTAGCTTTCACTCAATTAACTATGGAAAAATAATAGAGCAATACTTTTATTGCAAAGAACTCAGATAACAACTAGCTAGAATGTTTCTTACAGTACGGATTCTATTTTGAAATCCATCGCTGCACCCACATGAGCATGGACATTTGTTTCCCCAGAGACAAGAAGCAGCAGCAAACCTGGTGCCGCTGTTGCTTGTCTCCAGGGAATGCCTGTGCCACATGCCCTCTGGTGTGCAACCGGCTACCCTGGGTAGGGTAGCGGAGGCTGGGGGCAGCAACTGTGCTGACCCCTGCAGCCTTACCTAGGGTCCTGGGGGTCTCGGGGAGCTGCAGCCACAGCAATCCTGCTGCTTGAAACCTGGCTGGTAGCCAGAGAGTGGCTCTGGCTGGCCAGGCTCCAGTTTTGGTGGTGCATGCTGTCCCCACATATGCCACCCCACTCTTTTCTTTTTTGTATGTTTTATTTTGACTTCAGGATCTCCCAGGGTCAACACCCCTCCACCCCGTACTGCTACCTTGCAGTGCAGGGAACACCTGAATGGGTGGTGTGTGGGGCTGCAGATGGGTCTGCAGCACGACAGAGTGCACGACCTAGCTCGTCTGGATGCGGCCTATGGGTTTATCTTGTGAATCACGCGTAGGTGTTTGCACACTTAAGAGTGTTAATATTTTATGAAAGCCCATGGCACACTTAAAAGGATCGAGTGGTACCCCAGGGTGTGGCAGAACCCTGAGAATCAGTGGTCTACAAAAAGAACCACACTGGAAAATGCTGTGCTGTATTTACCTAGGGAACAGTATTGGACTCTTTTCTAGCTGCTGAAAGCCAAATACCTTCCTACCCTTTCCTGCACTTGCTAAACTCATTGTTTTCTTAATGTAAACCCTTTTCCCCGCCTTTAATTTTAGTAGATTGAGGCAGGGAGAGAAGAATCTCCTTACATTTTCAGTGAGGAAATGTCAACACATGGCATGGCCCAAAACATGTTAATGTCTGCACATGCCTGCAGGATGACACTGCTTGTTCAGAAGGATTTATACTGTATTTTAGAAGAAAAAAAAAAAGAAAGTTACATGAAGTAGTAGATGGGGAGAATTAAAAGAGATTACATCCCTCTTTCCTTTTGAATGGCCCTTTATTTACATAATTAGGCTTCCTATGGCAATTTTTATTTTTTAGTTTGTAACACTTACTTTATCTCTGCCCACTTTCTGTTTTAAATCTTCAGTTTCCTTAATGGAAAAAATGGAGTTAAATAAATAAATTTTTCTAACTGGTATTTAGCACAGGCTGCAGCTGTTTCTCTCCCAGGCCTGAGAAGGGGCATTTTGCATCCCAAAACTTTTGTAATATCTCTCTTTACTACAGAACTGGTCAAATACCAAACATATCTTGCTTCTCACGTATCCCCTAACCCATCACAGCTACAACACTACTTCAAGGGATATAGCAGACAAGCAAGAAGATCAAAATGATGAAAAGCATGTGTCACCTGATTTATTATTTGTCATAGAGATTTTGTTGTTAGTAGTTCTCATAAGTATTGTGTCAGAGGAAGATGGGCCTGGATCTCCATGAAAAGAGAGTTGCAGATTAGGTGATCAGAACTTCCAAAGTCTTTCTTAAATATGGGGCAGCACAGGAGAGATTGGAGACGGCTATGGAGAATAAAATAGGGGAACAAGACTGGCAGTGAGTTAAAAAACGGAAATGGAAAGAAAAATATTTGAAAGGGAACTTTTCAAGAAACTTGTACCAAAGGATTAACACATTTTCTCTGGATGATTTTGTTATGGTATTTTTCCAGGGACATAAAGGAACTCTGCTGTATATTATCTATTGAAAAACACCATTTTAATACTAGAGACACATGATCAATCTTTATCATGGAGTTCATATACCATGGAGAACACGTTAAATATGTGCTGCATTAATTTGGGTCCAATACAGCTAGAGTTCTGGACACTTTTTATGATATACTATCTTACTTTTGGAAAGCAGCAAATGTCAGAGGAAAGAGCATCAACTTGGAAGTGGGAAAAGGTTTTTAGACTACTTTCTGTTTCATGATATTGAGATTTCTTAGGTGTCCCATTCCTCTAGCAGTTGCTGATAGTTATTTGGAAGTTAAAATGAGATTCTGAAACCTTCCTGAGGACCTAAAAACCTTTCCACTTCCTTTTGAGAAGCTCTTTTTTATCATTAGACTCCTGCTCTCTGGATGTTTTACTTTCATCAGTCTATTTGAGAGACTCTTTAATTATCTTCCACTGCTATTTTCTGGCTTTTTTCCTTGTTCTTTAAACAGAGAATTGTATTTTAGAAGATTCCCACAAAAATACAAATAGTTTACAAAAAAATTCAATAAAATAAATAATGGAGATGTTATTAGGCATGTCCAGATGAGCCCGAATGTACCTCTTCCAGTATCTCAAACCCCTTTGCAAACCCATCTCAAACCCCTCTTGCAGCATCTCAAACTCCTTTGAGACGCTGCAAGAGGCACGTGTAGGAACGAGAAAATGCAAATTTGCAGCACGGGGTCAAAATCAGACCCCTAGTTATCCAGTGGTCAAAAAACCCCACAGAGAAAAAAAGCAGGCATGGGAACAGTAGGCAACCAGAGGCAACTGGAGGCTGGGTCCTCCAGAGAGATACTCTGACTGCCAGAGCATCTCTATGGTTGGCCCTCACCCTGGTGCTGAAGCATGCTGCCTGCCTGTGTGGGGCAGGCAGCGTGCCAGCAGCAGGGAGCTGGACCCAGGCTCCACTGCCGGTATGTAAAGGGTTGGGGGGCTGGAGGAGGGGGGAAGGGACCATTGGGGGACCCCTGCCAGCCCCGCCTGCTCCCCCGACCCCCCTGATCCCTTCCCTACCCAGCCCCAGCCTCCACCTGCCCCCTGAGCCCTTCTCTGCCCAGCCTTAACGCCCTAGCCCCCTCAGCCCTGCCCCCCAACCCCAGCATCAAGGAGGGGGGAACAGCCCCCCCCAGCACTTACCAGCAGTTCCAGCTGCTGTTGGGGTCACTGGGCACTCCCCCATATAATGTGGGGCAGGGTGGCAGCCACAGCTACCTCAGCCAAGGCCCTGCTGCCCCCCGCTGCACTGTGCTACCCAGGAGGCCTCTGCCAGGAGCCCCCAGAGCCCCTGTTGAGTGAGTAGAAGCTTTTTTTTTTTTTTTTTTTTCAAGTGCCAGAGGCTGCAGCAGGTGAGGGCAGTTATGGGGGGGGTTGGGCATGCAAGTGGGGGATGAGGCTGGGCAGGGCAGCTATTGGGGGGCTGGGGGAGTAGGGGACTGGGGCTGGGTGGGGCAGCCATTGGAGGGGGATGCAGGAGCCAGCGGGGGATGGGGCCAGGTGAGGCAGCAATCCAGGGGGCTGAGGGAGCAAGCAGGGGTGGGGCGCATGGCCCCTGAGGGTGGCAGCAAAACATATATTCATGTATTCATGAATTCATGGAACATGAATTTAGAATTCACTTTTATTATGATAGCAACACTGGTAGTCTTCCAAAGTGCTTTACTATTGTAGATATATCAATAAAACATTGCCCAACTGATCTCTCTCTTTCTTTCTAGTGGTCTTTTGTGCTAATTGTGGAGGAACATGGATTTTGGGGTATTTTACAGGGTGACTTTGGGATTTATTTTATCAGGGATTTTTCAGTTTTCCAATAGGGAACACCAGAATTCCTGCTAGGAAGGCCACTGGCAGGACCCTGCCTGCTCAGAGCTGGCATCTTGGACCAAGCTGACTGTGGCTGACCTCCTGCCCAACTAGGGCCAGGAGGACATGCTTTGACAGTTCAAAGCAGGCCACCACACCCAGAAAATCTTCTGGGCAATAGCTGCCCAGATGGCTGGGCAGGGAGCACACATGGCAGTAGTGCCGCAGTGGTGCCACACAAAGCCCACCTCTGCAGCCACAGCCCCCTGACAGCTGGCTCAGAGGGGCAGATGCCTCATCTGGGTCTGGCAGGTGTGCAGCAGGTCACAGCCAGGCAGCAGCCCCCACTGCCAGACTGCTGCAGTGGGTAAAGGGTGCAGGGAACTCTGAGGGCTGCTTCAGCAGTCCAAGTGGCACAAGAGGTAGTGTCCCCAGGTACTAATAGGCTGGGCCCCAGAAGCTCCTGACAGCAAGTAGCTACTTGCCAGGGCAGCTTTTTGTACTGATGGAGACAGCACAGGTGCTGGCCCTGGGCTTTAGTTCCCCCTGGTTGCAGATCTGGGAGGAGCCAGGCACGGTTATTTTGCCCCAAGGGGCACAATTTGCTCCACAACAAAGTGCATGTCTGAGCATGTGCACTGAGGCAAAATGCCCCAGCTCAAATTTGCACCGCTTCTATTTGAGCTGCTGCAAGCTCACATGCTTACATGTGTGAATGTGCCCATTATGTTTTTGACTGGAATCTTTGGAAAATAGTGTCCCCTGTTTACAGAGAATTGATGAAAACAAGTGACTCTTTACAGAGGACTGATGGAACATGGATGTTAAGATTGTTTGTCCCACCAACGTATAAGAATCTCGACTTAGAAGGACTCATTCAAAGAAGAAAAAGTCTGATTCAACCTCCTTGTTGATGAATTATTGAAGCTTTCTATTGAGATTGCAAAAATGCTATTTACTGTTAGCTATCTTAGTGCTTGTTATGATTTAAACCCAAGGATTTTCACCGAGACAAGCAATTAATTTCATAAGTTTATGGTTTCCTCTGTCTTGCCAATATCAAGGAGTCTTTTTTCTAATTTCAGCTTCTTTGGCAAAGTACAGCTTCATGTGTCTAAAATGGAGAAATTTAATCTTGAGAACAATAATGGAGTACTTCCTGATGGCACTTCATTGCTGTTAGGCTGTTGAACCTTGAAACTTCTCAAAGAAGGCTAGTTTGCCTCTTGCAGCCCTGCACCCCTTTCCCTCTCTCCTCCTCCTGTTCTATGTATTCAAATTTCTTTTTCCCTTTATACACCACTTTGTGTATGTCCTTTCATAGCATCATGAAGTGAGCTTCAACCTATGAAAGTTTGCATGCACACTTGCAGAAATGAAAGTTGCCACTATACATTAATCTGTTTCAATAATATTAAAAGTGCTCATAAATACTATTTTTTGATCATCTGTTTTTGTAATTTCTTGTAGTAGCAGCCCTAAAGAGAAAGTTAGGTTGTTTGTTCTATGAACTTGCAATGACCACATGGCCAACCTTATGTAAGATTTACGTGTTTCATCCATATCTGTATTCTGGAACTGCCCATCTTGTATGACACTAGTTGCTGTAAATCCAAAGTCAACTGACAGATCTGGGAATATAACAGAAGTTTAAGGATAGAATGAACAATTTGACATGTTTCTGCTAGTCAAAGTAGCTGCCTGGAGTCTGTTAGATGCTTTCATCAGTTTTGCGTTTTATCTTATGACTTAAGTGTTGTAAAATACCTGAAAGAAAAGTACAGGCTTTTAAACTTCCTTCTAAATTTAACTAGTCCCATGAAGCACAAGTAAATTGATTTAGAAAGGAGGTTAAAAGCGGGGTGAAAAATGATCACGCATACTAGAGGTACACAAATTAATGAAGGAAAGAGGTCAATGGAGTATTTTGCCCTTTCTCATAGCAAACTAGAAAAGGAACATTCAAAGAAACTGAAAGCAATATATTAGCAGAGTTAAGTACATAAATAGCTTTATGACTATGTTTTCAGTGTTAATGCTGCAAGACTAGAAACAAGATCCTTTTATTTATACTCTTTCTAAACCAAGCTGAGTAACTATTAGAGCCAGCAAACAGAAAGCAATAAAACAAGAAAGGTTGGGTGCATCTACATGAGATGATACTACATAGTGGTTACTGAACATTTATTTAGTATTTGTATAATCAAGTAGTAAGTAAACACACAGTAACCAGAGTAACTGTGCAGTAGTGCCAGCACATGCCTTTTTAGTCATATTACTATGCACTGTTGGTGCTGTGACACGCTACTGTGCAGTGAGCGCCTTGCGGAGACATGCCCACTGTGCAAGATTTTTTCTTACTAAGGAAAGAGCAATTTTTGTTCCTTAGAGTCCAGAGAATTTCTGCTTATAAAATAATTAAACAAAGTCAGAAGGCACTGTCTTTATAGAAAAGATGGGAATAGTATACAAAAAGATTGGATAACCTCAAGAACTGAAGTGAAACTTCTCCTACAGAACAAACATAGGATGAAATCAATAGTACAAAATACAAGTCTGTGTACTTTGGAATAAATAACAAGCTGTTATAAGCTGTGAGTTTATCACTGGAAACCACTGAGAAGAGACACCTACATGTGCTGGTTAAAGACAGGTTGTTTATAAGCTGCCAGTGTGAGATGGCTGTAAAAAAGGCAGATGTGATCATAGGAAATGTCAGTAAAAGAATATGAGATAGGGGAGTATTAATGTCATTGGTCAAGGGACTGGTAAAATCTCATCAGGAATGCTGTATAGAATTTTCACCAATATCCAAAAAAGATGAACACAAAGTGGGAAAAGGTGTAGTTGGGAAGTCCCTCACAGTTGAGGATGATTGTCTTCCATGATTGTCTTATATGGACAGCAAGTATTCAAGAGAAGAGTAGAAGAACTTGGCTTGTTTAGTAGAGAAACACATACCTAGTGGGATAGAATTAGGATCCATAAATATATCTGGGGGAGGCAAACATCAGAGAGAAGAGCAATTCAAATTAAAGGATAATACTAACGCAAAAGTGAATATCTACTAGCTAGCAATACATTTAAAGCAGACAATTAGAAGGCAGTGTCTAACAATCAGAGAAGTGATGTTCTAAAATGGCATTCCAGCAGAAGTATTCCTCTTCCTCCTCCTCCTCCCTCAGACAATCTATTTTTAAAAACAGACCTGATAACTTTTGCAAAGGTTTATGTGATCTAATTGCTCATAATAGCTGGAGACTGGCTTCCTGTCCTTTGTTTCTGTATTATCCAGTTCTAAACTTCCAAAGCTTTTCCTACGTAACTTTTTGGGGGGGGCTTGCTTTAAGGCTTTTGAAAAGCCAAATAAAGTATGAAAAATATGTCTCTTAGATATAAGGAATGAATGTCTTCATAGAAGTTATCCTGAAAGTTCAAACATTTTATACAGATTACAAGGAAAATAAGAATCAAGGAAAAATTAATTTTGGAAAGTATGATTTCTATCAACAAAACAGGCAAGTTTTTTGTTTTTTTTTTATTTATATGTCCTCTCTCTTCAGTAATTTAGGATCTATTACTTCAGAACATGGGAGAAAAGATGAAGGACAATCCAACTCTCCTAGAACAACCAAAATAAAACAAAAAAAAACCTATAAGGAGTTCAGCCTCCTCTTTGTTCTAACAGCTAGCTCTGTTTCCATCTTAATTCATCTTTTGTTCCTGCTGTGCCTCTTTGGAAGCAATGCTATATGCTTGGGTCTCTGTCTGACCTTTCCTATAATTAGTGCAAAAGTTTTGTTCAAAGCACCTGCAAAAAACAATTGTCATCCTTGCCTGGTGCTTCAGTATTCAACAAAGCAAAGTTTCTGCTTCAAAGTCAGAAATATCAAACAAATGAATCTTAGCATTTTCAGAAACAAACTGCAGTTTGATGCTCTCTGTGTCTTCTACAGTAAGACTCAATTTATTGGAACTCTGGGAACTTGTCCCAATGAGTGGGGATAATGTATGTTTTTGATCTCTGATGCTACAGATGGTCTAGGTCATAGATTCCTGCTTAACAAGCTAAAACCCATAAGATTTCAAAGAGTCTCCAGATAATTTCACTTGAGAAAAAGACATCACTCAACACCTTCAAAGTTAGAATGAAAAAGGGGGAGGAGGGGATCACAACATACTAAAGAGAGGCAAGTTTACAAAGTATGACTTTTTTAGAAAACCAATTCATTTATTTAGGGCTCAGTTCTCAAATACCAATAGTCTTACTCTGACTGATGCCTACTTTAACTGAAACTTCTCCTGCATCTGTGTATGGATTTAGAAAATGTTGGTGGCTCAGTAAAAGAAAATTAATTAGCTTAAGATCACAAACTCACTACCCTATTTTTTTTTTTTAAACACCCAGGTTTACATCTTCAGACTCTGACACCATGACAATAAACTATCATAAGATCTCAAATGTTTAACCTGTGCCATGAAAGCATATACCCATATGTATACACATTGACATACATAGGCTTCACAGGGGTGTACTGAGCTAAAGACTCAGATTTAGTACTAGTATTAAAAAAAATCTTCTGAAACATTGAATATTTTTAACAAGAGATGTCATTTGAAGGCGCACTTTGATTATTTAGCAATCTCATGTATAACTTTAGCCATTTAAGCTAATTAATGGTTTGGAGTGTTTGGGATTATTCCACTCTAAATAATAGAATGTCTTCTCTGTTTAAGAGGCAAAGGGTGGGGGAATGATGTGACATCTTTTACTGAATCAACTATACTGTTGCAAGAGATTTGAAAAGCTCCAAAGCAAAAAAGCTTTGCTTAATTAGTCTAATTTGACAAAAAAAAGACAATTTGGTTCACATATACTTAGCATTTCATTCTAAATATAATTCAGTCATTATCTTAAACTTCTTCAAATAACATACTAGGCACATCTACACAAGATGCTGACTGCACAGGAGCTGTATAATATGGTGCAGTAATGCGTCACAGCACTAACCATGCTAATATGCTACTGCACAGTATTGGGCTTCTGCGCAGTAGCATCACTTAAGATGTTCACCAGTGCTACTGCACAGTAACTCTGCTACTGCCAAGTTACTTTTAGTACTTGATTATACAAGTACTAAATAAATGTGCAGTAACCACTCCGCAGTAGTGGCTCATGCCCACTTTTCCCCAAAATTCTTCAATGAACTTATTCTATTCATTTTATAACCTCAGTTGTTATTGGTCCTTTTTTTATAAATATACACATTAATTGTACTTGTGGCTGTTAAAGGAACAGCATTGATGTAGGTGGTTTATTAAATTATTAAGTACAAATGATTCTATGGCTATTCTTATTCTATGGCTATTCTTTCCTGACTCATATTTATTTATTTAAGATGTCTACAAATGGGAACAAACCACAAGGACAAAGAGAGCGAGAAATCTCCTTTTGAAGAACTGAAGAAATATGGTGTTATGACTAAACAATACTTCATTATCACCTGATAATCATTATCAATATGTGATAGAGATGGACATTAAATAGGACACAACACTGAATAGTCCATTTTAATTCTTTCATGCTGCTACAGGTCCTAAAAGAAAATAAGAATATTTTCTTAAAACTAGACACAGTTATTTCTTTTGGGATAGGTTCTTTGTGGTAGTTCTTTTGAGTGAAGACCCCTGTGTGCATCTCCTATTCAGTTTTGGCTGTAAACATTAAAAATAAGTACAATGAGTTAAACAAAAAGTGCATTTTCACTCAGCATTTGATAAAAATTAAAATAAATATTCTAGTGGTACATTTTAAACAAATTTCTACAATAGCAGAAGTCACAACAGTGAGTCCCAACTTCAGAGAAAAATGCCAACCTGGTATTATGATTCAAACCTCTGCAGTGTTACTCTTTATAGAATTCTGAGTAGCAGACAACAGAAACCAACCAATTGTCAAGCTCCCTTGCAAACTTGAACAGTTTTTCTTGGTCTTTTGGAATATTAACATCACCAGCAATGAAGAGCATGGGCTACAATTGTTACAACTAAGGAAAAGAAACAACGAATCTGTGGTCAGTTAGTGACAGGTTCCAGCTACAATGAAATCATCAAAAATAATCATATTGCACACCATTGTAATTCAGAAAGTCACTATGACATTAGAAATAGAAATCACATTATCACTTAAGAAGAATTCTCATTAGTTGTTAGTGCCTTTTGGCTTATTACATACTGGTTGCATTCAGATTGAATACAGTAAAAAGCAATGATAAATGGTGTGTATAAACACTGGCCAACCTAGTTCAATATCCTCGGTCTGGTTGTGACTAGGTGCCTTAGAGGAAAATCCAAGAACTATGGAATAACATATAAGAAATTTCTTCTAGGCTAGGAACAGACATTGAGAAAGCCAGACCATGAACTTTATTCAATCTTTGCAAATTGGTCTAACCTGTGTAGATTAAACCAATTTGCAAGTGAATAGACATTTACTTCTGACTGAGGAAATGCAGGCACAAGCCTGCAGTGGCTGAGGCCAGATGCCAGGGGATGCTACAGAGTGCCCTTGGCTGCAGGGAAGCTATGCTGAGAGAGGGAGCATGGCCAGTCCCAGCAGTAGCCTCAAGTGAACTGGCCAGGGAGGAGGTGTAATTCCCCTCTCCCTGTCCCACCAGCATGGACCCAAGCTGAGGTCTGCCTGGCTCTCCCCCCTCACTGCTGCAGCAGTGGGGGCAGGGGCATGGCCAGATGCTGGCTGACATGGCCCCCTGAGGCAAAGGGGGCAGAGAGGAGGTTTATTTCCCTGCTTTGCCCCTGGGATCCACAGCCAGGGTCTGCTAGCATCAGCTGCCAACTCTTCTGATCGCTGCCTGCAAGGGGCAAGCGGTAGAATAAGCCCTCTCCCTGACCCCTTCACCAGATACCGGAGGAAAAGGGGAAATAACCCCCTCCTGCCCCATTCACCTAAGGGGTCATGCTGGCTGGTCTCTGGCCACACCCTTGCCCCTGCCACTGGACCGGTGGGGGGGAGGGACCCTGATGGGGCAGTACTCCCTGTTATGCTGTCCCAGGAGCGTAAGCCTCTTCTTCGTCTGGGGAGGCTGCACTGCATGCAGGAACAGGGTGGGCAGAGCTGCTGCAGACTGTGGCAACATGCTAGGAGGGTTTAGGGGCCTATGGCCACCCCCCTCAAGCCACAGTGCTGCCGCTCACTGCACACAGTCTGCAGCAGCTCTGTCCACCCTGCTGCCACCCACAGCACAGCTCCCTGGCTGGGAAGAGGCTTGCACTCCCAGGACACAATCACAGGGGCTGCTGCCCCATCAGGGTCCCTTCCCCACCTTGCCAGTCCAATGGCATGGGCAGGGGCATGGCCAGAAACTGGCTGGCACACTCCCCTTAGGTGAAGGGGCATGGAAGGGAGTTTATTTCCCCCCTCCCTCTGGCATCTGGCAAAGGGGGCAGGGATGGGGCTTATTCTGCCACTTGCCCCATGCAGGGAGTGATCAGTGGAGGTAGTGGATGGAGCGAACAGGCCCTGGCTTCAGTCCCCAGGAGCAGAGGGGGCAGAGCAGGGAATAAAACTCTGGTCTCCATTCAGTTCACACTGCTGTTGGGACTGGCCATGCTCCTGCCACTGGAGCAGTGAGCAGAGAAATGCCTGGCAGGGGCTGCTGCACCCCTGCCGGGCAGATTCTGCCTGGGGTCCATGCTGGTGGGAAAGGGGAGATACGGGCCTCTTCCCTGCCCCCTGACCTTAGTGGGCCCCAGCATCTGGCCATGCTCCCATCCCTGCTTCAGCTAGGGAACAGAGGGGCAGGGCCATCCCTGATCCACTGGTGAGCACAGCCCAGCCCAGGGCTGCAGAGTATACTGGGAGACTTTGATTTAATTTAAACCAGGAAGGAGTCTGGGGAAGACATTGCATAAACCGTTTAGAGCTCAATCAGATAAGTTTAATACTACATTCAACCAGGTTTATCTCAAACTGGTTTGGACCATTTTGAAACTGGTTTATGTGCACTGAACTTATGTTCTGTTACAGGTTTAAACCAGTTTGTGTGTAACTTCTGTCCCTAGCCCTGATTTCCAAATTATGCTAAATAGTTGTTTATACCCTGCTCATCAAATGCATAAATCTTTTATTCATTCTCTCTAATTTAAGTTTTCATTATCCATATAAATGTAAATATCTTTTTGGTAGTGTTAGAAAGATGTTGTAGCTATGATGGTTCAGGAATTATGTGATAGACAAGGATTTTTTTTTTTGTGGTACCTTTTATTGGGCAAAGTATATAGCTGGGATAAAGTTAAACAAGATTTTGAATGCAAAGTATCTCTTTTTGAAAACTTCTTGATGCATGTAAATTCTACTATACCTTTTTTATACATTTTTTAAGGAAGCATTTTCTCTCAGTTCTAAATATCTTGGGTTTTGGTTTAATTGGCTCAATCTTTGTTCTTGTACTATGAGAAAGAGAGAGTAAATTGAAATGAGAAATTTAGTGTAAAACCACTTTGCCCTTGAGAGAAGGATTTTTTTAATAAAAACTTATTTTCTTTATCTTGTCCACCTCAACCATCCTAATATATTTGACTGATCCATATAACAAAGAATTGAGCAATAAGATTTTTCAGTTTCTTCTTATTGCATGGGATAGTGTTGTTGAACGGAAAGTACAATTTTTGGAGTGCGTAATGATATTTATTCAAGTATTTGTGTGGTTAAGTACTATGCAAGTAAATATGTGTTTTTTTAAGACTATTAAGAACTTAAGAATATTATCCCTAACAAAAAAACTACTTCTGCTTCCCTTAAGCTCTCTCACTTTGTCCTCACACACCACTATTTCCAATCTGAAGACTTCCTCTACCTACAAACAAATGGCACTGTCATTGGCACACATGTGGCCCCCCCACAATATTCCAACATATTTATGACAACCTTGAAGTTTATTTCCTCAGCATCTGACGTTTCATTCCCCTGTTCACTGACACCTCCATAATACAGGCACATGGGAAGAAATCTATAGAGAAACTTCATTAAGACTTTAAAAATGTCCACCCTTCCATCAATCTAACTCTGAAATATTCCATGCAACAGATTTTTTTCCTGGACACTGTAGTGAATGTTTGCAGTAGGCCCATTGCCACTACATTGTATCAGAAACCTATAGACTACCACAGGTACCTTCACAGCACCAGCTTTCATCCTAAACACAATATTAGATTTATTGTTTAAAGTCAAGCTCTACATTACAACTAGATCTGCTCTGGCCCCACCAACCAGGATATATACCTTAAGGATCTACAGCACACATTCCCAGGGGTGACTGGTGCCTCCTGAGTCTGGGGGCAGGGGCACAATTTGTGGGTGGGCCTGGGGGTGGGCCAAAAGCCCCATATCCATTCCTATACTTATGTGCCTTGGCTTAGTGCCCCCCACCCCCAACATGCAGCTGGTCAGCTTGGCAAAAAACTGCTCCATCTTGAGCGGTGCCAAGTCGGGGGCTAATATCAGGGGGAGGGGGGACAAGTGCCCCCGCATGTCCCCCTCTACCAGTCACCTATGGGCATTCCTACAGGTAGAATATAGTCACAAAACTGTGGCTACTCAGATCAACAAAGCCAGACTCAGACCCCATTCAAAACTGCTACAATACCAGCCCCAGAACAAGGAAAATAGTATCTCTCTGGTTGTTACCTACAGCCTTCAGCTTGAACCTCTAAGACACATCATTAAAGACCTCCAACCCATGGAAAAGGATGATTGTCTCAAGGTAGCCTTTGGGGATAAAACTGCCCTGGTTTACAGACAGCCCCCCAACCTCAAACAGTCTCTCTCAAACAACAGACTAACAAACTCCCATCCTCACCAAGGCATCAGGGCTTGCAATGGACCCAAATGCCTGCAGTGTCCCCACATCAATACAATCCACATCAGCACTGGACCAAATAACAAGTACAACATCCAAGCTTTATTCACCTGAAGCTCTATCAATTTAATATATGTCATCACTTGCTTACCATGCCCTTCTGCTGTCTACATTGGCAGACAGGGCAATCTCTACATGTAAAAATGAGTAAACCCTTATCTGGCATCATCTGCAGAAAGACATAAAAGCCTATGGCAAAACACTTCATCCTCCCTGGACATTCCATCACTGACCTCAAGACTAATGTTTTCAGGCAGAAAAATTATAAAAACCAGTTTGAATGCAAAATTGTGGAGCAAGAAATTATCCACAAACTGGACTGTGTTAAGTATGGTTTAAGCAGGGACTACAGTTCTTATCCCATTACCTGGATTAACTTTTGTGACCCACTTTGATTCTATGGGTTTACAAGTCATTTGCTTTTCTCTCTTAGCACTGCCCTGTCCTGCATCCGCACGTCTCTCTCCCCCTCAGTCCCCGTCCCTTATCTTTTGTATTCTAATTTCTCTCTCCTTATATTCTGCTTTCTGCATGTCCTTTCACAGCATCTGAAGTGAACTTTGGGTCATGAAAGCTGGTCCTGCATATGTATATGATGTATATGTGTGTGTGTGTGTGTGTGTGTAAGTGTTATTTAGTTAGTTAGGCTAATAAAGGTGCATATCTTCCTTCTTTTTTAAAACTGACATTTTGTTAAGTCTAAAATGCTTCTTTAACTCTTGTAACAGACCCTCAGCTGATGTAATGCTCCACTGATAATAATTAATATCAACTGAGAATCAACCCTTTGAAATGTTTGTGGTACTACCAGGTAATATGCTCAAACAATCAGGATTTTATGGTAAATAAGGTACGAGGGGGTATGAATGGGAATCTTCTAGTTTTACACAGTGAGCACACAGCCATGTCTGGAGACTGCTTGACAGTAAAGGTGAGTAAAGCAAGTGAGGCTTTTAGGTTTGTGGATTCAGTCAAACACTCATACTTCTTTCATTTTAAAACTTTATGTGCATAGTCAAGACAGTTTGAATCAATACACCAGCTTCCTCCATCTGATGTTTACAGTTTTTCATATAAAGCTGCAGCCAACAATTTAGAGAGCCTGGACAATTGTTAGCTTTCTCTGCAAGTAGTGTAAAATTCTGAAGACAGCAGATATGTACATTCTACCAGATGACCATTTTCCACAGACCTACTGCCTGGCTGGCTGTTTTTCATCCCCTACTTAATCCTGGGTAGGCATTGTCTTCCATATATGCCTAGCATTCAGTCTAGACAGTTAACATGGTTAACCTTCTCTGTTTAACAGTTTTCTTCTACAGACTACAAGCACTTGAGCCTTCTCATATATTAATATTACACACAGACTTAAATTGATAATGGCAGTGTTTGCTCATCCTCTCCAGCTTCCAAGCTCCCAAAGCATTAAGGCAAAGTCTACAGCAACAGCAAAAGCTACACATCCCACTGGAAGCCAATGTAAAGATTCAAATCTAGGGCCCCAAACTAGAAGCCTGTAAAACAGGTTTTAAAAGCCTATTTTCTGTGCAAAGACACCAACTCAGCAATGCTGAATCATCAATAAATTCCTTTCCCCCCACCCCCAGGCCCAAATAGGAACAATACCTCCCATGTGAGGTAATTCTAGCTATGCTAGAACCTGGTCCTGGCCACGGATGACAATCTGGTGAGTGGACTATGGATTATTGACCACCTGGGCAATAGCAATCATTGCCTACTGGAGTTCACCATCCAGCACAGGATGCCAAAGGCCTGCAGCAAGGCTACAGCCCTAGACTTCAGGAGGGCGAATTTCAATGAGCTAAGGATGCAACAACATAATGCAATTCAACAAGGAGAAATGCAAAGTGCTGCACCTAGGGAGGAAAAATGTCCAGCATACCTACTGCCTAGGAAATGACCTGCTTGGTGGAACGGAAGCGGAAAGGGATCTTGGAGTCCTAGTGGACTCCAAGATGAACATGAGTCGGCAGTGTGACAAAGCCATCAGAAAAACTAATGGCACTTTATCATGCATCAGCAGATGCATGACGAACAGATCCAAGGAGGTGATACTTCCCCTCTATCGGGCGCTGGTCAGACCGCAGTTGGAATACTGCGTGCAATTTTGGGCGCCACACTTCAAGAGGGATGTGGATAACCTGGAGAGGGTCCAGAGAAGGGCCACTTGTATCGTTAAGGGCTTGCAGGCCAAGCCCTATGAGGAGAGACTGGGGCACCTGGCCCTCTTCAGCCTCCGCAAGAGAAGGTTGAGAGGCGACCTTGTGGCTGCCTATAAGTTCATCACAGGGGCACAGAAGGGAATTCATAGATTCATAGATGTTAGGGTCGGAAGGGACCTCAGTGGATGTAGTCTTTTTGAACTTTAGGATATTGTGGTGTCGATGCCTACACAGTCAGATGGATCGCCAGTTGGCTGGAGGGGGGCACCCAGAGAGTGGTGGTGGACAGGTCATTTTTGACCTGGAGGGATGTGGGCAGTGAACCCCGCCAGGGCTTGGTCCTCGGGCCCGCACTGTTCAATATCTTCATCAATGACTTGGACGAGGGGGTGAAAAGCACCTTGTTCAAATTTGTGGATGACAGTAAGATGTGGCGAGAAGTGGGCACGCTGGAGGAAAGGGACAGAGTGCAACTATATCTAGACAGGTTACAGGGGTGGGCAGGTGAGAACAGGATGGGATTCAATACTGACAAGTGCAGGGTACTGCACCTAGGGAGGAAGAACCAGCAGCATACCTACAGGCTGGGGAACTCCCTTCTAGTCAGCACAGAAGCAGAAAAGGATCTTGGTGTCATTATTGATTCCAAAATGAACATGGGCTGCCAACGTGGGGACGCAGTCAGGAAGGCTTACCACACCTTGTTATGCATCCACAGATGCATCACGAGCAGGTCCAAGGAGGTGATCCTCCCTCTCTATACGACACTGGTCAGGCCGCAGTTGGAGTACTGCGTCCGGTTTTGGGCGCCGCACTTCGGGAGGGATGTGGCCAGCATTGAGAGGGTCCAGAGGAGGGCACTCACATGATCAGGGGGCAGAAAGGCAGGCCCTATGAATGGAGGCTTTGGGACCTGAACCTGTTCAGTCTCCAGAAGAGAAGGCTCAGAGGGGATCTGGTGGCTGTCTACAAACTGGCCAAGGGGGACCAGCAGGCTATGGGGAAGTCCCTGTTTCCCCGAGCACTACTGGGAGTAACGAGAATAACAGCCATACATTGATGGAGAGTAGATTCAGGCTAGATATCAGGATGCACTACTTCACAGTCAGGGTGGCTAGGATCTGGAACCAACTTCCAAGGGAAGTGGTGCTTGCTCCTACCCTGGGGGTCTTCAGAAGGAGGCTTGATAATCACCTCACTAGGGTTGTTTGACCCCAGCATCCTTTCCTGCCCATGGCAGGGGTCGGGCTTGATGATTTGGTCAGGCCCCTTCCAACCCTCCCAACTATGAAATTATGGAACCTGACCCCAGGCTGGATTAGGATTGTAGCTAGAGATAAAGTTGCATTCAAAAAATCTTTAGCTCTCTGCCAGAGCAATGTATAGTGATTTTAGTGAGAATGAGAACTATGTCTTTCAAGACACGAATATTCTATGGAAATCAGATATTACCTGCTATACCACTACATGTGACCAACCTTGTTACTGGATTGTGTAAAATACAATAGATGCTGTACATATATTGTATATATGCTGTACTAGTTAGCAAGCCTGGCTAGCTCAATCAATAGAGCATGAGACTCTTAATCTTAAGGTTGTGGATTTGAGCCCCATGCTGGGTGTTTGTTTATACCCTTCTTGTCAACACAGTGGCAGAAAGGGATCTTGGAGTCATTGTTGACTCCAGGATGAACATGAGCTGCCAATGTGAGGAAGTGGTCAGTAAGGCTAACTGCACCTTGTTATGCATCACAAGCAGCTCTAGGGAGGTGATCCTTCCCCTCTATGCAGCATTGGTCAGGCCACAGTTAGAGTACTGCATCCAGTTCTGGGTGCTGCACTTCAAGAGGGATGTGGCTAGCATTGAGAGGGTCCATAGGAGGGCCATTTGCATGGTCAAGGGGCAGCACGGCAGGTCCTATGAAGAGAGGCTAAAGGGCCTGAATCTATTCAGCCTCCACAAGAGAAGACTGGGAGGGGATCCAGTGGCAGTTTACAAACTCACCAGTTGGAATTGAGGCAGGCTGTTCCCTGGAGCACCACCTGGGGTTACTAGGACTAATGGCCACAAATTGTTAGAGAGAAGGTTCAGGCTGGACATCAGGAGATGTTACTTTACAGTTAGGACTGCCAGGTTCTGGAATGATCTCCCAAGTGAGGTGGTACTATCTCCTGCCTCAGCAGTCTTCAAGAGGAAGCTGGACAGATATTTGGCTGGGGTGATATGATCCCAACACCTGTTCCTGCCTGGGGCAGGGAGTCAGACCTGATGATTGGTTTAGGTCCCTTCTGACCCTAAGTAATTTGATATTTGTTGATTTACAAAAATCATTTGGACTCTAAGTTAGACATTGAAATTTCAATTCATAAAATGAAGCATTATAAGCTCTTAAGCATTATAATTAAATGTAAAGCTTATAAGCATTACATTTCTACTAGTGGAATCACAGTTTCCTTGGTAGAAACCCTAAGTGTACAAGTATTGCAACAGTTTATATGCTAAGAAAAATGGATGTTCTAGTCGGAACTTTTACTACTTCTGGAGAAGTAGAAGTGGCTTCTGGTAGATTTTCTACTGGTTGAATAAAAGCTTGTATGCGTATCTCTCCCAGAGAAGCCTCTGCACTGCCCTCTGACACCCCAGAATGCAGTGCTCCACCCCACCTCTCCTCTAGAGACAGTCTGTGACTCAGCTGGACTCTACTGCTTTGGCTGAGCATTGAGCAAACCCCTCCCCTTGACAGTTTCAGGGCTAGAAAAGCCCAGCCCCTCTCTACAGCCCTACAGGGCTACACAGTTGACAACTCCTCATCCCCTAACCTGGAACAGGTGAGAGAAACTGACCTACTGACATTGGACCCTGACCTGCCAGCGCCAGACCCCCAACACACCAGCACCCACCATGTTTCCACAGCTCCTGATGCATCTCCCTCCTCCCCCTACCCCCAAGGAATGGACTGTCCTGGCTCACCTCCACCATTCCCAGACTCAGACCCTATCTGAAAGGCCAATCTGTCAGTGGGAAACCAAGGGGCTTCATTTCCAGTGGGCACCATATCTATGGTATAAGGGAACAAGGTCTGGCATTCCTCCCCCCTCCCTTACCCAAAGGCATTCCCGCCCCCTCCCTTACCCAAATAGCACAGATATGGCCTCTGCCATTCCTGGAACCACATGACCCCTCTCACACACACCAACATGGACCAGGCCACTCCCACCCTATGCCCCTGTTCCCAGAGCCCCCTGGTCCCCCCCCTCCACCTTGACCCAGACCCTACCTGAAAGTCTGGTCTGTATCCATGGGGGGAAAGGGAGAGCACCGGTGGACTCTGTTCCAGGCATGCAGTAATATACTTATTCTTTAAACAAATGCACAAATGATATACAATACATACAGATTGGCTTGTAGTTGTAAGGACCAAATGCTCTCCTGGCATGGGCCCACAGATGGAGCTGTCTCAGAGAACTTGGTCCATCAGAGCTGGGTTTTTTGTGTGTTGGCTTGTTTTGCATCTTTACTGTGTTATTCTAAGATGAACCTTGTTCAAAATGTTCACAGGTTGACAGCATAATTAAAGCTTTCTTGGACACAATATGGTTTATTGACTCTGTTGTAAATAGTTTTACCCATAGTTTGGTTTGAGGACATTACTTATTTTTATAAGTTTATCTGTTACATATAAGAGCTTCTATATTTTGGTTACAATGAGAGTGGGTTGCTTGTGTACAAAAGGGAAACACAAACAACATATACAATTAACATGAGATAAATATTTCAAACATATTATTAGTACTTCCATGGTTTCCACACTTAGCATTGCAAGTTATCTAGCCTGGAGCTGACAAAGTTATGACATAATTGTTTGCTGCAACCAAGAAGCTTAATGAAGTCAGTCCTTAGACAATTCTAGAATAAGCTTAAGGATTCACTATCCTGTGACCCAAATGACTGATTAAATCTTTTATGTTTTATTTGGTTAAATGGATGCTGTGACATGGTTCATTTTAAGTAGCATATTTAAAAACTGAAAAGTATATTGTTCCATGTCATTAAAGATCTGCAGTTAAATTATCCTTATAAAAGTTAATGAGAAAGGTGTCCTGAGTGATTTATAATTAGTGGAATTTTACCTAAAACTTACTTGAGAAAAAAAGGTTTGGTGTCTTTTATTTATAGTCTTCCTTGTTCAACAGTATATTTTGAGGATCCAGGACAAATTATAATTTTTTGTTGAAAAGAACCCTAGAAGTAGTAGCAAACTGAAACTTAAGAAAAAACAATTGACTTATCTGTTCAACAGTAACTCTTACTCAATATTCTACATACAGATTTGTCCACTCTTTCTGACAAGGTAGTCCTCAGTTCTTTTTTTATTTCAAAATGTGTTGTTTTACTTCATTCAACTTTTAAAGTTTATCACTGAAGGAGGACATATACAACATATTTATAACCTACACACAGATACACATGCAATTTTATGCCTAGAGAATAGAGAAAAGAAATTATAGAAATACTTCCAGGAGAAAACATTTGTTTAAATTTACTGTGAAACTGATAATGTGTCTAAACTGTAGTGTAATGCTAAGATACCTGAAATACCATTAAATAAACTAGCTTGGATACTTGAAGCACCCAGTGGAGCTCAGAGTGGGTAATTCAAACATACTGTGAGACAGCCATTTAAACAAATGCTTTTGGTTTGAATTAGGCTTTTTAATGTGTTTGAAAGACTGACCTGTCTAAAAATGTCACGATTTTTGACAGTACCACAGGACTGAATCCTTGGTAAGTATTTCTATATACTACTAATAGACCAAAAATTCAAATAGTAGAACTGCTAAAAAATGAAATCTATAGTAAGAAATTAGAAATCATTTCATTACAAAATAGAATAAAATACATATATTTTCTAGAGAATGAATAATATGAATAATTTCAAATTACAGTGTTGAATAGGACACTTCCTATAAGAAAAAATATTAATATTTTGAATAATTTTAACTTTTTGACATTTTATTTAGGAGAAAAATATGAAAAATATGAATATTAATGATTGAACGTATCAGTGGATAAGAAAAAGAAGGGGAATTTGTCTGTATGCACAAGATCTGCAAACAAAATGCAAACATCCCTAACCTTCTACAGGTAGTGAAAAGGCGGGGAATGAGATGGGGAAGGTGACAAGCCAAAATAATGAGCAGGAGGATGAAGTGGAAGAACTAGGAGAGGGTTTTAGCCTAAAAATCATCAGAAGGAATCCCATACTATGTAACCTTATGTAATGGAAAGCCCAAGCCAAAAAGAGCAATTGTGCAATGCTCAATGAAATTTGGGCAAGCCCAAAATCCATTACCTCCTTCAAAGTTTGAGTTAGTTGAAATATGACTCAGTACACACCTTCCCTCCTTCTCCAAATTCCACCAAGTCTCATAAACAAGGAAGGAAAATATTAAGGGTCACTGGTATGCTGCTCATGGCTGATGTAACCAGGAGAACCTCACTGTATAGAGCAGTGATGTACGTATAAAGGTGATAGTCCTTAAATAAACCAATATTGGGGTTCATTTAAAGTAAACATTATTTTAATTTTCCAATTGATAAAGAAACATTTTTGGTATGGTGAAACATGTTAGATAAGCAGGGTCAGATGACAGGGAAATATCAAGTTTTGCAACTTCATATTATAGGAAGGTATGGATCCATCAGAAACCCATCAGCTGAACATATTTGAGGCAGAGGTCCCCTCTACATGTTACACTCAAGGCATAATTAACCAGGTAATCATGCCTTAAGTTGTGACCCAGCTACAGGTTCAACCAATCAATGGCATGATAATACAAGCAGTAAGATAAAAAAATTACTCCACAAAAAATGTGTAATAACTTTGTAGCTTGTTCTAATTATGCCACTAATTGAATGTGTGGTCAGGCCTTTCAGCCATATGTAGACCTGTGTGACATAAGCCATGAGTATGTTGCTGCCAGACTTGGCCATTTTCAAAGGGGTTATGGCTAAGTGATACCCACAGACCTAAAACCTGTCTTTGAGTAGCGTACCATAATGTAAGCATTTGCAGATACTGTGGTTGGCTTGGTCAGAGGAACAAAGAAAACTGTCCATCTCTCTAACTGGATACAATCAGTAAGAACAAGGCAGCCTTGTTAGCCAGGCATCCCTACCACCATTTTGAAGCATGGGGACACTGAACACATGAAACGATGGGACTGTTGGAGTATGCTAATTAGCACGCTCCAGCAGACTCAATTAACTGAATCTGCTTGATGTGCTGTAATTATAGTGCATCAGACTAGATGTCCCACACTTCTACATGCACCTTGGTGCTGCAAACACAGACTAGCTTGGGGTGAAGGATAAAAGCAACAGCCTAAGATTGAAAGGAGCCTGCAAGTAACTGAAAGATCATTTTGTATAAAGAGAAGTCTCATCTCCCTGCAAAAAAAAAAAAAAAAGAGCTGCTATAAAAGAGTAGGTGGGCTAGGGAAGATAAAAACTGTCATGTCTAAAGGGAAGCTGTAAATTCACACCATACTTACTGCATACTAACTTCCTCTTATAGACAAGCTCTGAAAGAATTAGCACTGTCTTATTTAAACATGCAAGCTGAACACACCCCTTTTCATCTTTCATTCTGGTTGTTGTAGAAAATTAATGAAATAGTTACATGAACAATGACCCGGCAAAAGATTAATTTCATATCAGCCATTTTTGCAAGAAAGATGGTTTTTCCTGCTTACCATGAGCCAATTACCAGTATCTTCCATAGTAACCATGAAAACAAGCAGCTGTAAAAGACTTATTTAATTACATAGATCTTATTACCTTTTTATTAGGTTAGCATTACCAAAACATAAACTATTATTTTCATTGTGTCCCTATAAAGGGAATATTCAATACAATGTTAAGGATCAGTCAGTACCAAGACACCATTAGAATCCTCTGAAGCAGAAACTGTGCCATTTAAATGACTTCAGGGAAGACTTACAGTAATAAAAATATTTTTACCAATAATTCTGATGCTTTTCAAGTTCTTTTTTGGGAAAAAGAATTCGAAGGAGTCAGTGTACTGGAGTCAGGGAGGAAAAATAAGGTGTGTTAGTAATTCAGATTTCTTCCTCATAATAGGCAATAGATTGAACTTTGCCAATTGTTTTGCTTTGCAAGCAAAAATATATTGCACAAGTTGAAGTCACCTTCATAAATCCATAAGCTGGGTTTTGCAACCTTAAAATGAGGGTTTGATAATTAATGAAAGCAAAAAAATCTATACAGAAGGTGTGCCATTTATGCTTGTCAGTAAGGAATATGGGTGGTCATTCTTTAAAAGGAACAAATATTTGACTTTGGCAGTGACCGTTGCAAATTTTGCCAGGCAGGATGCTTCTGTTATTGTTTCTCTTCTGGAAAGATGTGTGTTATATCATCGAGGGTCAATTGTGTCTGGAATTTCTGCAGGTGCAGAAGGGAGGACGAAGAATTTACCTTTCTTCATCAAGGCTCATGGTGAGAGGGTTTGGCTGGGACATTGGTGGCTGGGCCTGCAGATAGGCCCTGAAGGGCAACAAGGAGGTCAGCAGGGCCGGTTAGAGATCAATTACCTACACAGAATTGCAGGGCCTCGGCTTTATGGCCAAAGGCAATTCAGAAGATGTCTTATATACAAATTATCAAAATACAGTTTATTTACTCACTTGTCTTTCAGACACTAAGTTTGAAAAACCAAACCTAATGGAAATTACCTCTAGAAAACAACTACACAATGTTCTAACTCATTTCTAAGTGCCAATTCCAGACATCACTTCCTAATTTGTTAAGTTTTAAACCATAAAATAATTAACTTACAATTTAAGCATAGATTGTGAATTCCTTATTTCCATTGGTGAGTTACTACTTACTCGAGTTGTCTTTTGGACTTCTGTAAGGCTATTTGCTTCTTCAGTTAGTTAATTCTGGGGGATGATAGCTACAATTCAACTACAGATATGAGAAAGTTCTCTTTTACTGCCTCTACTTCTGCTATTTTCTCTGAAAACTTCCTCTTTTGGGTGGAGTTACTTGATGGATATAAATCTATACCATTCTTGAACTATATGTAAATAATATTAACAAGAGTTTGACTTTTTCTTATGAAGAAATCTCCATCATTTATGCTGGCTAGAGATTAGTTGTTGATTAGTTGACTAGCTGTTTCACGAGTACTTGTAGCATTAGTACATCAGAATTTCTCTAGGTTGCTCTCTCTCTCTTTC
>NW_005841957.1:703225-724931 GCF_000455745.1 Alligator sinensis | reverse complement strand
TCCCTCTTGCTCTCTTTCTTTTTCTCTCTCTCTCTGTCCTGTGATTTTTTTTGTTTGTTTTGTCTGGAACTTAAACCTACATAACAGCCTTTACCCATCAATAATTCTTATATTGGATTAATTATTTAACATTCATTCTGAAGATTATTGTATATATATGTTTGGTTTTTATCATTATTAGTAGAAAATACTTTTATATTATTAGAACTGGTGCTCCATTGTGCTGGGCAGTGTCCAACATACATAAAAGTCAAACCCTGTACTGGAGGACTTACACTCATAAGGATAAAACGGATGGAGGAAGGAAGACATGGATGTAACATGTAAACAAATGGATATGGTAAAGCAGTGTTTCTCAGCCAATAGGCCATGACCATCATAGACATCATAAAAGGTAATGGGAGGGATGTGAGGAATTATCATAAAAGTTTCCATCTACAGCAACATCTCACATCCAAATTCCTTGACCACTTATATCCTTCAAGCTCAAATATGCTCTGTCAACTTCCATAAATATACACAAAAAATAAATTATATAGTCTTATCACAGTTCACACTGATATGTTTGTAACTCTTGCTTTAATAATATATGTCAGGGCTTCTCCATTCTGTGCCATCACTCTATGAATATATAATCTCACATAACAGACCTGATATGGACTATTTAAAACTCAGGTGGAATGAAGACCGAGGTATTCATATGACAGAATTCCAGCAGAAATCAATAATTCAGAATATTCAAATCTACAGCTGATCTCCGACGGCATCTTATACAGCAACAGATAATTTTTCATCTTCACTGGGTTCCCTCTAAACTTAAAATCTAAATATACTGCCAGTAGATACATAGAGATGCAATGCATTACAGGCAGTGCATGGTCACATTTTTGATCATGCCCTATTATCAGTTCACCTGGGAAATAAATTATAAACAAATTTAATATGGTTTTTAATAGAGCACTGATGCCTTTGGCAAGTATGTGTGTTCTTAGGTACATATCAAAAGTAACCTTCCAAGATTGCACTTTCTGGAGGTCAAAACCTGTTACAGTGAAATAATGAAGGAGTAGCTGCTTTGTACAAATTTGTTACGATTTGGAAAGATTTCCTAGAATACCTTGGTAACTAAATTATTACTCCTTGCACAATTTCCTCTTCTATGCCTCCCTCTTTCCTCCTTCCTTTTCTTTTATTCTTTTTTGCCCCTTTCTTTTCCCCCTTATAGTTATTAATTATAACAGACATATGTAGTTCAGGTTATGTGCAGTTGGTATATATGCACTGATGATTTTGTATTTCATTTAAGAAACCATAAGACATTTAAAAAAATTAAATGCAAGTCCAAAAGCTTTGGAATTTTTTAATAAAGGGTCAGCAGCCTGAACAGTTTGAGGAGCACTGTGGAAAATAATTGACACAGGTTCTTGCTTAAGTCTTTTTTCATTTCATTTCTTTCTTTAGGGTTTCTATATGAAATCAGGGTATGTCTACAGCGCAAAGTGCAATGGAGCATGTAGATAAGCAAGCTAACTTTTAATAAGCTGTCTCTGGCACCTAAAATAATTTAGCCTTAGCATCACAGAATTCTGCATTGGCTAAATTATAAAACTTCATGACAGAATAAATTAACCTTATTTCCAGTACTTAGGTACTGGGTACTCATTTAATACAGCTCCAATATCTATACATTCCACTGCCCCACCCCCTGAAAGCCTTTCCGCTGTTCCAATGGAAGTTGAATAGGCTCCACTATGGCATAAAATCAATGTGCTCCATAATGTCAATAAATATAGTTTAGGCAATTTCCTTTTCATTTTATAACACTTCAACTATTTGTATATTTTATTGATACGCATTCCATAGCTAATTATCAAGCACTGAAAACCAAGCAAAACTTACATCGTTTTACTTAGAATTTTAATAAAAACAGAAACTTAAAAAATCACTGCATTCATTAAAAAGTTTTAAAATCCACAAGAATTTCTATTATCCCAAGTATTGTATAATATAAACCCTTATGTAATTAATATGGTGGAAGTTTAATATATAACTTAAATTTTTAAAAAGTTTTTTTTTCAATTAGGCATCGATTCGCAGCTCTGCTTCTGATTCCCTATGAACCTCATCCAAACCTAATAGAAGCCCATAGAAAGTTTCCCATTGCTTTGAAAGGCTTTTGGATCAGGCTGAATCTGACTTTGGACAAGCTACTTTTTCACTCTGTGCTTTAGTTTTCTAATAAATCTTGCCTAATTTTGTAAAATATATTGAGGTCTATGGAAGAACAGCACTTGAAGAACACTATTGTTATTTAAATATTTAAGGTCAGGCAAATAGTTAACTATCAAAAGTATGTTTCCTAGATTTGTTAATAAAACTGATCATGTTTACAAATATTATTTCAGCCATATGCGAAAAATATTAGCTTTAATTTGTTTTTCCCCTCCAGTGAAATTGTGTGCATTAACATAAATGCACAAGGTAAAGAAAAGCAAGTAATTTGCATTTTATAAATATAATTAGCATTAATAAAGATGCATGCACTTTGAAAGTTAAGATAATATAGTTGCATTTACTCTCCGCCCCTAGTAGATTACAAGTGATTCCAGAATAAGCTTTCCTGTAATTAAATTGTTCTAACAAGAATAACTCAACATGAGGAGCATTTAGAGCTCAGTAGTGCAGGACTTTTGAAACAAATGTTCTCAAAGGAGATTCAGAAAATGGAAATAAAACAGAAAGGAGTAGGATTATCTTGTTTGTTCCAAGCTGAGCTTTACAGAGATTTAAATCTCTAGCTCTGCCTATGTGTGTTTTCTTTGTATTTTCCAACTCATTCTTGACTTCAGAGTAATGTGCATTACAGCTAAGCCATAAAGTGCTAAGTACTTCACAAGCTTTGGTCCCAGGGTTGCCAACTTCTGCAGAGTGACATCATTTCAAATTCTACAGAATTATTTTTTCTTCTTCTTCATTGGCAGTTTTCACTGGAAGAAAACAGTTTGGACTTAGAAACTTAATTTTCAATATTTTTTATTCTCTGAAATAATTTAATTTGTTTTTCAGTTGAACTCATTGGTCCTATTGTGTAAAATTAGTGGAAAAAGTCCCAGTCCTTAAAAGCTTATAAATAAGTAAGAAGCTGGAGAAAAGAAAGTAATATTATCCACAAAGAGGAACCAATCACAGAAAAAAATGAGTAACTTTGCCAAAAGCTGGGCAAGTGCCAGGAATTGAACACAATTCTTCCGAAAATCAGTACATACCTTGATTATAATATCCATACCCTCTGGAATTATATTATTTTATTTATATTATTTTACTAATACATTAATATTAGTAGCAGTGATGGTGTATTTTCATCACAGGATCATTGTGAGACTACACCATCCTTTCTTCACTTCCCTATTTGCAGAGATATTTTACATGATTGTTCATAATTCGTGTTCTTTTTCTTTATCTTCATCTCCAGAAACTTAGGGGAATAAACGGTCTTTTTTGGGGTGGTTATTCAATGTCTATGGACTATGGTAAACAAAAAAATGTTTTTAGCTAAATATCACTGTACAATTTTGATGTTCACTGTTTTGTTCCATTTAGTGACAGTTTTTGTAAAGTATTTATGTCCATTTGTAGATCTAAACTTTAAACTTTAAAATGGGACACAGCAGCCTCTCTTTTTTTTAGGGAGCTAATATTGAAAAAAATCCTTTTTCTCGTCTCATGATTGGTAAATATTATTGGTATTCTTTCTGTGTTCAATCTGAACTGATTTTTATATATGGCTTGTCTAATTTGGAACATTTGTATTAAAATCTGTTTTGATAAAGTATCTGGGAAGATTGTTTTCCATTCCATGGCTGAAACTATTTAACAAACAGGAGTCAGATTAATTTTGTTATGGTATTTATTCTTATTTAAATTAGTGAGAAGTAGAAACAATAGCACCATACAGAATGATCTCCTGAGAGTCTGAGGAATAACTGAAATGAATTTATAATCCAAGGCGCATAACCTCAGGGCCATATCGTGTACTTTTGTAAAATCAGGGGGATTGCTATGGTGAGCAATAAAAAAATTCTAAACTGGATATAAGCCCTAAATAAATATCATATCCTAAACCTGAAAAAGAGTAGATATGCAAGTATACACATGGCAATGAGCAGCATATGGGAAAACTGCAGAGAGAGAGAGATGCTCACAACCCTTCAGCTGAAGGATTCTATACCCAATTACCAGTACTAGACCTCAGGCAGAAAGCAAGTACAGGTGTTTGTCAAAAATACTTTTAAGGGGCTGTGTATATACTACTCCATGGATATATGTGAAAGTGGATATTTCCAGCTTTTGGAGAAAACATTAGCAGAATTCAACCTTCTTAAAGATACTGACTTAAACTACAAATTAGTGTATCAATGGGGGCATCTACACGAAACACTTACTGAGGAGCTGCCAAATTAGCTCCACAGTAAAGCATCACCATCTACACATGCAAAGCTATTAGGCTGGAGTAAACTAATTAACTCCGCCTACATTGGTACTGTCAGACAAAAGTACTATCCTATGGTGGAGTTATTTACTCCACCACAATGCACATGTAGATGGTGATGGGCTGGCTGGGGCATGAGGGTGCTACACTGCAGAGGCCACCTGCTGCCTAGCCCCACTCATGCCCCAGCCAGTAGTTTCTGCAGTTCCAGAATTCAGACAAGTTGTCAAGTACATGCACCTGGAAAAGAAGTTATTTTCTTTATCCTGTTGGTTTAATTCTTGCTCAAACTACAGTGGATTACATGCCCAGTATCTTTGGGTGTTTATACATGCACTGCAGGAATGTGGAGGGGGGGAGGGGGGCTTTAATTAGAGTGGCTCACAGAGCGACTCTAATTAAAGTTCCCAGAGCGTCATGTGTATCAGCACCCCTGCAAGGAAAAATAGTCCTGAGGGTACTTTAACTAAACCTCATCCAAAGAGACTTAATTAAAGTGCCCCCACCACCATTTTTCAGCATGGGGACACTGATACACATGATGCTGGAGTCAGCTGGAGCGTGGTAATTACCATGCTCCAGCACACTTGATTTCTGCTCCGATGCACTGTAATTACAGTGCATTAGAGCAGCCTCACTGCATGTGTATAGGCATCCTTTTTTTCTGATGCTTCTGTGAATCATAACCACTCATTATGTAAAAACTCAACTGCACAGGGCACATAAATATCTATTTATCTATTTACCTAGCTTTCCCTAGCTTGGCAGGGAAAGCTTATATTATATGGCACTGGGAAATACAGTCTGATGGATTAAATGAGAACTAATAAGTGTTGCTGCAAGCCTCCTGGTAGGAGAAATATATGTACTTGGATGTCATGGTAGAGTTACTGCTAGTTTGTGGGGTATTACTAGACTTACAAATGGCTGGGTAAAGGTAATTTGAAAGTGCATCATATAGAAGAGCTGTTCTAGACCTTTGATGCACACCTAGTTATGCTTCTCTGAACTAGTGAGTCTCAAAGGTGCCACCCTTCCCTATCTTCTACACTTGCTATTGTAAATTGCACCCCCAACCCAACTTTGCATGCAATATTAACAGGATCTGCAGCAGAGAAACTGAGACACCGATTATTTATTGGCTCACTTGATGAAACACCCAAGTTATTTGCATTCCTTGATATGCACTAAGTAACCCTATCTAGTACAGCATGGGATCAATTGCCTCCCAAATTTTGTTCTTCTTTCACACATCAGAACTCTACAGTTGTGTTAATTATGCTGCAACTAGCTGCCCATTGTGTTAACTATGACATTCTAATCATACTTTTGGATACAGGATTCAGCAGATAGGGAAATAAATGTATATCATCAAGAAGTTATGCATGGTGGTACAGGCATCATTTATCTTGCTAGCTCTGAGACTTGATATTCACAGAATTTTTTAGCGCTACAAAGGTCCATTAGATCATGTAATCTGATCTCAATGCATAATACAGATCATTAAGTTTCAGCCAGTGTCTTCTGTTCTAAGCCCAATAACTTGTGTCTTCTGTCTAAAACCTGTCTTCCAGAAAGGGATACAGTCTTGATTTAGAGACATCAGGTGACAGATTAACCACCACTTCCCTTAGTAATTATTTGCAATGATTAATCACATTTACTGTTATATATGCATGGTTTACTTCTAACTTAAATTTGTCTGATTTTGGCTTGTAGCCACTGTGTCTTGTTATTACTTTCTTTAAGAGAGGACTTTAATACCTGGTAGTATTGCAATACCTTATGAAGACTGACTTTATAGTCAATTCACCTCTCAATTTTGGTTTAGGCAAAGTAAGTGTTAAGTTGCTACCTCTAAGGCAAATTTCCTCAAGGGAAATTTACACAACACTTCCCAGAGACCAGCCTATGAGCTCCATTTCATCAACCTCCTGGATACTAGAGATCATGGACTAAACATAGACACTGGATTTTTGATACATTATAATCTGCCTGGCAACTGACCCCCCAGCCGCTCCCCTGGCTTCTTTACTTTTCATTCCATCCAGGAAGAGCACACACCAACTGCTGAAACTTCCTTAGCCTGACGAAGGGTTTTTGAACCCGAAAGCTTGCTTAATAAATATTCTCCAACTATTTGGGTTGGTCTAATAAAAGATATGAAATTCACCCAAGGAACCTTGTCTGCCTACCTCTAAGGCATAATCTCCAGTAATCAAATCCTTTTGGTGGGTCTCTTCTGCATTCTTTCTATATTGCTGTCCAGGGTAAGAGCCCCATTCTCAAGATATAGCCTCCATCCCTTGTGCCTGGGTATTATAGTATTTTTGGCTATATTAAAATTGGACTGAGTTGACAAAATAATCTAGATCATTCAGCATGACTGCTCTGTCCTCATTATTTACAAAACTGTGTGTATTATGTACATTTTATCAACACCAATTTTATTGTTTTAACCACATCATACATAAAAAGATTGAAAAGTCTTGGGCTTAGCACAGATCTCTGCAAAAGCCCAGCAGAAGCACCATCATTTGATGATGAGCCTCAATTAAGAAGCACTTTCCAAGCTGTCACTTAGCCAGTTCCCAATCTATTTAATGTATGCTTTATTGATATTGTAGAGTGATAATTTTAATTGGGAGGTCATGCAGTGCTAAGTCAAAAGTCTTACAGAAATCTAAGTGCATTACATCTATACAGTTGCCTTTATTAATCACATTTGCAATCTCATCAAAAATGAATATAAACCAAATATATTGTACCCATGAAAATCTAAAAAGTAATACACATGTTTTGATGGGGTTTGAAACAGCTGTGGTTGCCACCTGTCCCAATTTGATGAGGATGTTTCTGATTTTATGGTTGTCATCCCATATCTTGCAAAGTATAGCTGTAGGATGAAAACTGTCTCCTTTTTCTTTTTTCTATTCCAGCTCATCTGCAACAAAGAACACCATAGCAATACACACAGTGCTGCTCATCTTTCTCTTGTGATAGCAATACACACAGTGCTGCTCATCTTTCTTTTTTACTGTGTTTTTTGCTGTGGTATTCTGTTTAAATTAAACATGGTTGCTGCATACGCTGACTTTTCCTGTGCATATTTAGTAATTCATTCATTTTTATTTGCATAGGAACTCCTATATGCAATTTAATGTCATCCTTTCCTACAGTATCCTTACCCATTGAAGAGCACATTTAAAGATGATGTCTTCCTCTATTCAGAAGGTACCAGATGCTCTTGGACAATTTTCACTATTTTTTAAAAGTTTTTGCTTGCTGGCTTCTCTGGGTTGATAAAGCTGTAAACTATATGTTTTTCCTCCCATCAAACTCAGTAATGGAACTACATGTTTGCAAGGGGAAAATCTTATTTACTTAAAAAAACTGCTTCAGTGTCTTATATATGTAGGCCAGTCTTCCAGCGTAGCATCATAAACTCCAATTGTTCCAATATATATAGCAATTATGGTTCCAGCAGATTTAGGCACTCACAATTAAAACATATTCTTCTGGGAGATTTAATGCATGCCTGACTTGATCTCCATTTGTTGTGTTCACCTAAATCCAGCCATAAATCAAGTGACTCAAGTCACAATCATGGGTAAAAATATTTTGAATGTAAAGTAAAATGAGGAATTAGTTGGCATCAGTAGATTCAACAAATAAAAAGTTAATCTTAAATTCTGGTATGCACATTCAAATATCTCACAGTTATCCCCTCACTGAACTATTTTTTGTTTTTAGTACCTGTCATTAGCAGCAAGATGCATGTTGTTTTATTCTCCTTTCTCAGTTTACACACTCACATGCATACAAGGTTTTATATTAATTGAAAAAAAAATCAATACATGTCATAGCCTCTCTTTCTGGTGGTTTTACATATACACTGACACTATACTAGAAATATTTAGGCTAAATGGAAAGGCAGGATAAAGGTTAAAATAATGTCAGGACATCACAGCCTTCTTGTGAATGATTATCTTATGAGTTTTTCCTATTTTGAGAGTATGGGAAAAATTTTGGTTACTATAGTCAGATAACTGGCACTAGTGATATGTTCCCGGTGTTCCCAGAACTCTGTATCTCCATTTTTCAACAATTTGTCCTATGCTAATCGCTTGTCTTAACTGTTGTGATGGTGAAAAGATGGCTTCTACCCACACACAGAGGCTAAAGGTTAACACTTTCATCCTTTTGGGTTATATTAGGTCCCATCATTCTTCTTCTCCTCCCCCTCCACCACCTTTTTCTTTCTTTTTTGTTGTTGTCAATAATAACAAACTGGCAAGTTCTTCTGAAAGTTAATCTTTTGTTAGCTTTGCTCCTTATATGTTAATCCTCTTTTAGCTTTGCTACTTGTATTTTGGGAGCTGATCTGCATTCCCTAATCCAGAGCTGAATCTCTTTGCTATAGAAACTTAGTTACATATGTGTATATATGTTAAAATAATTAGTTCCAAGAACCTTCCCACAGCAATTAAATCAGGTTAAAGCTACTTTACACAAGATCATTTGATAGAGGTTTTAAAGCTTCTCAGAATTTCTTCTGTCTTAACACTCTATCCACGAACAAACAACCCATGTATTTATGGGGGTTTCCCTAAACTGTCTTTTTAACTTGAGTATCATTGTTTGGGTTCCAGCAGACTTCAGGTACTCATTGTAAAAGTCTGGGGTAAAATCCAGGGTATCACTTCAGCTGCTTTCTGCAGCTCTAGGGGTACTGACCAACCGTGAAACTAATGGATCCAGACCCCTGAGAATTCCCTTGGGACCTGGGATCATTAAGAGGCACAAAAATGACATAGGGGATCCTGTGCTATTACAACAATCAATGCACAGGATTTTGCTATACATTCAGGATTGCTCTAAGATGAATTCACTCATTATGGGCTCCTCTAGACATTCACTTAAAAGCATGGTAGGATCAATCATGCCACCTGTAAAGCCTGTAGCTAACACACACATGCAGGGCAGGAGGTGTGATTGTGGGATCCAGCATCAGATCTTATTGCACCTTATTGATGACACAGGTGTTACCAGATTTTCCCATCACTTTGGGGTGCGCTTATTTATTAGGGGTACATTTCTGGGGTCTCTGTAATTCTATCAATGTGCTGCTTGTGTCACTTGTGTTTCTATATGGAGCTGTATTTCTCCTTTCTGCAAGTCCTCACCCTCAATGGAGCTATCTTGCAGGACTCAGATCCAATAGGGCTGGGTTCCTCCAACCACAAAATTAGTCAAACACATATACACACGCGCACACACAGATTAACAGAGCACACCTGAGCCAGGCTGGGTTATTCAGCATTGACAGGCTGACACCCTCATGTGCCTTGAACTCAGTTGGGCACATGAGCGTCACAGAGAGTATAGCAACTAGCTTGATCATAAAGGTTATTTATTGCTAGGTATATGAAATTATGATGATACCAATAGTAATAGCCCTACAAGAGAGACAAATAAAATAGTTATAATATTACACAGTTTCAATTAGGTATTTGGGGCAATCTAGCTCAAGTTTGATCAGCAAAAGTCAGGTTTAGAAAGCTGTGCCTGGAGAAAGAGAGTAAAAGTCAGGTTCCTGGAGTCAGAGTGATCAGCAAAAGTTCAGTTTAGAAAGCTGCACCTGGGGTAAGAGAGTCAGGTTTAGCAAGCTGTGCCTGGAGTAAGAAAGCAAAAGACAGGCAGACAGACAGACAGTTGGGATCTCACTACTCAGTGAAACTGAGGTACCCAGGTGTTGCTGGATCTCGTAGACAGGCAGAGCCTCAGCACAATCAATGGAGGGATTCCAGGCAGAAAAGGAGTGGAACTGGTGCAGCTTTTGGATCCAAGCACCAGGACAGAAACTTGAGCTTGGGTAGGGGTTTCTGTAGAGAACTAACAATGGCTCAAGGGAGAACACTAGGTTTGTTTATGGGTAAACAATGGCTCATGTGCTGGATAATAGGAACTGATCACTCCTGACTATGGATGGCATTACTCTGAGGGAGCTCACAATACAGACAAGCAGATTCAGTGTTTTGGGTATCAATAAAAGAGTCATTACTAGAATTGGTCTGATAAATGCTGAGCTGGGTGAGTACAGGCTGGGTTCATTAGCATTTGGAGCAGAGATTCCCCCATCATGCAGTGCTCCTCTGCTTCTCTGGTCCCAGAGTTCAGTGAGGTCCTTGCCCTGGAGTCTCTGTTCTCCAACCTGAATGCTAATAAAGATGCTTTCCTGTCCCATCTGCCATGTAAATGAGACCAGGGGAGTTACTTCACTCCTATCACCCTTGTCTGGACGGCTTCAGATGCATCTCCCACTGCATCTTCATTGTCTTTTGAAAGTCCTTCCTTTAATCAGTTCTTGTTCAAGCAGGGGTGGGGAGGGAGCAAGTCCTTTGTAAATCAGACAGGCTGCACACTGTGCCAGGGTTCCCTAAGAACACAGAGCTGAGAGGTAATATAGGGGAAGCCCAGAATCATGTACCTGAGCTCCTGCTTTACCAGCATACTCATAGCAAGTTCCCATGGCTTAATTTGGGCAAGTTCTGGGCAATAGTCTCCCATGAATTGATATCAATGTTACATTTTTTTCAAGTTGGCCTTGAGGATGTCTTTTGAAGCACTTTTTCTGCCTTCCTCTTGAGCATACACCTTGACTGAGCTGGGAAAAGAAAACTTGCTTTGGAAGTCTGGAGTCAGACATCTGGATGATGTGGCTGGCTCAGTGAAGTTGATGTTAGATGGTAATCACTTTGATGCTCATGGTGTTTTCTTGTGAGAGGATGCTAATATTGGTGTGCCTGTCTGCCCACTGGATTCAAAGAATCTTCTGCAGGCAATGTTGATGGTACATCTCCAATGACTTAAGGTGTCTCCTGTATGTTGTCCACATCTCAGCTCCATAAAGTAAGGTGGGGATCGTGACTGCTTGATAAACCATGAGCTTGGTTTCAAATCTGATGTCATGATCTTCAAATACCCATTTCCTCAGGCGTCTGAAGGCTGCACTTGCACATTTGAGGTGAGGCTGGATTTCTCTGTCGATGTCAGCCTTCTGCAAGAGATGGTTTCTGAGGTACAGGAAATACTGAAGGTTCTTCAGAGTCTCACCATGATTCTGAATTTCTGGAGCTGGGGACTGCTCCTTAAGAGCTTGTTGATGAAGGACCTTAGTCTTCTGAATATTAAGTGTCATTCCCATTTTCTTGTTGGCCTTGGTAAAGACATTGACAATTGCCTGAAGATCTGCTTCCAAGTGAGCACAGGCTACAGCTTACTGGAGCTCTGAGTGAGATCACGGTAGTCTTGGTTTTGGTTCAGAATCGGCTGAGATTAAACAGTTTACCATCCATTTGGTAGTTTAGCTCCATGCCAGCTGGAAGCTTGTTGGCGGTCAGATCTAGCATTGTGGTAAGGAGTATCAAGAAGAATATTGGAGCAATGATGCTGTTGACCTGTAGGGCCAGGCCAACTCTCAGGATCTCAAAATTGTGCTGTTAGATGGGACGGTGTGACAAAATTGTGCGCGCGCACACACACACACAAATCACTAGGCGCATACACACTCTAGGCACATGCACACACACTCTACAAACTCAGGCACATGCATATCCAAGATTACTAGTCTAAGCACATGCACACCTATCACCAATTCAAGCACCTAGACACTATACACACCAAAAGTTAGACAAAAATCAACTGTCAATACCCACACACTCAATACACCTACACAGATTACTAATTCGTATACCATGCACACGATGAGATATATATATATATATATATATACCCACACACCTACACATACACACAGGTGATTTCCTGACTTGGGTGGTGTGGTGTGTATGTGTGCGCTTGGGGTACTTTGGGTACCTAGGGTGCTTGGTGACTATGGAAGGGGGAATTAAGGGTGAAAGATTTCCAGAAGGAGGGGAAGGAGGGAGATAGATGGGTGTGAGGATAAGAGAGGGAAAAGTAAGAGAGTGAAAGTTGCCAGGGACAGGATTAGAATTGGCAGACTGGAGGGGATCTGGGGTTACTTAAGGTCAAGTGGCCCCGGGGTTACTCGCGGTCACTGGAGCCGGGGTGGAAGCAAGGGAAAAATCCCAGTGGAAAGGAGGAGACAGCCAGAAAAGAGAGAGGCAGAAATCTGGGAGATCAGGGGGGCTGGAAACTGAGGGGCAAAAAGTTGGGAGATTGGAAGCAGATTAGTGGTGCCAAGGAGGAGACAGCCAGGAAACAGAGAGGCAGAAAGCTGGGAGATAGCCGGAAAATCAAGGAGGAGGGTTGGGAAGCCAATAAAACAAAAACCCAACTCAGGGTTTCAAACTAACAGGTTTATTAAACAGACAACACACTACACTAATGCTTGTAGTACGGGGAACAAGCAGGAGGAACTTGCCCTCCTGCTAGCTAGCACAAACCTGGATATAGCAGGGCTCACTGAAACCTGGTGGGATTCAACCCATGATTGGGTGGTAAACATTAGGGGCTACAGACTGTACAGGTGGGATAAAACAGGGAGGAAAGGAGGAGGTGTGATGCTCTACATCAAAGAGCAATACACATCCTCAACAAATAGGACAGGGACAGAAGATGGGCAGACTGAAGTGCTCTGGGTAAGAATACAAGAGGATCATGGGGAAAGGGACTTAACGGTGTCTACTAAAGAGCACCCAACCAGGGGGAAAAGCTGGACTGGGAATTCTCAGGTCAGCTCGTGGAGGCAGTTAAGTCAAGGGATGTGGTCGTCATGGGTGACCTATACTACCCGGGAGACATCTGCTGGTAGGACCAGTCAGCCAGGTCTGACCGCTCACATAGGTTCCTAGCCAAGAAACAGGACCTCCACCTAACCCAGGAGGTGCACAGTCCTACCAGGGGAAATGCCTTGCTGGACCTGATCCTGGCCACAGGCGATGACCTGGTGAGGGAACTGAAGGTTCTCGACCACCTGGTGATAGCCATCGTTGCCTACTGGAATTCACTATCCCACACAGGGTGTCAAAGGCCTGCAGCAAGGCACTAGCCCTTGACTTCAGGAGGGCAGATTTCAATGAGTTAAGGAGATTAGTAGGAGAGGCACCGAGGTCCTAATGGGTAGGGGAGCTGTGAGTCCAAGACAAGTGGTCGTTCCTTAAGGAGACAATCCTCCAAGCCCAAAGGGTGACAATGCAAATCAAAGGGGGCAAGAGTGCTCAAAAACCCCCATGGCTCACCAAAGGCATTCAGAAATGTTTGAAAGCTAAAAAGGAGGTGTACATCCAGTGGAAGGAAGGGGCTATTTCCAAGGAGGATTATACCTCCATTGCTCAAGACTGTAGAGGGGCTGTTAGGAAGGCGAAGACGGAGATGGAACTAGGACTAGCAACCAGGATTAAAGATAACAAGAAGTCCTTTTTTAAATACATAGGGAGTAAAAGAAGGCACCAGGTAACACGAGGCCCCTGCAGGACACACTTGGCAATCTGGCGGTTGCACAAGACGATAAAGCTGACCTCTTTAACAAATTCTTTGCTCCATTTTTCTGAGCAGGGACCGGGACATCTCCCCCACCAAGATTCTGGATGGACTCAGGAGAGGCACTGCCAGGCCTAGGGTCAGGGAGGACCTAGTTAGGGAACTTCTGGTGGTGCTGGATGTGTTTAAATCAGCTGGCCCAGATTATCTCCACCCCAGAGTGCTGAGGGAATTGGCAGGGGTCATTGTGGGACCCCTGGCATGGCTTTACGAGCACTTGTGGTGCTCTGGCTAGGAACCAGAGGAATGGAAAAAGGCCAATGTGGTCCCCATTTTCAAAAAAGGGAGGAAGGAGGACCCACGTAACTATAGGCCTGTTAGTTTTACCTCGGTCTTGGGGAAGCTCTTTGAGAAAATTATCCAGGAGCACATCTGCGAGGGACCAGCAGGGGACATTATGCTCAGGGGAAATCAACATGGGTTCATTAGGGGTAGGTTCTGCCAGACCAACCTGGTTGCCTTTTATGATCAGGTCACAAAATCCTTGGACGCAGGTGTTGCAGTGGACATAGTCTTTCTGGACTTTAGGAAGGCCTTTAACACTGTCTCTCACCCCATTCTCATTAGACTGTGGCATTGATGCCTACATGGTCAGTTGGGTTGCAAATTGGCTAGAAGGCCACACCCAGAGAGTGGTGATAGATGGGTCATTTTCGATCTGGAGGGATGTGGGCAGTGGAGACCCCAGGGCTCGGTTACGGCAGAGGTTCCCAACCCCCCGTCTGCAGGAGGGTCATACTTAGTATGAAAAAGGGTTGGCTGCTGCTCTGCAGTATGCCGGTCACTTCTGTACTGCAATTTGCCAGTCCTCAGTTTGCCAGTCGGTGGTCATTTGCAGTCTACAGACCGGTCTGTGGATTGCCGATTCATGACCTAAAAAGGTTGGGAACTCTTGGGTTAGGCTACTAACCCAGGAAGTTGAAGATCCCCTGTCACAAATTCACAATATTTGGAATATTATGCATAGATGGTTTCATGAGGCCTAGTGATATAGGTGTGATCTCTGTTTATGGCTGATGTTAAGATGTGTTTAAATTCACTATACAGTACAGGCAGTCCTCGACTTACAACATTTCAAGTTACAACATTTCGCACTTACAACATTTATAAATTGACACCCTGTTTCAACTTTATGATGTCAGTTTCAACTTTACAATGCTTGATCCAATGCTATGCCACACCAGCAAAGAAGTTCACTGTGTCACTCATATCCCTGAAGAACATCTGTCCAAACTTCCTTGGACACTTTCTTTGAGAAAGCAGACAAGACTCCAGAAAAACCTGCAGCCAAGACTGCTGAGAAGACACCAGGCAAGAACCCTTCAAAAAGTCCAACCAAGAGCCTTTCAAAAAGTTCAGCAGTCACCTCAAAGAAGTCCTTCCAAATCAATATGATTGCTATTTACAATATAAATACATTAATGTAGCTATATTACTCATCTATAATTGATCGAATACAAAACCCTTGGGTATTTTTGGTGAAAACAGGGTATTGGGCCTTGGTTCAGGAACCAATCCCCCATTTATAAAATTGTTTCTTATGAGAAAATTGGTTCTGAGTTACAAGCTTTCAACTTAAGATGTGGTTTTCAGGAACCAATTGTGTTGTAAATCCAAGGACTGCCTGTACTTGGTGTTTACGTGTAATAAATAAGAAGCACTGTTGAATTTTGTCACTTGTGACTTATGTTACCTGATATGGATTCATCACTGTAATGGGGTTCCAACCCTGTTATTAGAAGGAGGGCTGGGAAGAGGCGACCTGGGCATCCCCGGCCTCTCACTGGGGCTTTCCTGTCCCTTGTTCCACACTCCCTTCACCCCAGGGCCCCTCTCTGGTGGCTGTGGGGCAATCCCTAGTAGAGAGCCAGCTGTTTCCCTTCCCAGCACTCAGCATACCTAATCAGCCGGGAGCTGGATTGCCAGGCAACAACATATGACCAAGTCAGCCCAGGAGGTCAGGTGACCAGAGATGCTGGAGAGAATAAGAGGCAAGGGAAGAAGAGCAGCAGGGAAGCCAGAGGTGTAGAGTCTGAGTTGCTGTGGCTGTCCCTGGGTGAATCCCTGAGGAAGAAGAAGGAACCAGAGGAGCGTCTGCCTTATGACAACTGAGAAAATTATGAGAAAAGTTCTTCTTTTTGTTTATGTTTCTTTTGGGCTCAAAACAAGCCCCAGTAGCATCCCAGGCAGGGCTTCCATTGCCTGCTGGGGATTTGAGTTCTAGCAGAGTGAGAAGCATCCCGGAACAGGGCGCCTGAGGTCTGAGCAGCTTCCATGCTGTGCTGCAAGGGCAGCTCAGGTCCCCATACCGAGGGCCTGGAGCGGGACCATGGGTATCCAGAGCAAAAGTGGCCAGACATGCATCTGAGAACGTGCTTGCAAGTGTGCCCTAGAGTGACCTAAAATCACACATAGTAATGCTACTATTATGGTAGCTATTCAAATAGTTATTCAATTAGTTGGAGTGCCATCCTTCATTTCACAAAGTGCACTTTCTTTCAGGGACTTACAAAACCCTGTTATGTCACTACTCTATCACATAAACACAGTGTTAAAGGTAGATCAAATGTCATGTTTTTCATACTTCCACAATTGGGAGACACCATTCAATTCTGGACTCATTTTTAAAGCCCCTAGCAGAGATTCAGTGAAAAAAAATGATTATTTTTTTCTTTCCACATGAAAATGATTATTGAGCCATGAACATGACACCACAAATCCAGCCCCAAATTCTATTAAGAAGTGAAAAGATTTTATTACACATATAGACAGCTATACCCTGTACAGGAGAGATCAAGTGGATAAAAGGGGCATGGGTGTAGCTCTCTGTCAAGGAAAGCTACGTGTTCCTCCAAGCCAACATTAGCACCAGGGTGGACGACTAGAGACCCTCTGGGTTAAAATCCGTAGGGAACACGGCACAGGGGACACAATGGTGGGAGTCTACTACAGAGCTTGACCAGGAGTTCACCAGGGAATTGGCCAAGGCCGCACGCTCCCGGTCCATGGTTCTCATGGAAGACTTCAACTACCCGGACATCTCATGGGAAGAGCACTCAGCCAAATCCGAATGGTTGCAAATCTTTCTCATGTGCATGGATGACCTCTATCTGATGCAAGAAGTCTACAGGCTGACTTGAGGCAAAGCACTGCTCGACCTGGTACTGGCAACGGGGGATGACCTTATCAGTGACCTAACAATTGAAGGGAAGCTGGGTGACAGTGACCATGAGCTGATCACCTTCACCATCTGCCATAAAGCTGGCAAGTCAGTCAGTAATACAGAAGTCCTCAACTTCAGGAAAGCTGACTTTGACAAGCTCAGGAAGCTTGTCAGTGAGGCCCTAAAGGACCATGACCCAAAGGGGAGGGGAGCTCAGGAAGAGTGGTCACTCCTCAAGGGAGCGATCCTGGATACACAAGCTAAGTCTCCCATCTTGGAGGAAAGGCAGCAACAGGGCACAGCAGCCCCCCTGGCTCTACAGGGAACTAGTGGACCTCCTACATCTGAAAAGAAAGGCCTACAAAGAATGGAGGATGGGATCCACCTCCAAGGAGGAATATTCTGTACTAGTCCAAACCTGCAGAGAGCAAACCAGAAAAGCCAAGGCTGTGACTGAACTCCAACTGGCTACAAGTATCAAGGACAATAAAAAGTCCTTTTTTAGATATGTGGGGAGCCGGAGGAAAAGCAAGGGCAACATTGGACCCCTGCTAAACCAGACGGGACACTTGACTACTGACATGAGGGAGATTCTTTACCCTCCATCGATGCTGACCTCGTGAAGGAACACCTTGACAGGCTGGATACCTTCAAGTCAGCCGACCCTGACAGCTTACACACCAGGGTACTCAAGAAGCTGGCTAGCACCATAGCTTAGCCCCTGGCATGGATCTTCGAGAACTCTTGGTGCTCTGGTGAAGTGCTTGAAGATTGAAAGAAGGCCAATGTGGTGCCTATCTTCAAGAAAGGGAGGAAAGTGGATCTGGCAAACTACAGGCCCATCAGCCTGCCCTCTATCCTGGGGAAGATCCTAGAAAAGATTATCAAAGAGACCATTCTCAACAAACTGGCTAATGGCAAAATCCTGAGGGATAGCCAGCACGGGTTTGTGAACAAGTAGGTCTTGCTTGACCAATCTTATTTCCTTTTATGACCAGGTGATCTATCACCTGGACAAGGGGGAAGAGCTTGATGTCATATATCTTGACTTTAAAAAAGCTTTTGATCTGGCATCCCATGATCTCATTTTAGCAAAACTGGCCAACTATGGTCTTGGCTTCACCGCAATCTGCTGACTGGGGAATTGGCTCCGTGGTTGGACCCAGAAGGTGGTGGTTGACAGAAGTCAATCGTCATGGTGTGCTGTGATCAGTGAGGTCCCTCAAGGCTCTGTCCTTGGGCCTATATTATTCAACATCTCAACTTCTTCATTAATGATGTGGACATTGGCATCAGAATCAGACTGGCCAAGCTCACTGATGACACCAAATTTGGGGGTAAAGCATCCACACCTGAGGAAAGAAGTGCAATCCAGGCTGACCTCGACAGGCTCAGGAAATGGGCAGACAAGAACCTGATGGTGTTTAACATCAAAAAAATACAAGGTTCTCCACCTTGGGAAGAAAAACCCGCAACATGCTTATAGGCTCAGCAGTGCTACACTGGCTAGCACTAGGGACAAAAGGGACTTGGGGATCATGATTGACCACAAGATGAACATGAGTCTTCAATGTGATGCTTGTGGTAGCCAGAACCAGAGGGGTTACTATCATGAGCAATAAATATATGCTCTTGGAGGCATTCAGGCAATAGTCTAAGTAGTTACAATTAGCTAATGCAAAGCTTGTAAGTTTGCAACCTGCAAGTGGAATTTGTCTGTCACAATTTAACCAAAATGTTGAATCTAACTGTTTGCACTGATCATGGGACCACTGAGCCCCCAAAATAAGCAAAGCTACAAAATTAGCTGATCTAATCGGTTTTTTAAAGGTCAAGCCATAACAAGATCTGACAACCTAATATAATTAGCACATTCCAAGGAATCCAGGAATAAGAAACTAAGGGCAGAGTACTGTTAATTTCAAACCTCAAAGTAGTGTGGTGTAATTTGCTTATTGGGTGAACCCGAGTTCGGGCGGTAACCTTTCATGATAATTTCTAACACCTTTTGATCCCATAGGGTAACAGCTATAGGGCAAGATTGTGAGTGGCTCTAAAGCCAACAGATTAGCATAAGATAAGGTATAAAGAAGCATGTATGTCAGGTGACCAGCATGAAGGATGGGACAGAAGGACCATCGCTGTACCAAGCCTGGACCCTAGACTCCTAGTGTGAGTGAGGACTGGGTCCTGACCAAGGGATCTTCCCGGTGACCCCTCGGACAGCGTTGATCAGGGACGCCTGACTTCGCTGGAACAACTTGGGGCGCACCTGGCATAGAGGGACTGCCGATAAGTTGCCAACCCCATGTGGGAACTCTTTGTCATTCTATCTGTTATCATTCACTATTAGCTCTTTATTACTGTACTATCTGTTTGTCACATTAACCTTTCTGTTAACTGTTGTATGCTAAGCTATAAGTAAATTTACCATTACTTCGCTCCTAACTCACCTCCTCGATCCTGAAAGCAGTAGCCTCACGGCTGATACACTCACAGCGCCTAGCTGGCCTGTGACAGATGCTGTGGCTAGTAAAGTGAGCAAAACGCTGGTTTGCAGTCATATATGGTTCTCAAGCAAATCCCAGGACGTCATTCTCCCATTGTACTCAGCCTTGGTGAGGCCACAGCTGAAGTACTGCATCCAGTTTTGCGCTCCACAATTCAAAAAGTATATGGAGAAGCTTGAGAGAGTCCAGAGGAAAGCCACATGCATGATCAGAGGTCAGGAAAACAGACCTTATGATGAGAGGCTGAGAGCTATGGGACTCTTTAGCCTGGAAAAGCATAGGCTTAGGGGTGATCTGTTGGCTGCCTATAAGTTTATCAGGGGTGTTCACCTGGATCTGGGGGAATGTCTGTTCACCAGAGCGCCCCAAAGGGATGACAAGATCGAACGGTTACATACTCCTCCTTGACCTTTTCAGGCTGGACATAAGGAAGAACTTCTTTACTGTCTGAGCCCCCAAGGTTTGGAATAGACTGCCACCGGAGGTGGTTCAAGCACCTACTTTGAACACCTTCAAGAAACATTTGGATATTTATCTTGCTGGGATCCTATGACCCCTGCTGACTTCCTGCCCCTCGGGCAGGGGGCTGGACTCTATGATCTTCCGAGGTCCCTTCCAGCCCTAATGTCTATAAAATCTACATGTTCACTTAAGTACAATCCTCAAGCCCTGTTGTACATAAAATTACCTTTTAACTCATTTTGTATTGAAATAGTTAATTTAACTAATCTTTCTACCATATAGAATAGGTTGTATCCTGAATATCTAATAAGTCTTATGGATCTTATAAAGTTTGGTACTGGTGTGACTTTTTGCAAGATTATAATGTTCATAGGATCATACATTGGAGATCTTATCCAAATTCTGTGTACATCAATGCGGGGGTTTTCCATGTGGATTAGGTACCCAATAAATAGATGTAATTCATAATTCTTGCTCATTTTACAAAAGGAGATCAGAATTTCTCCTGTTCCAAGGCTTTGTCCACTGGAGTCCATACCTTGTTTTAGGTAGTATGTATTATGTCTTATTCTCCACCCACAATTAAATGGATTATATAGTGCATCATAGTATTTCCCTTTACTATAATATCCATGCTACTCTTTGTAATTAGTCTGGAAAATTCTGTATCACAGATATAATAATAAATGAATGATCTAATTGGTAAATGTTGCCCACTGAACATGGGTACACTTAGCCCCCCTCTACATCAGGAAAATAACGGCATGATGGGATCTAATGCATAATTTAGACAATTGCGCGTTAGATCCCATCACACTTTATTGTTGGTATAGGGGGAACCCAATCCTGTCAGCTGACAGGGATCCCAGCCACAGGGAAGATCTTACAAGTGGAAAGTAAAGCTCAATAGCGACCATCTATAAAATTAGTACACATCTTCAACATGTAACTTTATAGCTGGTTGGCGCTTTTTATTGTGTGATAGCTACTTTCCGTATGTAGCTGGTCTCCAGGTAATTGTGCAATTAACCAGTTAATTATGCAATACCTGAAACATGTAGAGGGGGTATCACAAACTTTTGTAGATTGGACTATATTTTATAAGATCATGAATACAGCCCAAAGGAATAGAAAACAAGTTTGACATCTCTTTCATAATTAGAAATACATGAAAGTGCATAGATGATGAGGTTATGCCTCAAAATTATTTGGTTTGTCATAAATCTTCAGACATGTTTTGCAAATAAAACCTAATGAATGATTTTAAATTTCAGTCAAAGAAAGAAAATGTCCCTGAACTGAATGGGAATCATCCCTTCAGTTCCTACTCTGCTAGCTTTTTATTAAACTGTTGTGTGTTTTCAGTGTTTTGAGCCTGAATGTTTGGAGGAGGGAGTTGAAGTCATCCATTAATGTAAAAACAAATTAACTTAGTAAACCTTACATAAAAAATGCATAGCTTTAGATTTGTAGATTTTAAGGCCAGAAAGGGACCATTTTGACCATCTATTTTGATTCCTTTCTCAAACACAAATGCATGAAATTTAATACAGGCAT
>NW_005841957.1:690434-703194 GCF_000455745.1 Alligator sinensis | reverse complement strand
CATTCCTGTTTCACTTATGCCTCAGGTAGAGAATATCTTTCGAAATGATTTTCAGGCTTGATTTAAAGACTTCACATGAAGAAGACTCTACTATTCCTCTATGTCAGTTCAATTAAACAGTTATCACTGATAAAAATTTGCGCCTTGTTTCTAGAATGAATCTTAGCCTTTGGAAACTGAAGCTATAGACTTTCTCTATGAGTATATATTGTAAATTGAAAAGCTTTCTACCATCAGAAAACTCTTTTTGTAGGTACTTGTACATCAGGATCTTCTCGCCTTATGCTTCTCTCATGGATAATTAAATATTAACTTATATTAAGCCCCTGGCACATGTTACAGTTAAGATGTGATTAACCAGTTAATCATGTCTTAAGTTGTTACCAGACACACATTAATGCAATTAATGGTGTGATAAAACAAGGGATAAGCTAGAAAGGTATTACATAAAAGAAATGTGTAATAACTTTGGGGCTGGTTTCTATTACATCATTAAGTAATCATGTAGCCAGGAGGAGGGTCCCAGCCTCAGGGTGTGTCCCTATTGCTGGAAACCCTGTGAGCTGATAGGGCTGTTATCCATGGGGACACATTGTGCACTCCTATACTTGGGAGCCCAGATCAGCTAATGGGGCCCTCAGCTGCGAGTGCTTGCTACCTGCTGGTGCAGGGGGAACCCAGGATCATGATGGCATAGCAGGAAGCACAACTGGGTGGTTCAGAATCTATCACATCTTCACTGGCACATGTGGCAAGGGCCTTAGTCTCTTACCATTAGGTAGGTATCAGAACTCAAATTAATCTTGTTCTCTTCTGAGTTCTTTCCAATTTTAAATAAAAATTTAAAAATGTAGATGCCAGAACTAAGCAAGCTATTCTAGTACTTATCTCACAAATTGCATATAGCATGGAATATCATTTACTGAGTTCTGCTTTGGGAGATTTTGCACAGTCCCACAAGCAATTCTTATAACTAAACTGGAAAGATGCAGGCTAGATAGAATTACACATTTTTTTTTTATTACTGCAAGCAAAGAATAACCATAAATGAAGATATCATATCACAAGTGGGTTCCACAGTGGTTTGTTCTAGGTCTATTGTTGTTTAACACTTTAATTAATTACTTGGATAAAGAAATAGAGAGTATTCTAATCACATTTTTACATGACAAACCTGGTGATGACTAGAAAATAATATTTAGAGGTTTGCTTTTAGGAATTTGTTCATAGTTAAAGTAGATATGCATTAGACCATAGGGTTAATTTGTTTTTAAAAGCCTGTTTGCAACAAAATTTCATTCAAGGCCCCTATGTCTGGAGCAGGCATAAACAGGCTGGGAAATTCAAAGTGTTCTACACTGTTCCCTGATCACTCATAACATGAGATAAGGGACTCTGCTGCAGCCTGGTCACTGTGATCAAGTGTACAGCCCTTGGAATTTCTGGTTTTGGTGGCTGGACCAAATTAGGAGACTGGTAAATGACCAAATTAAGATATGTGCATGTGACAGGTTTGGGAAACAAAGGAATATGCTGTCAGGACACAAAGTAGACACTGTGATGACCACAGGGAACCCAATCAATGAGGCCCTGGAATGAAGAGTCATCAGAGGAGAGAAAAGAAAGAAAAGGAGGCATTTCAGAATAGCAAAGGGCCCCTGAGGGGGAAACCCGGGGCCACCATGAACAGAGGGCACACCAATAGCCCATCTTGCCCAAACCATGAGGGTGCTCTGCCTTCAACCTCCAGGCTGCTTACATCTGACTTTCAAGACAGAACCGCAGGGTGAAGCCCTTGTACTGGTCAGATGTACCAGTGCGAGGGCTCTATGACAGCCCTAGGACTGGCAGATATAGAATTGAGGAGGTTATTTTGTTTGTCTTGCCTGCATTATTCTTATCTGCTATCACTGTGTATCAATAAAATTTGCCAATTATTAAATGGAGAAGTCATGGTTGGTTTGAAGGGTAAGGTCCACAAATACAAAATGCACTATATCTGTCCTGGCTTTAACAATGGGGAGAAGGAGCTGGAGAATATACTGAGTCATAAATTCAACATGAATCAATAGTATTAAGAAATACTATTTATGAAATCTGTATTTATGCAGAAGACTGGAATAGATGACACTAGATGTCCCTTTCAGCCCCTTTTCAGATTATTTATCAATACTTAATGCTCCTTTGCTTGTGTTAGCTCTTTCTGCCACTATATCACACTGGAAAGTCATGTTAATTTGGTTAGTAGCTTTTCCTCGAAGTCATTTTCAGAGTCACTGCATTCCAAAATAATTTTTTATCATATAAATGTTACCTATATTATTTGTTTCTTGATGTCCAGCATTTAATCTGTCTTAATAAAAAACCCCTATATTTCTTGAGTGAATATTTTCATTACTAAATTAATGGAACTTATTTGTTTTTGAAGCAGAATGGGTAACAAAAAAGAAAAATCATAGACTTCAGTAGGGTGACAATTTACTCCCATACGATTAAACTGGTTTTAAGAAATAGCAGCAGGTGATCAACTACTAAGTTTGCAATGACATCTTTATTAAACCATACCGAGGGTCCTCATCACTAAAATATATGAGCCAAATTTTGACTATCCTCTAAAAATCACAAAGACAATATTAACCACAACCTTGGAGGGTTACAAGTCTATCTGAATAACAATTTTCTGTTACATTTTAACTCACATATACGTATATACACACATAGAATCATAGAAAATTAGGGTTGTAAGGGACCTCAGGAGGTCATCTAGTCCAACCCCCTAGTCAAAGCAGATTCATCCCCAAGTAGATCATTCCAGCCAAGGCTTTGTCTAGCTTGGTCTTAAAAACCTTCAAGGATGGAAATTCCACTGTGGGTAACCTATTCCAGTACTTTATTACCCTCCTAATGAGAGAGTTCTTCCTAATATCTAACCTAAACTTCCCTTGCTGCAACTTAAGACCATTGTTCTTTGTTCTGTCATCTGCTACCACTATGGGGAACAGTCTAGCTCCATCCTCTTCGGAACCACCCATCAGGTAGTTGAAAGCTGTTATTAAATTCCCCCTCGATTTTCTCTTCTCCAGGCTAAATAAGCCCAGTTCCCTCAGCCTCTCCTCATAAGTCATGTGCCTCAGCCCTCTAACCATTTTCATTGCCCTCTGATAGATTGTTTCCAATTCGTCCACATCCTTTCTCTAGTGGGGGCCCCAAAACTGGAGGCAGTATTCCAGATGTGGCCTCACCAATGCTGTATAGTGGGGAAGAATCACTTCCACTGATCTGCTGGCAAAGTTCCTACTAATGCAGCCCAGTATGCCATTAGCCTCCTTCATAACAAGGGCACACTGTTAGCTCATATTCAGCTTATTGTCCACTGTTACCCCCAGGCCCTTTTCGGCAGAGCTACTGCTTACCCAGTTGGTCCCCAGCCTGTACTGGTGCATGGGATTGTTCTTTCCTAAGTACAGGACTTTGTACTTCTCCTTATTGAACCTCATGAGACGTCTTTTGGTCCAATCCTCCAATACATCAAGGTCTCTCTGAGTTCTAGCTGTACCTTCCAGCATATCTACTACTACGCTTCAATTTGGTGTAATCTGCAGACTTGCTGGGGGTGCACTCTGTCACATCTTTCATGTCATTGATGGAGATATTGAACAAAACCAACCCCAGGACTGACTTCTATGGCACATCACTTGATGCCGGCTGCCAACTAGATATTGAGCCACTGATTACTACCCTATGAACCTGACAATCCAGCCAGTTTTCTATCCACCTTACAGTCCAGTCTATTCATCCAATCTGTACTTCCTTAGCTTGCTTGCAAGAATGTTATGGGAGACCATATCAAACGCCTTGCTTAAGTCAAGGTATTATACATATACACACACACATATATATACACACACCTACATGTTTTTTCTATTATGGAGATTGCAAATTTTGCTTCAGCTCAGATTAAGGGATTTACTCAAGAGCCACATAGGACTGACGGTAAGGGTTTATGAGCTTCATAAGGTACACAAGGTACAGTGGCTTAAGTAGGAAACCCAGCCCCTGTTAAAATCCATAAAGTCCACAACAGTGCAGATTGGAGGGTTTTGGAATTTTTAAGACTTTTAAATGGAAGAAGAGGAGAAACACTCTGCTTTAATTCCTACTTCATAGTGCAGCAGCAGTGGTATTCCAAGTCAGGCAGATGAGGGAGTCAATTGATTTAATGGCTAATTTGAATTCACTTCAGAGGCATTAACAGTTTGCTCTCCTTTTTAACAGTCTTCATATTCCACTAATCAAATTGAGCTTCCTTAGCTGTCTGCTAACTGATTCTGGGTCTTTCCACCTATATCACAGCCTATTTCACAGCCTTAGAGACTATAGGTCTTCTCAAAATCATAGATCCATCCATGGAGACCAGTCTTCAGCAACAGGTAGATTTTCAGCTTAAAATTAGCCTCTGCTCCTGATCCATTCAGTCATAACTTGTGAAAAGTCTTTTTTTCATCATTTTACCTTTCACAAAAATATTATATTCTGATATATATTGTATGTGAGAAAATGTGGTATATTAGATCAGGAATTCCTAATCTGTTAATGACTATTTAACTTCTTTTCTAATTTCAGAAATAATAGATAGTTATAAATAAAAGGAAAGTTAAGAAGGAAACATAATACTAATTTTGCTGACTATGTAATTTGAAAACCTCCCTCTTTAAGAATGTTTTGAATAAAAAAAATATTTTAAAATCTGAAAGACTTTCTATTTCTTTAGGACATAGAAATTTTGTAGAAACAAAATTTCAACTCACCTCTACTAAGTTTTGACAGAACTAAAAGAATAGTCCATAAAATTAAGCAAATATAAGAAAGATTTAAAGTTCTAACTCTAAAGATGTTGGGGAAAAATGTTGTATCATAGACAAAAGTAATATGACCATGAAGTTGAAGGTTTATAGTTCTACTGAAAATAGATTTCATAGTCATGATCTGAAGTTCTTAGTAAAATGATACAATACAGGTGTTGAGACAATGAAAAAATGATAGCATCTTATATTTAGATTAACTCATGCCTCTGAAAGGCATCTTTTTCCTTCTGTAAAACTAGGAAAGAAAAATAAAATAAAATGTAAAATATAACTATTTCTGAATTTTTGTATTAGCTCTAAGCACTCTCATCTCATTTTGTTTCTCTTAATCTCCTTTGAAAATAAGGTATAGATGGAGAAGAAAGATGACATCACATATCAAGAAGTAGCTTTGCACTCAAACGTTGCTACTGCTTCTGTGACATTATGGCTCGGGACTGAAACTACATAGAAAACAGTATAAGCGATTAGAAACTGGTCTAAACCTGTAACAGAATGGAAGTTCAGTGCACATAGACTAGGTTCAAAATGGTGGAACCTGGTCTAAGATAGACGTGGACCCATGTAGTATCAGACATAATTGATTTAGGTTAAAGTGGTCTATCAAATTTCAGTACCAGTTCTCCTCCTGAATCAAGTTAGGTTGCAGTCCCCCAGCATTCCAGGATGCTTTGAGGGGCCACCACTAACATTGTCTCACAGGGCAGGTGACCTAGCCTCTGCTCCCCTTCGTCTGCTCCAGCTGAGCCTGGTTGGCCTCACTCCTAGGCTGTCACAGAGCTGAGGCAGCAAAGCCTCTGCTTCCCAGCCTGGCCAGCGGCAGCACAGGGGATGGGCAATGGCGAGAACTAACCCCTACCCACTACCTGGCCCTGGCTCCCGTAGTTAGGGTCTACTCAGTAGGAGCCAAGCCTGCCCTGTGGGAGCTTTTCCCTTGTCTGCCTGGCTTGGCCAGGCTGCAGGGCTGTTCACCTTAACCCTGCTGCCTCCTCCCCCTCCCCATCCCCAACCTCTGCTTTTCAGCCACAGGGGGAATGGAGCCCCACCTTGGTCCTGGTCCCGGCTCCCACCCCCACAGCTTGGGTCTGCCCAATGGGGGCCAAGCTTGACCTCCCAGCCACTGCCCGGCACCGCTAACAGGCTCTTGCCTGCACCTGTCCTCAGTGGGGGTTGGGCTGCAGCAGTGACACCCCAACCTGTGCTAGTTAGCTCATGCAGGGGTGGTGGGGCCAGGCCCATGCAGCAGGGTCATCTGCTCCCCATGGTGAGATTATACTGTGTCCAGTGAAAAACCCTAAAGCACAATCATGACAGCCTTGATCCCCAGGGTCTGAGGGTTTCACACACCCCTAAGGCTTAGGGATCACAGCAGCTGCATTTCTTAGGGCCTGAGGGTTTCACACAAGCCCAAGCTCTAGGGATCATCGCAGCCATGATCTCTAGGGCTCAAGGGTGCATGAAACCCCCTGGACCCTGGGGATCACAGCTGCCATGATCTCTGGGGCTTGGAGGTTTTTCACTGGGCTTGGTGCACTGGTGAGGGAACAGGTGCTCCTCCTGCACAGGCCCAGACCCTCCTCCATGAGCCAGCCAGCAGAGGTGGGGGTGCCCTGCCTGGCTGCTGCTGAAAGCTGACCACTGAAGGGGGAGACAGGGCTGGGGAGAGGGCCAGGCCAGCCAATCAGGGTGGCCCAGCTGCTGGGAGGTGTGCTGAATCGCCCACCAGCTTGCTGGCCTCAGCCAGTGCAGGTACCTTGCTCCCATCCCCTGTGGTAGGTAGAAGGCCTGTTTTGTTCCCGTCCAACCTAACCTAGGACACGTAGAGTAAAGTGCAAAACTTAGAGCACTTCCTCCTTGGGCTTTTTGAACTTCTGTACTTAACCTATGACATCATTGAAATTTCAGCATGTTTGGTAAATGATGATTATGAAAGCATTTCCAAGAGTTAATGTTTACATTTTTCTGACAATAATTTCATTGAAAATGCTATTTTATTTGAAGTATCAAACCCCAGATTGTTTGGACTGTGTACTCCTGAAAAGGAGATGCTAAGTTTGGTAAACAATGATAAGTTGAAATTGAATTCAAATTTGAGACTCTCCGCATGAATTAGTTTGCCTGTCTCAAGATTTGTTTTTCAGGTAAGATGGTGAGTTTATAGGATACATCACTATTTCAGTTGAACAGCTTAAATTAAGCCATTCAAGAATACTCTGTTTCAGAGCACTACAGTTATGGTTACTCCCTCTTACTCATCTATACATTGTTTAGGTTACCCACAACAAGTGAAGCATCATGTATTAATCCTTAAATAACATCATTTTGCCCATTTATGTGCTGTTTTATGTCTCTTCTCCGGAAGCAGAGAGTATGAACAATCTGTTGTTTAACAGGGGAGGTATCACTACTTTAGAATAAATAGCATTTCAATAGCCGTTAATTATTACAATGACATATCTAATTAAATGTAATTCCTGGCAATGCTCTTGCAAGGCATCTTCTAAATTTCTGTGGAAAGTTCTCCATTGAGATACAAACAGCAGAGGTTGTGGCTCTTGTAAACTTTATTTACTGCCTGATTGTGTTCTGGTTTTGTGTTATTGTTATATTTCTCACTTTTATTAATAAAATATATATTTTTAATAAATGTATTTTGCTAATCCATTCTCATGATGTCCCCCAAGGCATAATAAGAATCTTTTATGATTAAACAAGTGTTAGGTCACATCCCTGCCTTGGGATGAAGTGTGGCAATTATCAAGATAGGTATCAAGATCTGACCTACCATTTTTCAAGACAATAAATTTTCACAATTTTTGGATGAAATTACTTGGCAATCAACTTAAACTCCTTTTTCTGTTAAATGTCCCATAACATTTATATGATTAACAGCAGAAAATAAAATCCAAAGCTCTTATTTGAAAAGAGAAAACAACAGTCGACTACACTAAACAGTTATCAAGAAGTGCAACTAAATAGGTTGTAATGCTTCAGGGATCTTTGAAGAATAGCTGTAATAACTGTACTTCAAAATGCATTCCCTTGCAGTTCACTTTCTGTGTGGGTATTGAAAATAATAAATGTATATATTATATCTCCATAAACTCAAGAAAGATTACATTCAAATTCACAACCTTTTGCTTTAGATCTTTGCTTAGAGTCAAAAGTTAATATATAAGCAAATCTACATCCTTAAAATATCCTTTGGTATTAACGTCACTTGTCAAATCTTTTGTTTTTTTACATAAATATATGGCTAATTCATATATTTGGATAGAAATAGATTATGATGCCATTCCTCTGCTTACTACATTTTTTAAATTACAGATGTCCATAGTCATAGACTTCAGATTTTATTGTGCTGTTATTTACCAACATTAAAAAAATGCCAAATAACTTTCCAGGCCAGATGTTCATGGGTAGGAGTTAGACAGCTGGTCCATGAATCAAGTCAATAGTTCCACTATCATTCTTTTAACTAACTTATCTCATTTAAAGCTGTCCAACTTAACATGCATACGTCCTGAGGACAAAATATAAAATATGTTTTGAGTTAATTTGGGGATTGTATATTGTTGTATTACGATAGGGCAGAATTAATATTAGGTGGTTTTCTGAGCATGACTGTGGCTCATTGTGGATTTATTACATAAATTCTGAGTTTCTTTGGTTTCTCTTTTCCAACTCCAATATTCTTGAATGGTAATAAAGTGCAATAAACATTGTTGTATAAATCCAACTTTCAATTTCTACTCAAAACTATTTCTACATTGAATTAATATTATAGCTGTCATGCCCTTGCTTACTGGTAAAGCACATTTCAGTATAGCATTAAGGAAAAAAACCCCAAACCCACAGAATTAACAAGCAATCAAACAACCCCCCAATCAAATCAGAATAAAAACTTCGAGACAGGGAACTGATAACACATTTTTCATAGTAATAATATTTGTCCTGATTCAGTCTACATACATCACAATGCAGTTATAACACTACTTGCTAGATCAAAGATTTGCCTGGTTGCAGACATTATACTAATTATACTTTTTTATATCTAAACAAAACATCAGGCCAGTAAAGTAGACATTGCTATTCACCTGGCACTCCTAGCATTTCTTCCAGCCCCCTAATTTTTTCCCTGAATCCTTGTAATATTTATATCACCCCTGCAATCTTTGTGCAGGGTGACTTAATATTCTCTTTCCCCTCCAAGGCATTATGGCCTACATCAGAATTCACCTGTGTTTAGCTAAATAACATTCACTTAGCAGTGATGGCTAGAGAATTATATTTAGAAATTTGCTTTTAGAAATTGGTTAGTGGGAAGAATAGATTTAACTTGATTAGGAAATGTTAAAAATTATGAAACAGGAATGACAAGGCTTGTTAATTCTTACATTTGAACAATGGTCCATGTGAACTGCAAGAGTTAATTGGTTTCTAAAGTCTGTTTGTGGTCAAGATTCATATTCTTAGCATTTTAGCATCCAAGGGTCCCTTTGAGGGTGAGAATGGCTCTACCAGTGGTCAGCAGAGTAATGTTTTGCTCAGAATGCATGTTACCCATACTCAGTGACCTTCACAGGTTACCTGTTGATCTGTAGGTGGAGTTTAATAACCTATAAAGCCATAAATATTTTGGAATCTGCCTAAAGGAGAGTCTTCTTCTCTCCACAAGACATACTGCTGTGGCTATAGTTCAAAGTTTCTGAGTTAGACTTCCCTTATTATAAAGACGGGGAGAACTGGGAAGGTATCTTTAATGTAGATAACATTATCTGGAATTTACTCCTTGACTTTTGATCTGAAATAGTTTGAACTTGGTTACATTATAACAAGGATGCAAATGGTATTCATTTGACTGGAGTTTGGAAAAATGTAAACAAAAAAAACAAACAAAAAAACCCTCTTGTTGATAAAAGCATAGCGTAGACTAATGCTTTCTTACCCCATTCCCTAAAGTTGGTTTCAAGCTAATTCTGGCTGGGTTAATTTCTACAGACTGTTGTCCTCTATCTCCTCAATCTCCCTGCTCATTTGAAAATGGGTAGACTACTTACCTTTTGTCTTCTCTACTTCCATGTTTGTAGCAAAATTCATTTCATGCATGAGCTAGGCTTACACTAATCAAAAATAACTTTTTCATAAATAGTGTTTTGTTCCCCAGGAGGGGTAATTGGTGTCAAGCAGATGAGCAAGGTCTTAAGTGACAGGGAACATCTAGGGCAGGGGCGGGCAATTATTTTGGGCGGAGGGCCCCTTACCCAGTTTTGGCAGGCTGTTGAGGGTGGCGTGGGTAGCCCCGCCCCTTGACAGGTGCCCCACCCCCTGGTCACCATCTTGGGACCAATGTCCCAATGTCTTGGGACCAATGTCCCATGGCCAGCACCAGTGGGGCCCAAAGCAGGGCACAGGCTGGCAGGGGTCTGTGCAGCCAGGCTGGGCAAGAGGGGAGCTGGCCTGGTTCCATAGCACCTCTGTCGGCTGGGACCCTGTGCTCCTGCCACCCTGCTCTGGGCCCCACTGGCACTGGCCTCAGGACACTGGTGTGGGCCCCGTGCTCTCATTGTCTCCCTGCCCACTCACTCCCAGTGCCCCCCAGCCCCATGGTACAGGCGTGGGGCAGTGCACAGCCCCGACCCCCTGCTCACTGGCAGGGAAGAAGGTGGTGCTGAGCATGGGTAAAAGCGGCCCCTCTCCCACTCCATGGCCGATGCTCCCTGCTGCAGCTGCTCACAGCCCACATGAGGCTGTCTGGAGCAGGCACAGGCAGCCCCACATGGGCTGCAAGCGGCTACAGTGTGGGGCACCAGCCACGGTGTGGGCGAGGGGCTGCTTTTCCCTGCGCTCAGCACAAGCTTGTAACCTGGCCCTGCTGCCAGCCTGGGCCTCATGCTGGCTCTGGGCTTGCCCATCGGGGTTGTGCGTGGCGGCAGCAGCTGTGGACCCCCGCTTGCTGCGCCGGGCAGTGTTGGCTGCAGTTGCCCGCTTAGCGCTTGTGCACTGGGCAGCCCAGTGGTGACAGTGGCAAACACTGCCTGGTGCTGCAAGCGGGGGGGCTGCAGCTGCTGTCACCATGTGCAGCCCCAACGGGCGAGCCCAGAGCCAGCTCAGGGCCCAGGCTGGCACTGGGGCTGAGTTACAAGGTGGTGCTGAGCATGGGGCGGGAAAAGTGGCCCCTTGCCTGCCCCGTGGCCAGTGACCCCACTGTAACCGCTTGCAGCCTGTGTGGGGCTGCCTGCACCTGCTCTGGACAGCCCCAGGCAGGCTGCAAGCGGCTGCAGTGTGGGATGCTGGCCACAGGGTGGGCAAGAGGCTGCTTTTTCTGCGCCGGGAAGGAGCCCGGGGAAAAGCTGAGCACGGCGGGGTGGAGGGAAAGTGGCTGTTCCCCCGCCCCATGGCTGGTGCTCCCTGCTGCAGCTGCTCACAGCCCACGTGGGGCTGTCCAGAGCAGGCACAGGCAGCCCCAGGCCAGCTGCAAGCAGCTGCAATGTGGGTGAGGGGTCGCTTTTCATTTTTGACAGGAACCAAGGGCAGATAAATATTAATTTTCTAAATTTTTTAGGGGCCCCGCAGGCCGGATAGAATGGCCTTGTGGGCTGAATTTGGCCCACGGGCTGTATTTTGCCCACCCCTGATCTAGGGGAAAATCAGAGCTATGGTTTGTTCTCCAGGTTGGGGTCTCTGTAAAACAAATCTTGGTTTGTCAGAACCACATTCCATTTCTGGTACCAATATGCCAGATCAGGAGGTGGATACCTTTACCTGTCTAGTCCAGGGCTAGTTAGGGCAGTAACATGCTAGCAATAGTTTCATAGTAATGCACATCTCATGTCCCACCAGTCAGAAATATCCACAATACCTGTTACTCTGGGCAGGGCAGAAGAAGGTGTATGCAGGTTTGAGACAGCTGAGAGTGAAAGACCAATACATTACAGAGGGCTGTTGCTGAAAGGTACATAAATGCTCAGAAGACTACATAGGTAGGAAGTGGTGCAGGGGGGTTTCTGAGCTGTAGGTGTGGAGCACTGCTTGTGTGATTCCAGCTATCTCCAACCCTCTCTTTAACAGTTCCTTAATTTCAGGGAAACACCACTGGGAGCTGTCCAGCAACACTCTCCTGGAGAGCTCTTAAGTAGGTTTTGAACTATCTGAACGTGAATGGTCTTGGTTCTACTGTATTTGCAAAAGTACCAGATTCTCATAGCACCAACAGAAGTCAATGGAAGATTATGAAATACCATGTCCTAGGCCTCTCAAACCAGGCACCCAACATTTGTGATACTTTTATCTTTTCTCTCTCAAAAAAGACACTGAACAACAAGTAGAAAGAAAATATTAAGTAACTTTTGATTAGCAACTTCACTTCTTCGTTTCCTGTGCACTAACAGAAGAAGAGGTTTTGTAAGGGAAAAGTGCCATATATTCATGTATTTGAAGACTGTATTGTAACACATGAGGGACCCACATTTGGGATGTTTAGGGAACTTTAGTACTTGCATTTCCTACTGTTTGCGGCGTTCCTTAATTTTCTTAACTTCAGTAACATTAAGTTGTGGGTGCAATAGAACTAAAGTTGAATTTCCATAGGACAGCAGTCTCTCTGTTTGCATAAGGGTCTGGTTTGTTAGAGCTTTTCCTATTTGTGATTGTAAGCACTAAGAACGCCTCAATACTCCCTCTTCTTTCTAGAAACACCCCATTAACGGAGGTGGCCATGCACACTTCGGAAAGCGTTACTCATACATTTTCTGCCTGCCTGCCCAATTGTTCCTGCAGACGGTGCAACCTGTCAAAAGACCACCTGGGAAAATCACAGCTCTAAGCTGGTTTGTGCTGCTTACGGTGCAGATTCACAGTGGTGGTGGAGCTGGGGGAGCTCGTGCAGGGGTAGC
>NW_005841957.1:689854-690403 GCF_000455745.1 Alligator sinensis | reverse complement strand
CTGCTGGAATGGGGTAAGTTAGAGCACCCAGAATAGGGGACAGCGCTTAGAAGGGAACGGGTGGTGCAGCTGGGGAGAAGTCAGGGGCAGCTTGTACTTGCAGGGTGGTTGGGGACTGTCAGGTCCAAGGCCCTAGGGCCCCTGGCTTGTCATGCTGGTCAGTCCTGCTGCCCCACGGGCTGTGTCCCAGTCCCATGCCCGGGGCTGAGCTTCATCCTCTGCAGCGGGCAGCGTCTTTTACCGGCCTAGCTGCGCAGAGCCCGGGACAGGCGGGCACTGCCCGGGTCCCTCCGGGCGCTGCGGCCGGTCGCAGGCAGGTGCCCCCCAGGAAGCCGCACCCCCACCTCCCTCCGGAGGCCTCGCAAGTGAGCCACCGGGTACCGAGGAAGAGGCGGGAAACTACCATTCCCAGACGCCTTTGCGCTGCGGGCCAGTCCTGATTGGCCAGCACCACGGCCCAATCTGCGGGACGACGCGGGGGCCGCAGGTGCTCTGCGGGGGCGCAACATGGCGCGGGGAGCGCGCGCGCCCGGGCGCTGGTACCTGTCG
>NW_005841957.1:687648-689688 GCF_000455745.1 Alligator sinensis | reverse complement strand
GTGGTGGGAGCGGGCAGGTGCGCCCACCCAGGGGCCGGGGCACAGCGACCCACAACGACATGTAGCCCAGGGCGGTAGTTTGGGAGCCACATGAAGCACATCGGGATTAAAAAAAAAAAAAAAAAGGATAATATATATGTGTGTGTGTGTGCATATATGTGTATGGTATTGTGTATAGGTGTATGCATATATGTCTACTTATATGTTTATACACACATTAAACTAACCCTAAAATATAGCTAGACCTAGAACTACAGAACTAGGTCTGTATAGGTCTGTCTACATCTATAGATCTATATCTGTCTAGATGTATATTTGTCTATTAGATCTATCTATAGATAGGATCTCTATTAGATTGAGATCTATCTATATATTTAGGTTTAGTTTCATATATCTGTATTATACATATAATATATAACATTTAAATAGTAATGTATGACATATGGTGTGTGTATATATACCTTACTGTAGTGTATATAACTTACCGGTTTCCCTCGCCAACCATGGTTTTGAGTATCCACGTTTAATATTCTATAGACCATTTTGGCTACCATGGTATACAGTTTGGAGTATCCTCGGTTTTCCATGGTGGCGCATCAGCCTGCCTCCTGCCATTTCAAATCACCCCACGCTCTTGCTAGCCCCTGTGGCGCTCCCATCTCCTCACACTCAGTCTCATGTTATTCTTCACGCTGTTAACATCCAGTTGCAGATGCTCCACATTTTTCTCCTGATTTCTTTGTGATTTTTTCATTTTGCCCTTAATCATGGATGGCCTGTAAGCAAGTGAGTGGTGAAGGTGACCAATTTGTGAAGACGGCAAGGAAAGTGATATCCTTGGAAACAAAATTGGAGTTGTTGGATCATCTAGCACATAGAGGGAATGTGGCGAATATAAAAAAAAAAGATTTTTATACACTGTATGTGTCTCTATTATTCATATTCAAGTCCCTAATCCCATTTTTCCCGTAAGTATTTTGTTTTACCAACCATGGTTTTGCCAACCACGGGAACTTTCAGGAACCTAACCCCTGCGGTTGGTGAGGGAAACCTGTATATAGTATGCATATTATTATACATAATATGTATTATATATACACTAGGTATAATACAGTGTGTATAATATTTCTTTTTTTCTTCACCTCCCAACCCCTTTTCCATTAGGGAAATGAACATGTATCTCGTTCTGTTTTTGTTTCTGCAGCTTGGATTTGGGTCAGGGCACCTTGCATGCTCTTCCTGTGCAGATGCAAGAGACTGTTACTTCAAAACTTCTCATTCTATTTTAAAAAGGGAAATTGTACCCCCTCCCTGCCTTAGCCCCTTGACTAATCTTTGCGCTGTCGTAGTGTTTTAAATTCAGTCTTTAGACCCTGATGGTTTTAATTCTGGAGTGACATGTTATGTGTCTTGAATGTGGTTTTATTTTAGCCCACTCCATAAGGGTGCTGCCAGGAAGCTCCTGCTTTCTTTTGAAAATTCCCTTTTGTCAACACCTAACTTGTTTGGTTTATTTATTCAGACAAGTGGGCAAACTCTCCAAAAGCGTGCATACGTGTTTTTTATGTTTCACTCAACAGTGTTGTTGAAGGATAATTCTGGAGCAATAAACATTCATGCCAAAAACGAAATCTTGCTTCTTGGCATGACTTATTTAGCAACACTGCTTTTAAAAATAATCTGAACCCTTTCCATGGTTAGCACTCCTCCTTGGAACTGTGTTTACACTTGTAATGAGAAAGTAGTCCAACATATAAGGCCAGGTGCTGTTCTCACTGATACTCATGTAGGACTGGTTAGTGCTGTTGCAGACTATAATGTCCCCTGCATTAGCATGAAAGCAGGGTGTGATCCATGATATAGGTTTGTATGGGGCTCTATATGTATTAAACCTATTGCTAGGTTTAACTTTCAGATGGCTTTTAATGCATTTAAACATGATATTTAAGAATAATAATGAACTTATAATATTTCAGAGAATTTGTGACTATAAATAATAAGAAATTATTCAAAACAAACTTTGTTATTAAGGAACTGTAG
>NW_005841957.1:662628-687634 GCF_000455745.1 Alligator sinensis | reverse complement strand
CAGGAATGTTTCTTTGGCGTTCTTTTATTTTCTGCGTAGGGAAGGTATGAGTTAAAATTCTGAGAACCAGTAAGTAAAAGTAGGTAGGCTAATATTTTATAAATGTTTCTGTTAAAAGGTAGCATAAGTTAAAAAATATATGCACCTCTAACTAGTAAGATATTGTGGACTAAGGGCCAAGATTGTAGATGCCTGAAGTTAGTCTGCATAATCCTCTTTCAGATGTTTAAATAAATGTTTTCCTTTTTCACAAAAAGTGGGGGGGGAGAAGAATTATAAGTCTAAGTAGTCGGTCGTCAACTTAATTATTGCTATCCTGTTTTGAAAATCTGGCTCCATAGTTCTTTATGAGACCAAAAAAGGGTGGGAAATAATACACTACGCCCTAATGCTGTCATTTAAGTGGGGGCGGGGGGGGGTCCCCTTGAATTTAAGTATGCTACCTTGCTAGTCATTTCCATAAAATCTGTTTAATGTTTGACACTTTTGTTTCTCTTAGTGAAATACTAACACTGCAGCAAATGCTTTGATGCTTCCATGTGGTGTGGCAGCTGTGCTTACAAGATAGCTGACATCATATATATAATATTTAATATGGGTTCCTTTCCTGATAAAAAGGATGATGGCAATTCAGAGTAAAGTCGGCACCCAGAAATGTTTCTTATAATGCATGCTTCTCCATCATACTGCGGAAGTGACATGTAGTATAATCCAAATGGATAATATTTTTCTACCCATTTTGTACTGCTCTACAAGTTGCTATTGCTCCTTCCTTCTTAAGAGCTGCTATATAACTTCCTTCTAACACAAGGGTAGGCAATACTGGAGGGCCATGTAGGATGTTTTGGTGAGCTATTGTGGGCTGGGGTCGGGCGTGCTGGCTCCGAGCAGTGAGGGGGGATGCTGACCTAATGGGGAGGGTTGAGGTGGCAATTGGTCTTCTCCAGCACCCGGCTGTCCTCCCTACAACCACCACAGGGGGTGGGGTGGGCAGACAGGGTATCCTGCAGGTGAGGTGTGCTTGGCCAGGCTGATGGAATGGGTCTGCAAGTGGTCAGGGAGTGACATCCAGGAACGGGATGGCTGGGTGGGTCTGGGGTCAGGATTGCAGGGTGGTGACAGTGTGGGGCCTGAGCCTGGGGCAGAGCTGTGATCTCCCCCCCACACCAGATGCTGCTCTGTACTTGCCTGTGGCCACATCCCATCCACTTGGCCAAGCTCACCCTGCCCACTGGGATCATGGGCCAGACTCCATAGAGACCCCACGTGCTCACTCTCTCTTTCTAGTGCCCCTGTCTCTGGCAAAGAGTCAGGCTGCAGTGGTGCCCCTGCTTTGCCACACACCCAGGGGGTGGCAGGACTGGGTGCATGTGCCGTGACCCAGGTTTCCCCCCATGCCTGGGCTAGGTGGGGCTAGATAAAATCCCTTAGCAGGCCAGATTCAGCTCAGGGCTGTATTTTGCCTACATGTATTTATGTTCCTCTTTACAATGTGTCCTTTATACTAGGGTTTCATTCATATCTTGAATGTACATGTTTCCAGAATTTAGCATGACCTAAGACTATTCTTCATTTGTAATATATGCACAAAGCAGCCATTTGTTCATTTACTTGTTTTCTGTTCCATATTTATATTGGAAGTTTAGCTCTGTTAGTCTCATTAGTGTAACGGAGGGGGACAAGCTTGGCAGTAGACATAGCAGTTTCTTGCATCATTGTTTTGCAAACTACCTGATTGTATTCATCTAGTCCACAATTATTTTAAAACTACATAAAATGCATTTGGATTCTATGAGATGGCCTGTAAACATAACTTTATTTAATAAAATAACAGAGTAATAAGCATCTCTTAACAATCACTGTCTGTCTTGAGAACATTGGCTGATGTAAAGCTTGTATAATGTTGTGAATCTCTTCATTTATATCTGAAACAAGGGAGAACTGAGTATTTAACTTTTTTAAATTATAGGGATTAAAGATTCAGGTCTGATTTCCACTCCTCCTCCCCCCCCCACCCCTCCTGCCTGAGCAAGGTGGATGTCTTGTACAATTAAATCTGAATAGTTGTATTCTAGATTTACCATGGTCTCTACTTGCATGAGGACAAATGACTACATAAAGTAGAAATCAGACCTGTAGATTAAATTAGTATTTGTTAGAAACAGTGACTTGAAAAATAAGTAAGTCTATTTCATGTCAGTAAGCAAGGTTTACTGTTCAACAACAGTCTTAATTTTTGATGGATATTTCAAGTTGTATTTGTTTTCAAATCACTTAATCAGTGAGAAGTTGTATACAGATTTATAGGATGTAATAGAGATTGATATGTAAGATGCCTTGTAGGTACAATCTAATTTTATCCATTCTTAATACTGTCCCAGAGCAACTGATATTCAACTTTTTTTGTAATAAAGCATACAGGATGAAATCTTACCTCCAATGAAGTTGGGGGGAAACTTGTCATTAATTTCACTCTCGCCAGGACTTTCCTGGCAATATTAAAGGTGTAGCTGGTGGAAGATGCACTTGCTTCTTACTGCTCTCTTGGGAAGATGATGGAGAAAATTGGTTAAAATGAACTGTTGGCTAAAATTAGCTTTTAGTTATTGATGCTGGAGGTAAATAGAAACTGGAAAGTCTACATATGTCTGTATGTGGCTGGTAATCGGTACATCAGCTTTGTTGAAATACAGGGATCTTGCTGGTTTTAGATCAAATTCTTAAGTAAAAAAACCTTCAGACATATTTTAATGTCAGAGAAAAATCTGTTGTAACGTAGTATTTCATCTCTGTTACTCAGTGAATTAAATGAAATCCATTGGATAGAAAGGCTCTTCTCAGAACATGCTAAATAAAATAAACATACAAACCCAATTAAATTTCTTAGTACAAGGCTTCTAACGATGATTTTTTTTAAATTTTTGACAGCGTCATGCTTTGCTTCATTTATATCAAGCGAATAAGCACATAGCACTGAACTTGATACACGCTGAAGAGGGAGATTCGTAAACTATTCAAGTTGTATCATATTGTAATGTGGGAGAATGTACATTTTTGTCTCGCTGTACTTCCTCCTGAACTAGGAGGACCCAAACCCAGTAAATTAATGACATCTGCATGAGTCCTGGGCCATGTATATTAACATGAATCAATTGTAAAGGCTCTGGCTCTCAGCTGTTTAGTCTCTGTTAACTTGCAGCCCTGTATGCCTGGAATTTGCTAATTTTTGGACATATAGTTCCTGTCAAAAGAGGAAAGAGAGTGGAGGTTCGTTTGTTAAATAGTCAAGTATTAATTTAGTTTCCAAAATTCTGAGAGATCAACGAGAAAGCATGGTGTCTTCTCTCACACTGTAGCTTCAAACTCAGTGGAGCCAGGATTAATGCAGAAAAGAGAAGAAGAATAAGAAAGAAGGTACTTCCACCTCTGCTGAGTCGCTGCTTCTTTATATCTTCCACTTACAGAAGACGACAAAATATTGTCATCAGTGATGTGGCAGATAATACACTATATATCTAGTGTATTAAAAGTGGATAATTCCGTTCATAATGAGAGGGAAAAATGAGCATCTCTGTTTTCATACTATTCAGGCTTAAAAAATACGGTCTATTTAATAATGCACCTGGAAAATTAACTATTTAAATGAGTGCATTTTCAAGTGCATTTTTCAGGTTCATTTTAAAGTTAGTATTAGATTTAAATGACTTAGATATTTGTGGAAATGTAGTAATTTACTTTAATATGCTGTGTTTAGAGCTAGAGAATTTTTGATTAAGAGTGGTACATGCGCTGGGTTAACTAAATTGTCTGCTTCTGAATTGGTTGCTCATATTTAGAGCCTGCAATCTAACGTCATTGTACACAAAGTCAACAGAAGCTTATGAAAGAACCTCTGGGTTGTGTCACTGCTTAACACTGGTTCTAGACGGCATGAATTAGGTTGTTTATCAGGTTGTTAGCAATTACTGTTTTAATTACAGAAACTTTTTATTATAGCTTAAAATTTCATACATTCCCTTAATATACTACAGCTTAATCATAGCAAAATTACATCAAAATTAATACAAATACCATATTTTTCTTGCATACAACACCTCCTGGAATGAAATCCACACCTTGCTTTTTAAAGGAGCTGTGAAGAAAAAAGATCTTTCCTTGTAGAAAGCAACTGAGTAGCTGCAACTAGGGAGTTGAACCTGCTCATTGTTCTGCTACCTGTGAAGTGTGTGCAAATTTTCGTTTTGTTTTTTCCTGGCTGAAATTTAGGCAGCAAAATTTTCTGGTACTGTATGTGTGAACATGCAAGTGGCTACAGCTGTTTTTTGGGGGGGTGGAAAAAGATGTGTGTGCTGTATGTAAAAAAAAAAAAAAAAAAAAAAAAATGGTTTGTCTGTATTAAAACTGGTTGGGAGCTGGTCTTTTTGTTTCCTAGAGCAGGGTTGGCAACTTGCAAAGTGGCCCACAAAGGTCCAATCCAGTCTATATTTTACTAAGGAGATGCTGATTTCCAAGTTGTTTGGTCTATTTTTGCATCTCGCTCATGGCCTGCCAATTGTTTCTAGCCTCTCCAACTGCTACAGTCCAAGTGGAGGGCTGTTCTTTCTTTCTGCAGCCTCTGCTGATTGCTGTTAGAGTGGCCAGAGGGGAATGGTGGCCTTGAATTTGCCGTCCTCTAGTATGAATTTGAAATATCTTTACATCCCAGAATAAAACAAAGCCATTAGTTATTGGTGGTAATAGGGAGACCCTGACTGTCTAGGCATCCATTGGGAAAGTCATGTGATAGGAGACAGACTATAAACATTTTGGAAATTTATTGAGTACAACTTCTTGATATAAAATGTGTAGAAGGCAGCTAGAGAAAAGGTTCTTCTATATTTCCTTCTGACAAAGAAAGAGGGACTGGTCAAGAATATGAAGGTGCAAGGAAACCTGGGCAGTAGTTGTCATTAAAGATAAAGTTTGTGATTATTAAGAAGGGAAGGAGGGATACAGCAGAATGAAAATAATGGACTTCAAGAAAACAGACTTCAATAATGCAGAAAATTGGTGTGTGTTGTGGGAGGAGTCTAAAGAGAGGAATTTAGGACAGTTGGCAATCTAAAAAAATATTAAGGGTATAGGAGAAAATAACACAGAAAAATAGACTAACATGACTAAATCATGTGCTGTTTGCTGATGTGAAACTGAAGGAATCCTATAAATAGTTGAACCCTAAGATGTATCAAACTATTAAGGATCAGTATACAATTATAGCAAGGCCACATTGGGGGAAAAATCAGAAAAGCCAAGATAAAAGTGAAATATGATGAGCGAGGGACATAAGTAAAATAAATTGTTTTATAAGTACATTAGGAGGAAGTCTACGGGAGGAATCAATCCAGTACTTAGTGAGAAAAGAATGGTAAAAATAGATTTGGCTGAGAGCACTAAAATAGTTAATGCCTTTTGCTTAGAATTCCTCTAGAAGGGTTAATGTTGATCATATTAACACAAGTAGCATCAGCAGTATGGGGAAGAACTCAGGTTAAAATAAGGAAAGATCATGTTGGAGACTAATAAAGTCGGATGTTTTCAGATCAGCTGGGTGACACACCTGTAGTATTTGGAGACCTGATGGAGGTAATGTCAGAGCCTTAAGTGATTATCCTTGAGAAACTGTGGAGGAAGGGTAAGATTGCAGAAGATTACAAAAGGTTTTTTTTTTTTTTTAAAGATCTGAGAGAGGAGTTTGGGAAAGAAAATATCAAGTGGTATTTCAAAGGGTTCTATTCTATCGCCTGCCCAAACAAACTCAGGATTGACTGGTTAAGTTGCAGTTCTGCAGAGAAGGACCTAGGTGTTATAACAGATAACAAAGTAAATAATGACATACTTTTGCCAAAAAAAAAAAAAGATAATATATTGGGATGCACACACAAGAACAAATCATCTCTGAAACTGAAGGTTCGATGCTGATTCAGAGAATCGGGCATAGACACAGCTTTAAATGCTTTTTCTACATACCTTGAAGTACCAGCACAGCTTGTGAACACTGTGATGCTGGAGCGCATGGAGCACCCCCCAGGAGTGTGGGGAGGCCCTCCATGTGCTCAGCAGCAAACCTGGAAATGGACCAGTACTTCAAGTCCACTTCTGGGTCTGCTGGGGAGCACACTGGGGGCCCTCATTGGCTGTGGGGGGACCCGGGGTCCCCCCCCCAGACCCAGGAGGCTCTGCACAGCCCTAGTGTCACTTGAGTATTGTGTCCAGTTTTTCCACTTCAAGAAAGGTGTGGACCACTGAGGAAGTCCAGAGGAAACGAACAAAAATCATTAGAAAACATGGTCAATAAGGGAAGATAAAGATAAATGTGTTTTTGTTTTTCTTTTAGAGAACACTGAAAGGAGATGCCAAGTCTTCACATATATAAAATATTATTGTAAAGGAGTAGATTAGTTCTCCATGTCCACTGGGAGTAAGACTGAAGTTAGACATCAGAAAAAAATAGTAAGGATAGTGGTAAGCACAAGAATGTATTGGGGAGGTTCTGGAATCTCCATTGTAGGTTTTCAAGAGCAGATTAGACAAAAAGCTGTTAGAAATGGTTTGGGTATAGTTGAACTTGACTTTGGGCAGGGGAATGAACTGGGTGATCTTTCAGGTTTCCTTCTATCCCCATCTTTAGAATTTTGGAACTCTGCTTGTGTTTTTATCTAATGGCTTTTCAGCATAAAAAGTCTAAGCAGTTCTGGGATCTGTTCATTAATTTTGTCTTGAAGGCTAGAACCTTTCTTGTTAATGGAGCCTAAGAGTCTCTCTCTCAAATGTAGGAGCCTAGACTTAAGAAAAACAACAAATAGGAAAACATGCTCTTATAAAGTGAGAGGATGACAAGGACTAGAATTCCATGTATCTTTTCCTGTGGTCAGCATTTCAGCAGTATTTTTGCTGTATATATTGTTTCGTAAATCAAGCTTTCCAGTAGTTTAGCTTATTGTGTTTCTTAAGTTCAAACTAAATCTTACCCTTTACAGTGAAAAATAAATAATCATTGGGTATTTGTCATGGGAAGGACTTTAAGGCAGGAGGGGCTCCTGAGAATAGAAGTAGTTCTCCCATACTCACCCAGGAGACAGGAAGATTGTCGCAGGCATGTGTGGCAGTATATTATGTTTCTGGAGTGAGTACTTGTTCTGGATTGCTGAGAATTGAGCCGTGCTGGGTACTTCTGGCCCCAGAGAGGGGCAGCTGTGGAGAGATTCCAGCATTAGGAAGTCTGAGACACTGGGGGACTCACCTCTCTATCCCAGTCTGCAGAGTATTTGGCAATGCAGAGGCACCAGGAAGAAGGAACAGGTGGCTGGAGTACCACTGCTGGAGGAAGTTTTGCAGGGAGCTCGACTGATGGGGGTGCAGCTGATCAGAAGCCATTGCCAATAAATAGGTGTTGGGAAGGGGAAAGGGAAGATCTGGCAGGCTCAGCCCCCTCTGTGGGTTGGACTGTCCTCTGGAGCCGTAAGAAACTGTCTGTTTTTTTTGGTCCTCTTTTTCTTTTTGCCATTTTATTTCTTTCCTTGGCTGAGGGTTTTATTTTGTTTGGACTTGAATTCATTACCCTGCTGTGAGGAGGGCCCAGACAGCAGTTTTGAAGTTAAGGAGACAGACTAGAGGGCTACTGGGTTTGGTCCCTTCAACCCTGGGGAACAGGGGACAAAATAGCCCTGCCCAGGATAGGGGTTAGCCCCAAACAACTTCTGGAATTTATGACCAAGGGTGTGGTGCGTTCAGAGTGTAAGGAGGAGGAGCCCCATAAAGCAATCTCACCAGGTAGTTTGTAGATCCGAGGTGATTTTTCCTTGGGGAACTAACTCCCAAATCAAGATAAGAAACGCCAAAGTCATGGTGGGAGAGAAGACAACATCAGGGAGCAACTGAAGTAGGTAACCATAGCACCTTCTTGAGCCCAATTACATGTGGGGAAGATGTTAACCCACCAAGGACCCAGGCCTTATAGACCCTATTGTGGACAGTATTGAAACCTAATTATGTACAAAAATCTAACTGTTTTGCATATGACTCCTCCCACAATCTGCTTGCATTAATTCTGGGTACTTCTTTGATCTTTAAACTCTTGGGAATCCTTCTTGTTTTTCATAAAGCTCCCTCACTACCCCTACTCCAACTAGTGGTGTAAATAGTAATTAAAAAATATCCATTTAAACTGTTGTAATTACAACAGTTAATTGGTATGGCAACCCTCGACCTGGCTTGCATGGGGCTGCTCTGGCCTGGCCTGTGGGATGCCCCTGCCCAGCCTGGCAGCAGCAGGATGCTTTCAGCAACCTGAGGTGCAGTGGGGGCTCAGCGCCTCCCCAGCGTCATGCCTCAGGATGAGCTGATCAGGTGGGCAGGTTCTCTCCAGGCCCAGGCCTAGGTACAGATGGGGTGGTGGGCAGGGAGGCTTCAAGCAGTTGCACCAGGGGCTGCAGAGCCTAGGTATAGGTACTATTCCCACCTTCTCTCCTCCTTGTTCCTCCCTCCCTTTCACCTGCCCTGTCACCTTCTAGTTCCTGCTGGTGTACCACATGGCTTCCTGACCAAAACCACCCCTCCCACCCGCCTTCTCTGCCAGACTGTGCCCTGCCCTATGCTAAATGGTAACGTGTAGGCTATAACTGGTTATCACTGGGTTTACTGGTTAAATGATTAATTATTTAAACATTCACACCCCTAATCTCAAGAATTTGAGCCAGTTTTTAAACCTAATTCCCTAAAGATTCCAGGGTAAAAACCATTTGTTTTGAAGATCTGGTGTGTTTCTAACATATTGACTTTTTTGTGACCTGCGCTAGTTTATTTTGTCTATTTTTAGTAAATGTTTGTTTTTAAGTTGGTTTTACGGTCTGTCTTCTAAATAATCCCCAGTAGTACTTGTTAGCTCCTTTTCAGTTTTCAAGTTGGGAAACTTAACTTGTACTCATTTTGGTGTAACATGCAGTTTTTGTTGTTACAATTTTTGGGCTTCCCTATTTTTATTTTTATTATATCTTTATATACATATGTATGTATTGCTTTCAGTTCCGTAATCTTTCTGTAAAGTTTTCATCTGATTGTCTCTCTCCTACACATTGTGTACTTTAATATATTCAGTTCTGTTGGATCCTCAGTATTAAACTGAAATATAGATCATCTTGCATGTATTGTACTTATCTTAATACCATGTCCTGTCTAATATTGAGACCTTTTTATCTCTGTAGCCCTTTCCTATCAAATCTAAATAATGGACTGGATTATCAGTAATATCCGATGGCATTCTTTCAATACCTTAGTTTCTTTGTATAGTTAGGGTGCTTGAGGTTTGTTATTTTTCACACTTGTGCTGCCTCCTTATTCTTGTTGTCTTCTAGCTAATACAGGTCATGCAGCAGTACACTCAGATTAAAAAATGGGAAACATGAATCAGGTCTAGATTGTCAGATGCTTGTATCACTTGCAATAATTGGTCATTGCTGGTTTGACTTCTCTTAGTTGTGGTACACATTGCTCTTGGTTTGGGCAGCAGGTAGAACAGGGGTGGGCAAAATGGTCAATCTAGCCAGCAGCTAGACTCCATTTCCCAGCAGCCCTTACCCTCATGGCTTGGGCCAGTCTTCATGGAGACCACAGCTGCATCTGTGCAGAAGTCCAGGAAAGCTCAGGTTGGGGTTGCCATGGAGACTGGCCTCGGTTGCACTGGCAGCATGCATGGCAGAACGGTACAGGGGGCTGTTCCAGAGTGGCTGGAAACTTGGGATGAGGGTGGCTTGCTCTGCAGTCGAGGCAGAGCTGCGATCTGCAGCCTCCACTCTCCGGGCAGGGGATCGCAGCTCTGCCCCAGCTCCTTACAGCAGTGACAGCCCGGTCTGGAGCTGGGGCAGAGCTATGATCCCCTGCTTGCACGTCCCTGCCTGGAGCATGCAGGCTACAGATTGCGGCTGTGCCCTGGCTCTGGAGCAAGCTGTCACCATCCCAAGTTCCCAGAGGCTCTGGAGCAGCCCCCTGTGCTGCTCTACCATGTGTGCTGCCAGCGCAGCTGAGGCTGGTCTCCATGGCAACCCCAGCCTGAGCTTTCCCACGTGCAGGTGTGGCTGGGGTCTCCATGGAGACTGGCACAAGCCATGTGAGCAGAGGCTGCTGGGAAATGAAGCCCCTGGCTGATTGGATCCAGGTAAGAGCTTAAATATTCATAAGTTATGGTCCCCTTATTTGGTTTGTTTTAGAAAAGGACAAGAGGTCCTCCTAGGATCTTAAGACTAAAACAGTTCCTTCCACAGGTGATAGTTAATTGCACTTCTTTTCTACCAAAAATAGTCTTGGCTCCACTCTCTTTCAATTCCTGAAGATACAGATATCTAAAACAAACATTCCTGGGAGTAAAGGCATGTCATCCACTATTGCTTCTTGCAGAAAAAAGTTGCTGTCTTTCTCCTGCTGTGTCTGTGTTGTTCAGCTCTTTCTCTAAGGAGCTGGTCCTTCCTTTCTGTTGTTGTGCTTTGAGGTATTTGGTACAGTAGATAGTTCTCCCTCACTAAATTCAAAACTATCTTTTCTCCAATAACAGAGTAAAGAAGAGATGTTCTTTTTAAAAATAAGATATATTTTTCCTCTGTGGGAAAGGATAATGATGCTACTTACCTTCTTAATGGGATGCCCCATTAATGGGACCCATGTCTCTAATATATATAAATGGTTGTACAGGGATGTTAGATATATAGATATATATCAAAGTCCTCCCCCGCCAACCCCAGTGAGAAAAGCTTTATAAGTACTTTTTATTATGTGTTTGTTTAATCTTCACTAAATCTTGTTTAATCCTGATAATGATTTTTCATTTCCTTTACACTGTAGTAGATAGCAGTTTGATGCTTGATAAATAGATGTTATTTCTAAAGGTTATTTCTTTGTCTCTGTCCTTATTACCCATAGAGAATACTGTGCCTAAAATGCTGTTGCTGATTTGATTTTTTGTTTAAAGGTATGCAGTCCCTCCTGTCTATACTTTTTATTTTGCCAGCATATCTTTGAAATAAATTTATTCACATTAGCTCCAATAAAACACGCTGACATAACATTTACATTATTTGTGTAAAATAGGAGTACTTGATCCTCCTGTTTTTTAGGCTGATAGTTAAATATTGCTGTCTTGCCAGGTGGAAAATTCCTGTTGTGCACTTCGTCAACCCTGAAGGTAACTTATCTTCTACCTTGGCCCTAGGTAGGATAAGCTGATAAGATCCTCAGGACCATTTTCAGAGTAGGGTTGCTTCTGTGTCCTGGGCTCCTGTTCTCCCTTCATTTCTATTTTGAACGGTCTGCTTTTCCAACTCTTTGGAGCATCCTATTCTATTTTAAGATGCTTTCCTTCTAAGTTGTGGGTATTGCCTTCCCTTTTTCACTGGAGTTTGTATTAAAAAACAAAACAAAACACCAAAAAACTTGCTGTTCTTTGCACTTCTTCTAGGACAGTTGAAACATTATTTCTGCTACTGCCTTCCAGACGGTTATCAATAGGGTACTTCTCTGATTAGTGTTCCTGACTTCCTATGCTACACGAAAGAGCAGGGGTTAATGGCAGCATTGTCGGTGGCAATGGAGACAGAGTGGCATTTGATGGGGAGAAGATAAGGAGTTTGTTCATTCCTTTGAACAGTACATTTGAACTGATAGTCCAGCTTTCAAGAGGTTGGATAATTATGCAGTAGTGGGCAAATGAAAGATGTTAGAGCTGTAGTTTTGTGTGCTACAAGCAAAGATTTTAAGTTATGCTTATATCTGAAAGGTAGAGAGGTAGTTAGCAATGAAAGGTAGACTTCTTGATTCCTCAGGATTTTGGAGCTTAAGAGTGATAATTAAAACTGCAAATTCCTTCTTTCATCTTTAGTGGGATTGCTAAATGTTAAACTTGCTTGTAAAGACTTTGTCATCTTTTCATCTAAGAAATTAAGTATGTGGTTTCCAGGATATGTAGCACTGAATATTTTGTTTTTAAAATGGCATGTCAGACGTTTGACATTTATACGAAGTATAAACTCCTCTCTAAAAGCATTATTAAAAATTAAGATGTAGTGAAGCTTGAATGTTTGAAGAGGACCTGAGAATGCTGATGTAGAAATAGTTGCAATAATCCTAAGAACAGGTCCAAAGTGGAAGATTTATAAGGTAGAATGGTAATTTAAACAAATGGGCATATTGCAGTGGAGTTGAGAGGCTTGCTTTCAAATCAATACTCAAATCTTAAAACTGCAAGATAGTTATTTTCAGGTAAATTAAGGTCAATAAGTCATGAAAATGTGATGTTCTTTGAATGCAGTTCCAAATGTTGTGCTCCAGCGTATTGAGACAAGAAGTGGAAAGTCACGTCTTTTTATTTTCTGCCCTATGCATGGAAACGGCGCACAACTTCAGTCTCACTACCCCTCAAAAATTCCCTATTTGAGATTTTGTAAAGGCATAGGATAATGGGCAAATCTCACGTTAACAAAGCAATACAGGAACACTTAAAATGTAAACACTTATTGTATGCAGTAAATGAAGTAACGAATGCTTACAGCAGCCTGATAGCATTCTTGTAATTAGATCATTGACACTTTTTTTTCTGTCCCAGATGTTTCCATTTGGCAGAATCACTGTCCTAAAACAGATCAGCAACTTAATTGATCTTTCCTGCTATGCTGTTCTGTAACCCTTTATTCTAGTGGTCCCCAGTCTGTGGTACACATACCTTGAGTGGTACGCAGACAGCCTGTCAGTGGTATGCATGACTTGCCCAGACCTTCCTCCCATGAGGGTGGGAGCGAGGTGCCATGTGGACACCACTCCAAACATATCCTATTGTGCCTTGCTCCCACCCTTGTGGGTGGAAGGGCCCAGCCCAGCCAGCACACGGCTTCCGAGTGGGACAGCTGCTGCTGCTTCTTCTGCTGCTGCCGCCCCCCCCCCCCCCCCCGGGGGGCCCCCCCCCCCCCCCCCCCCCCCGGGGGGACCTGCTCCACTTCCCCAGTCTCCTGCTGGGAGGGGCACAATCTCTGGTGGGCCATCTGCTAGGCAGTACTGCCAGCATTCCCTGTGGGCACGTGCAGCTCTCACAGTTGCCAGGCATGGGAGGGAAGTCCCATGCTCTGGAGCCAGCTGCCTTCCCTGCTGGGGCCAAGCAGCACAGGAGGGTAGCCACAGGTGCCTTCCCCTGGAGAGTGGGGAAGGCAGCTGGCTCTAGCACTTTGGGCTTCCCTCCCTTGCCTGGCAAGTGCGGGGAGTGCTGGCAATACAGACTACCTGGTGGAGGATGTGCCCCTTGCTGCAATGTGCAATGCTGGCTGGAGCCTCACCCCACTGGGCACCTGCACCCTGAGTGCCCCTGCCTGCTGCTGCACCATGGGAGGAGTGTGGGGGGTCCTCACACCCCACAAATCCAACACAGCCACACCCTCCCCCTACAGCCCCCCACACATACACAGTCCCCAACATACCATTGTTCCCCTACACGCAGTCAAACTCCCCCTGTACCCCTACCATATCCCCCCACCCACCATAAGTGCTGGTGGTACTTAAGTTTGTATCCTTCTAAACTGGTGGTGTGCAATCTGTCAGAATTTGGGTATATCTTCTTTATACCATTTAGATTAATCAGACCAGGGCTGTCCAACTTCTAAGCAGTTGGGGGCTGCATGCTGCCCTCAAACCCTCTACCTGCTGTGCATACAGCTTAGCTTCCTTCTCCACTCTGTGTGCAAATCCAGCTTGTTTCCTGGCCACACATGCCAGGTGGGCAGCCTAGTCTGCAACATGGGCAGCCAGGCTCCCCCACGCTGTGTGCACACCACCCCAACCCCTCTCCAGGCCACGTACATTGCACTGATAGTCTACCTGCAGCATGGAGCACGAACAGCCTGTTCTCTTCTTTGCCAGGCTCACAGTGAGTACAGCCTGGCACGCTCCCCTGCCACAAATGATAGGTTGGCCCCTTCCCACTGCAGCCTGTTCCTGGGAAACCAGAAGCCAGAGGAAGGAGGGGTAGCCCTGAGATCTTGTTTGCCACCACCGCAAGAGTAATGGATGCAGTGGGGGAGCTGAGTAGGAGCCAGCAAGCCACATGTTAAAGTTAACTCCTTATGGGACACTTGCAGCCTATGGGCTGCTAGTTGGACAGCCCTAGATCATAGGGAAAGAATACATACTTTGGTTTTTTTTTATTGCTTTGACGATTCAGATTTTGTAATAGCACTTGAATTAATTGTCACATTTCATTGGGTAAAGTTATATTTTATTTCAACCATTTGCTTTTTAGGTCACTCCATTCTGAGCCTACATACCTCCATAGACATGTGGGGGGCATGATTTGTTTTTTTTTTTCATACTGTTCATTTGTTTTCTGCCAACTGTAATCTGCCTACCAAATATTATGTTGTTGTGCTGAATCTTGCAATGACATAGTATTTACATTTTGGCTTGCTGTAAATAACGTGGTCCTTCAAGCCATATTTGAAATAAGTGAATTTACATTTTACATGATTTTTATCAGTTTGCTCTATGGCAATGATTTTTGTGCTGTATGAAGTGGTGTTCCTAGTTTTTCCAGAAGATTATTGAATGGTAATATTTCGGTCATACTAAAAGGTATGGAAGAAAACTTCTTCCTTACAGTGTTCTCTCATGTGATTTCTAAAAAGATGGGCCTTCTGTCATTCCCCTGAGGATCAGTTGAACTTAATATTTTTTAGTTCCCTTCTTTCAGGGCTTTTTCCCTACTTTTCTTTGGAACATACTAATTTCAAAGTCTTTCTTAAACTTAAATATTTTCTTAGTTTTGTTAGCCTGCCATCTTGGAATCCTAAACAGTTTTATACCATCCTTGTAGGGCCAAGGTGCTGAAAGCTAACTGCAGCAGTACTCATGTACTGCTGATCTCACCAGTGCCACAGATGTGCTATCGCCTTCCATTTCACCTTTATAAAATGTGTATGTGTAGTTCATAATCAGCTTTTTGCTGCTTTGTTGCTATGGTAGCACAGAGAGGTCCCACCTCACCTTTATAAATGATATGATTGCAGCCAATCAGTCCCAAGGGTCATTCCAGGAGACAAGAAATCTTACTGTATATGTGTGCCTTTCTTTTGATCCTGTTTTGCTTTCTAATAATTCTGTCCCCGTTGCTGTCTGCATAACCTTTTAATTTGGTAGAGTTGGCTCCCTCCTCCAGTTCTTAATGAAGGACTTAGTAAGAATGAGCTGAGTGCTGATCCCTGCATGTTGCCACTTGTATTTGCTCCTTTTTTCACTATTTTAGTGACATTTTTCAATATGTGAGTGCTCCTACCTAAGCCAATAAAAATCTATTTTCAAATTGAGTTTTTGAGCTAAACTGACAAAAATTTTGACTGGAATCCAGATTTCATCTATTGCTTTTCCTTCTAGTAATTTATATATGTATCTCATTTGGTTTTTATAAAATCAAATGAGATGGTTTGCCTGTTTCTCGTAACTTATCAAAATAATTGACAGTTGCTCAGCAAATTTATTAGCTGATTTCCTTAACACTCCATATTATTGCAGCCTGCTTTTAAGATTGTATGTTCAGATTTTTCAAATGTTCTCTTGCCTATTTTGTTAATAAATAAGAGATGAGTTCTGAGTTTAAAATTAGGCTCCGAGTTCAGAAGGGAACTGTTTGAGAAGAAGAATTTCACATGATCGGTAGTTTTATTATTTCAAGGATGTCCTCATTTTGGTATTGTCAGTTATTTTCTTGACAGGGAAAATAAGACACATCTTCAATTATTTGTTTGGTACCTAGCCACGTGGGTCACTGTAAACCATTGGTCTTCAACCTTTTTAAGTAGGAGATCACCATTGGCATTTAAAAGCAACCCAAGATCTACCATGAGCTCCATGAGTAGGTAAGTCTGTGGGGTGGGAAAGGTGTCGGGGCGGCGATCGAGGCAGAGGGAAAAAAAATGATTTGGGGGTGTGCCCCCCAGCAGGTAAGCCTTTGGGGGAAGAGGTGGGGGGAGGGGAAAGGGCCACTGGGGGGGGCAGGGCATATTGAGGCACTGGTGGGGGAGGGATGTGCTCCACAGGGCCTCTGTCCGGGTGTGCACAGTAGTGGGAGCCCCTCCACCCTCACCCCCTTGACCTTCCTGCCAGCCACCTGGCCAGGGTCCCACTCAACTTACCCCTTCTCCTGCCTCTGGCACCCTGTCCCTCACTGTGGGGGCCTTGATCTGGCCCCTGCCTCTTCCCTCCCCCATGGACTGACCTGCTGGACTGGGGGTGGGGTGCGCACGTACATGCACGCGCATGCTCGACTCCCCACCCCAGCCTTGGATTGACTCTAATAGGCTCTGAATTGGTGACCACTGCTTTAAACTCATACTTTCATAGTTGCTTGCTAGTATAGCCTCTTTTTCCTTCCCATTGCTCCTTTCCTGCCCAGGCTTCAGAATACCAGTTAAAACCTTATTCCTTGCAATCTTTTCAACTAGCATTAAGTTGTTCTGACCATTTCCTCCTTTATCTTTGTCTTATGAGCTCTGACTGAATCTGAATGCACTTGTATCTAATTCCAGAAATATGCATACTTACCTTTTGGATATTAAAGCAATTCTTGCTTTGACTGCTGCTTAGGTTCTTCATGTTTCTTATATAAATTTTAATTTGTTTGTAACAGAGGAAAAAAGTTCCTGCAAGGGAGAATACAGAGTATATAATATGGGGGATAAGAAACACTGGATAAACAGCACTGAAATGGTGATGAACTTGAAGTACCATGAGCCTTGAGAAAACAAAGTGCAGAGGTTACTACAGTGCTTGGAATAGGGATGTAAAAGGTTAAACAGTCAAACAGAAATTATAGATTCATAGATGTAGGGTCGGAAGGGACCTAAGTAGATCTTCAAGTCTGATCCCCTGCCCTGGGCAGGAGAGAATACTGGGCTTATATAACCCCAGCTATTTAATTGTCAAGCCTCCTCTTTAAGACCCCCAAGGTAGGAGCCAGCACCACTTCCCTTGGAAGTTGGTTCCAGATCTTAGCTGCCCTGACTGAGATCCTAGTCTCTTCTAATGTCCAGCCTGAACCTACTCTCAAACAACTTATGGCCTTTATTCCTTGTTACTCTGGGAGGTGCTTGGGTGAACAGGGTCTCTCCCATTCCCCACTGGTCCCCCCTGGTAAGTTTATAGACGGCCACCAGATCCCCTCTCAGCCTTCTTTTGTGAAGGCTGAACAGGTTTAGGTCCTGTAGCCTCTCCTTATAGGGTCTGCCCTGCTGTCCCTGGATCATGTGAGTGGCCCTCCTCTGGACCCTCTTGATGCTAGCCACATCTCTCCTAAAGTGCGGCACCCAGAACTGGATGCAGTACTCCAACTGTGGCCTGACCAGTGTCTCATAGAGGGGGAGGATCACCTGCTTGGCCCTGCTTGTGATGCATCTGTGGGTGCATGACAAGGTGTGGTTGGCCTTACTGACCGCATCCTCGCATTGTCAGCCCATGTTCATTTTGGAATCGATAATGACTCCAAGATCTCTTTCTGCCACTGTGCGTTCGGGAAGGGAGTTCCCCAGCCTATAGTTATGTTGCTGGTTCTTACTGCCCAAGTGCAGTACCCTGCACTTGTCAGTATTGAATCTCATCCTATTCTCATTCGTGCACCCCTGTAACCTGTCCAGGTCCAGCTGTATCCTGTCCCTCCCTTCTAACGTGTCCATCTCACCCCAGATCTTGGTGTTGTCAATGAATTTGAGCAGGGTGCTTTTCAATCCCTTGTCCAAGTAGCTAATAAAGAGATTGAACAGTGTGGGCCTGAGGACCGAGCCCTGGGGGACACCACTCCCACCTACCTCCAGGTCGAATATGACCCGTCCACCACCACTCTCTGGGTACAGCCCCTCAGCCAATTTGTGACCCATCTGACCGTGTAGGCATCAATGCCACAGTCGCTTAGCTTTTTAATGAGAATGGGGTGGGAGACAGTGTCAAAGGCCTTCCTAAAGTCCAGAAAGACTACGTCCACTGCGACACCTGCATCCAATGACTTTGTGACCTGATTGTAGAAGGCAATCAGGTTGGTCTGACAGGACCTGCCCCTAATGAACCCATCCTGGTTGCCCCTGAGCATCGTCCCTCCTGCTGGTCCTTCCCAGATGTGCTCCTGGATAATCTCAAAGAGCTTCCCCAGGATCAAAGTAAGACTAACAGGCCTATAGTTGCCCGGGTCTTCCCTCCTCCCTTTTTTGAAAATGGGAACCACATTGGCCTTCTTCCAGTCGTCTGGCACCTGGCCAGAGCACCATGCGTGAGAAATTATTGCCTGTGTGATAAATTATTGCCTTGCCTGTATTTTAACATTTATCCTGTTAAACATTTGCCTCCCAGCTTGGTGCTGTCCACTGTTGGGGGAGCAGCTCCCACAGGGGCTGCTCTACAGGTGGCATGGATCTGTGCTGCAGTATTGCATGGCTGTTGCAGCAGGGAGGTATTTAGCACTTACTGGGGGGAGTGGAGCTGGGCAAAGTTGCATCAATCCTGGAGCCAGCAGGACTTAAATAGAAGTGAGCATAGCAGCCATGCTGCTATTAGGTGCCACAGGGGCAGGCTGCACAGAGCCAGGCACCCTCACCCCCATAGGACCAGAACAGCCACGCCATGCTAAGCTGGTGCCTCAAGCTGTGGTTACCTTGAGCCTTGGATGGCCCCTGGTTTCTGGCAGCTGCAGCTCAGCTTGAAGGAACCATGGTGGCTCTCCCAACTGACTGGCATGCGGCAGATGGACATGCCATGCGGGATTGCTCCGCTGCTAGGAGCTGTGGCACCTGGGCAAGCCCTCAGCTAAATGGGAGGAGTGCAGCGCCGACCCAGCTTTTGGCTGTATGTGGATGGGGAAGGGACCTGCTGCAGCAGCTGCATGATGCTGTAGCCCAGATCTGCACTACCTCCAGGCAGCACCTGCAGTTGCCACTCCCTTGATAATGGGGAGGACTGAAGTGGGCACTCTGCCAACCCTGCTGCCTGTGCTGCGGCTGCTAGTGCCACTGCCTGCTGCATACTCACCGTGTGGAGCCTGCTGCAGCCATGGGCTTCAGTCTCAGTCCTGCATATGAGCTGTGCCTCTAGCTCCCCATGCCAGCTTGCCTCTCTGCCGTGGGACCGATATAATTATGGAAGGTTAAACGGGTAACTTTAAATGACATCTACATCCCTGGCTTGGCTATGTGCAGTAAATACCATATGTACTCAAATCCAAGGTGTGTTTTCAACCCCCCTACCCCAACCCCTATTTGCCCAATAAACATGGAAGGGAGAAAAATCTGCCTCTTAGACTGGGATACTGCCCAGGGCAGGTGGCAGCTCGGCTTTGTTTTTTGCCCCAAAAGCCAAAGCCAGAGCTGAGCCAGCAACTTCCCTGGGCTAGGCTGACTCATGCAATGGGAGAGAGGGCACAAAGTGGGGTAAGTGTGGGGGAAGACCTTACAGCCTGATGCGCGGGGGAGAACTATAGTGTAAGCATGACATAGGCTACATAGGTTGTCCTCCTGCCTCCTCCCCCTGCAGTGTTTACCTTCAGCTTTGGGGTGTGGGGCCTCTGCTGGCTGCCCCAGAGCCAGAATCAGACCTGCCTAGAAGGTAAAGGGAGGCAGGGGGCACAGACATTGCTATAGTAGGGGAAGAGGTGGCAGGCACAGGCATGGGGGTAGCAAGAGGTAGGGGAGGTTGGTGGCATCTGTGGTAGGCATGGGCATGGGGATCGGGGGGCAGGGGGCAGAAGGACGTGTGGCCAGGGGACAGGTAAAAGGCAGTTGTCAGGGAGGACAGATGGAAGAGGAGCACGCACAGGCACAGGGTGCGGGGCAGTGGGACAGACATCTGGGAAAACAGGCACAGGTATAGGGTGGCAGGTTACAAGGGCAGTGGGGCAGGCACTGGCAGGGCAAGTGGTATGGGGACAGGCAACAGGGGCAGGGCTGGGACCGCAGGTAGGAGAGGCAAGGGGTGGGGGGATCTGACCATTATTCCCTGCTGCTGCTCTGGAGGCATGAATTTAGGACAGTCCTCCAAAATTAGATTTCAAACATGGAAAACTATAACAAAACTGATACATTTCCAGGTATAGAATCTAATTCTTGGGGGTTGTCTTGAATCCAAGTTTTTTTGGATTGTGGTAAATATTGTATCTATTTACTGGAATAAACCATATATACATATTTGTAGATATCCTACAAAACAAAGGGCTAATTCCAATAAAGGCTTTAGGCACTTGTAAGGCAGCTGTAATTTACCTAACTTTTAGGCATCTGGTCCTAAGAGTGGACTAAAACTCATGCTTAATTATGGGGAAATTAATGTAAACAAACTAGGGAGCTAGGGCTGAAAGTGCTTAGCTGTGGTGTTATGCTCCCTTTTGTTTCCATTCCCTCTAGTCCCATGCATTTTACATTTCTTTCTGGACAGTGGTACGACTTTTGTTTAGGGCATTCTCCTGGGAATTTGGGAGATATGCATTTGAGCTTCCTCAGAATGAGAAGGGTGTTGAACTCAGGATTCTCACATCTTGGATCAGTCTGCAATAGGTAGAGCAGTTTTTTAAAAAAATTATAAAATACAATAAGAGTGGGCATCACCCCCACCATTATTAACTCATGTGTTGGTTTTTAATTAAGCCATTTTGTCTTTTTTGTGAGCGTTAATTTTGTTGTGTGTTAAGTGTCCTCTGAGCAGACCTGCTGGATCTAGCTCCTCAGGGAGAACTGGCATTGTTTTGCCTAGTTTCTGGATCCCAGTAGGACCCAGGTAGGACTTAGGTGCTTAGTTACTCAAACTGGGGCAGTTTTAGGTAAGCACAGAAACAAGGATGCAGGTAACTAGTCACTTCAAGTACCTCTAAGGTTAGGCAGCAGTTGAGTAGGGATCTCAGTTTCTTCCTTGAAAGAAATTAGTGAAGTAGGGACCGAGCTACTTGCTAAAGGAGAACATGGGGTAGAACGTGCTGCTTTTGAAGAAGCACTTTTTAAAGGCTAGGGATAGACATTCAAAAAACCTGAACCTGAATTTATTCAATCTTTGCAAATTAGTGTAACCTGGCTAGGCTGAACTGGTTTGTAACTGCACAGACATCCCAGATATGCAGGCTAGAAGCTGGTGGGTACTAGAGCAGCCCTCCCTTCCCTTCCATAGGATGGAGCTGAGGGGGTTGTGGCCAGACCCTGGCAGGGTGCTCTGATTAGCCCAGCAGGGAATTGATAACAGTGTTTATCACTTCATTAACAAAACAACAGAGGGACATTACCAGCTACCTGTTGATTCTGCCTGTTGGTTCTCCCTGTTGATTCAGCAGGGACGGTAGCCAGCATGTGGTCTTCTAGCTAATACACAGACACCTCTCTGCAAGGCAGAGGGAGGGGGGAATTCCTACTTAGCAGGGGGTGGTGAGGGGGAGCAGCCTGCAGTCTGCGCCGGAGCTACAGCCAGGGAGCAGAGAACCCCGCCCAGCTCAGAGAGCATGCTGGGATGCTGGGGGTGTCTGGTTTATCTTAAACCAGCAAGGGGTCTGGGACAGACATTGCATAAACTGGTTTGAACCAAATCAGCTAAGTCTGATACTACATTCAACCAGGTTTCTCTCAAATCCGTTTCTGATCACTTAAACAGGCTTATGTATATTGTCTGTCCCTAGCCTTTGGGATTTTTGTAAGGGGAACAGAAGGGGATTTATAAATGGCAAAGCAATGCCCTTTTTCTCCCTTCCTTTCACCTGTGGCATGATATGGGTATTGTTGTTACTTTGAGTTTTGTGTTTTGTAGTTATACATGAAGGCTTGAGGTGGTTGCCTGTGAATGCAGGGTACTGGACCCTTTTCTGTACTTAATTTCTATATAAAATAGAAAACTAGGGCTTAAAAACCAAAACATCGCCACCCTGCCCTCTTAAATACAACTAAAACACCTTTTTAAAATTAGAGTTGTTTATCTTTATAAAATCCACTTGTTTCTAAGGAGCTTATTTTAACTAGTTTTTATTCTGGTCAGGAAGAGTACTTTTTGGTGGGGGGGCGTTCCCCTTTTAGTCTTTCTCCAGAAACACAACTCTGTTCCTTCTCCCCTTCCTCTTTCCCTCCCTTCTTCCCCCAGCAACTAGATGTCAGGACTACCAACAACTAGCTACAGGGAATTTGGGAAAGACATTAATGGAGTAGCATGACATTAAGTGTAATGTCTAACTTTTTAACTGGTTTATAGCTACAGCTTTTTATCTCTCTCATGTCTCTTACCTACCTGATGCTATTTCCAAAAGGTACTTAAGACTCTCAACAGCCATTTGTATTGTCATTCTGGTTCTAAATGCACTTTCTTGATATATGTATTTGGACAATGTAAACATTGTATACAAAGTAGTTCAGTCATCCTGGTGTCATAGGACTGATGCTGATAAGGTTGCTTCTTATCAGTTGCCAACCATTTTGTCTCAAACAGAACATTGGTTAATGGTAATAAGTTTTTATATATTCACTGATTAGCTTCCTATTGTACATTCCCCTTCTCTGCCCGTTACTGACCAAATTCTGCCATCTCTTATGCTGAAGAATACTTTGCTTCACAAGTACTGTCATATTACCCTCTTTAGTAGTAAGAGGGCAGATTCTGACCCTACATGAGAAATCATGTGTGGATCTTCTTTTCTGCAAGCTGATTTCAGTTTGAGGAATGAACATTTGTGAAATATGCTGTTCCTGATTATGCCTGTAGATGGGTGAAATAACTACATTAAAGGCAGAACACAATAACTTAAAAATATCTTCATTTTAAGTTACTCTAATTCAGTCATATGCTGAAATATTCAACAGCATAATCAACATCAAAATAAGTATTCCAGGTGAATGTATTTTATTTACAATTAGATCATGAGTAATTCCAGTAAATCGAAATGAAAATTGAAATCTTGGCTTAAAGAAAATATTTTCAAAATAATATTGTAGAATCCTTTCTGTTTTTTAAAGAAAATGTCTATTTATTTCTTAGAAACGTAATATAATCTTACATATCCTTTCCATTTTTCTACTAGATTTAAATGATTAGATGATTTAAAAGGTAACACAATTAGTTAATCATACCATTCCACTTTAAGGGTGGGATTTTCTAAAGTACTAAGTGACTTGGAGTGTAAGTACTAAGGAAAATTTGATAGTTGTGCTATCTGAAAAGTTTAATGAATAACATCTATAAAGGGTGCACTTCAGAGTGCTCCAGGCATAGTTGAGGTAACTCTTAGTTTGGTGGCCACTTTCATATACATGAGTCTGTTAGTTTTCATATGTTGAACAGAGTTAAATATCCTAAGACTTTTGTTGATACATCACGTTCTGTCCTTCTTACTGTTTTCATCTGTTCAGGAGGAATTTTAAAAAAATGTTTCCACATTCAGCTGATGGTCATCTGTCCTTCAAACTTAATTATAATCTGTACCCAGCCTTCTGCTCCTTTTCAAGCATCTTTTTTTTTTATGACAGGCTGATACATCTAGAAGTTTGTTCACTTTTTTTTTGTTACAGAGTTCCTGAAGAGTTTTCAGGGAAGGCTCTTTCTTATCTTAAAAAGGTGCAGGCTTGGGATATTCTGCATGCCTTGTCCAGCCTCTATCATTTTGTCTCTTCCTTATCCACTGAAGACTGACTTCAAGTTACTGATCTATAGGATGCACATTTTTGTATCTCAGGTGGTCCTACCTAAAATAGGATGTCTGTTCTCCCACAAAAAACTGTAAATGCTACAATGTCCTTCCATTACTTGCTTATGGCACCTGGGGTATTCACAAAGTGCCTTTCAACACATGGTGATTTAAAAGATGGTGGTGGGGAGGGGAGGAGGAGGTGGTCCTGGTCCTGGTTCCCAACCTGGTGGGCTTTAAATGCATATATGCTGCCCAACTCTCCCTGGCCCTGCTTCCTTGCAGCTCTGGCATTAAATCACTTTGTGTACAGTCCATCTGGGCTGTATACGTGGCAGTTTAAAAACTGGGAGATTCACTATTGACAGCCTGCCTCTTAAGCAGGATAGAGGACAAGCTGTCAAGTAATCTGCTGAAAAGCTGGCAAGTCGGTCAGCAACGCGCAAGTCTTTGACTTCAGGAAAGCCGACTTTGACAAGCTCAGGAGGCTTGTCAGTGAGGCCCTAAGGGACCGTGACCACAGGGAGAGGGGAGTTCAAGAGGAGTGGTTGCTCCTCAAGGGAGCGATCCTCAATGCACAAACTAAGTCTATTCCATCTCGGAGGAAAGGCAGCAAGAGGGCACAGCAGCCCCCCTGGCTCTCCAGGGACCTAGCAGACCTCCTGAGGCTAAAAAGAAAGGCCTACAAAGGATGGAGGATGGGAGTCACCTCCAAGGAGGATTATTCTGCACTGGTCCGGTCCTGTAGGGAGCAGACCAGGAAAGCCAAGGCTGCAACTGAACTCCAGCTAGCTTTGAGCATCAAGGACAATAAAAAGTCCTTTTTCAGATACGTGGGGAGCCGGAGGAAAAGCAGGGGCAACATTGGACCCCTACTGAACCAGATGGGGCAACTGACAACTGACGCCCAGGAAAAAGCCAACCTATTAAATAGGTACTTTGTGTCAGTCTTTCATCAGTCCCATGGGATGCCCATTCCCGCTACAGGGCCGGGAAGTCCGGGTGAGGGTGATCCCCTGCCCTCCATTGATGCTGACTTTGTGAAGGAACATCTTGAGAAGCTGGATACCTTCAAGTCAGCCAGCTCCTTGAGTACCCCGGGGGTGAAGATTGTCAGGGCCGGCTGACTTGAAGGTATCCAGCTTCTCAAGATGTTCCTTCAGAAAGTCAGCATTAAGGGAGGGCAGGGGATCACCCTCACCCGGACTTCCCGGCCCTGTAGCGGGCATGGGCGTCCCATGGGACTGATGAAAGACTGACGCAAAGTACCTATTTAATAGGTTGGCTTTTTCCTGGGCGTCAGTTGTCAGTTGCCCCATCTGGTTCAGC
>NW_005841957.1:653302-661940 GCF_000455745.1 Alligator sinensis | reverse complement strand
GCTTTCATCCATAGATGCTTCTCAAGCAAATCCCGGGACGTCATTCTCCCCCTGTACTCGGCCTTAGTGAGGCCGGAGCTGGAGTACTGTGTCCAGTTTTGGGCTCCACAATTCAAAAAGGATGTGGAGAAGCTTGAGAGAGTCCAGAGAAGAGCCACGCGCATGATCAGAGGTCAGGGAAGCAGACCCTACGATGACAGGCTGAGAGCCCTGGGGCTCTTTAGCCTGAAAAAGCGCAGGCTCAGGGGTGATCTGATGGCCACCTACAAGTTTATCAGGGGTGACCACCAGCATCTGGGGGAACGTTTGTTCACCAGAGCGCCCCAAGGGATGACGAGGTCGAATGGTCACAAACTACTTCAAGATCGTTTCAGGCTGGACATAAGGAAGAATTTCTTTACTGTCCGAGCCCCCAGGGTCTGGAACAGTCTGCCACCGGAGGTGGTTCAAGCGCCTTCATTGAACACCTTCAAGATGAAACTGGATGCTTATCTTGCTGGGATCCTATGACCCCAGCTGACTTCCTGCCTTTTGGGCGGGGGGCTGGACTCGATGATCTTCCGAGGTCCCTTCCAGCCCTGATGTCTATGAAATCTATGAAATGGGCTCCCCCTTAGGGCAGGGGTGGCCCAGGAAGCAGACCTCTACTGCTTCCTGGTTAGAGAGTTTTTCTGTGTAGCTTTGCAGCCAGGGGGCTGAAAGGCATGTACCCTCTATCTGAGGGCTATTTTTCTAGCAGTAAGAAGTTCTCAGAATTTTAGAGAAAATTTTAATGGTAGAAAGGCAGAAAATTGCTTTGGGTAAATCTGGCATCTTTTATTAAATCAACTCAAATGATTGTAAAAAATTCTTTGCAAGCTTTTGCCAGGTTAAGGAAGCATCTGCAGTTGGTCTGTGCTCAATAAGCTCCTGTCTGTTGGCTGTGTCTGGTTCTCTGAAGGGTCCAATCTGACTAACAGGGATCAGACACCTTATAAAAGGCAGTGGGAATGTCTTTAAGGGAGAGTTCTCCTTGTTTATGCCTCTTTCATACAATAGCTTTGTTAGAGTACTTAGTGTAATTTCTTCCTGCCTCAGGGTTGAAACTGCCTCTTAGAAAAGTACCCTTACCACCAGTCTGTTGGCTAGGTCAGGTGGGGATACTTTCCATCCCTCAGAAGCTGTTGCACTGTGCAGTAAAAAAATGCAAGTCAGTGGGTGTTGAAATATAATCTGTTAGACTAGATTTCTATTTTGCACCATTTGGGGACAAGGATGGTGCTTGCTTAGCTTCCATGGATGGGAATGTGCAAAGGTCAGATAGACATTAAGGTTATTTGTTTTCAGAAGGATCTTTGCGCATTTACTGTTTCCATTCACCTTTTATCTTTCTCAAAGTTCAAATTATATCATTTATGAGAGGAGGCAGTGGAAGGATGTGAAGGCATGGGACATTTGGAGGAAGGAGAATAGGAGGAGGAGAAGATATGAGAATGTCACTGCTATTAGGAAGGTTTCACTGGTCCAAGCTGACCTGTTGTAGTAGGTTAAAGTCATATATGTGCAGAGGTCACCTGGAAGAACTTTAACCAAGAATGTTTTTGATGATGGCTAACTCCAGTAGACAGGCCATTCGTTCTGCTCATTAGCTACTGACTAATATCAACATTCTCAAATGAACCTAATGTTAAGTAATGCTTAAAAACCTAGATACAGCTTTAGAGCTAAGAAGTATATAGAGGACAGGAAACGAACACACCAGATTTGTCTTTGATATTCAGCTTGAATCCAGCAAATACGTGAATTAGTATTAGTGTAATTGAAAATTACCCTGTTTTGTTTTATTTTTTTTACCTGAATTCTGAATATTCAATGTGGAAAACACCTCTTGCAATGCTAAATATCTTCCATCAATGTGAATAGAACATGAGGTTGCGAAGCTCATAACTGTATAGTTCCATTTATACATTTTTTTTTAATAATTATTTTACACTTGGAATCCAAGTAAACCATTAGAACCTTTTGCAAAAATAAGGAAAAATAAAACAAAACAGTCCCTTCAAATTGAATTGTGATCCTTGTGTTATGGTGTTAGTTCATTGGCATCTGCTTCAGATGGTTCAGAAAACTTACTATTTCCATTTCTGTCAAGCTGACACGTTTTAGTTATAGCAACTTCAAGTTCTTGTTTTTTTTTTTAAAGAAATGAATGCAGTGTGCTCTCATGCAGAACTCATGCTTACTTGGCTGTGAGAGAGTAAATTACAAGTTCATTAGCTGATGCAGCAGCTTTGTTTTTCAAAGTAATTAGGACTTTGTGCTGATTTTTCTCCAAGGGAGTGAAAATTGAACTTTATCTTAAAATTAAATGGACTGTTTTGATAATAAAAATTGGTTTCCTTGATCCATGTTTATATAGGCATGGTAACCATGAAAATGGGAAAAGAATCTACTTTACGCTGTACTCCTATACCAAGAAGCATTTTTTAACTATTTGGTTCCTTGTAGTTAGGCACTTTACCTAAAATTTAAAACGTGAAGACTTTGAACTGAAATGGACAAAATGATAGCTTTACTAGTAAAGTGAAATTAAATTTTAAGATTCATGAACATTTTCAAAAAGCACTAGCATTAAATGAAGTCTTGATATAACAATCTATACATAAACTTCATTTTTCTAACTTTAATCACAAATTTCTTCTTGAGAGCTCCTGTTAGTGTTTACTGAATAATTTCTTTCTTTATTTATTCCTTAATTTGGTTTTCAGTTAAATCTTTTGGTTACTGGCTTTTGAGGTGGTATGCAAACATTGCCTCACTTCAGTGCACTTCTTTCTTTGCTCAACACACAGAATAAGTAGGATTGTGTTTTTGTGAGTAAAATACAACTACATCTTTATTTCTAAGTGAGTTATACAAAGATGAAAAAGAGAACAAGGTTTCCTTAAAATGTCCAGATATTATTCTGCTAACTCCCAGAGTAATTACTATAAAACTAGGAAGATTAAGGATCTCATCCATTGCTGAGATTGCCTACTCATATTGGTCCTTAGAGGCCATTTATTAGCCTTAGCACCTTATTGTGGCCTTTGGCATGTAATGCATGAATTAACAGGGAAGCTGGCATTCTGACCGCTAGTGGGAATTTGTGTTCTGTTCCCCTCTTAATGCAAGGATAACTGTGATCATGCAAAAACAGCATCAAGATGGATGATGGCAATCCCATGAAGTTCACTTAAACAATAAGATGGCCAAGAGAAGTGTGACCTAATATAATAAAAACATTTTGAGGGAGTAAATGCTGAAGATGCTGAGCAAGCATTTAGGTAATAACATGAAATTGAGATGGAGAATGTAGATAGAATATTTCAGGTGAGCAAGGAAGATGTGTTTCTGGTTGTTTTGGTTTTTTTTTCTGTTTGTTTGTGTCGCTCCTTCCCCCATCAACGCTTACGTAAACAGTCAAAAAGCCTAAGGTTGAATTGATTCAGTCTTTGCAGGTTAGTTTAAGCAAGTGGGCAATTATTTTGGGTGGAAGGCCGCTTAACAACTGTTGGTGAGGTGTCGAGGACGGCAAGAGTAGCCCTGCCCCTTGGCAGGTGCCCCACCCTCTGGTCACCATCTTGTGACTGGAAGTCCTGCCCCCTGACCTTTGCCACCTGGTAGTCTCTCCCCTTGCCCAGGAAGTACTCCTTTTGGGGTGGGGGGCAGTTTGCCTGTATATTGTCTGTGGAGTGGTAGGGTGTGTGTGTGTGTGGCTGGGGGGATGTGTGGGGTGTGGGTGTATGCGTGGGTGTGGATGAGGTGTGGGGTGTATGGGACTTCTGTGTGTGTGGGTATGATGTGGGTGGGGTGTGTTTGGAGCATCGTGGGTGTTTGTGGGGTGTATGAGACTGTTGGATGTGTGTGTGGGTATGATGGGTGGGATTTGTGAGGGGTATGGGTGCATGTGGGGGGTGTGCTTGAGGTGTGTGGGGGTGTCTGCATATGTGGGGTATGGGTATGGTGGGGGTCACAGTGTGTGTGTGTGTGTGTGGGATGTGTATAGTGGGGTGTGTGGGACAGTGTTGGGTGTGTGTGTGGGTATGCAGGGGGGTTGGGGGTGTGAGGGTGTAGGTGGTTGTGTGGAGTGTGGGTAGGTTGGCTGTGTGCATGTGGGGGCTTCCCCCCTGCCTGCTCTTTGAGATGTGGCTGAGTCCAGCCCCTCCGTGGGCAGGGGAAGGGGTTCAGTGCTGCCTGTCTGGCTTTAGCACTCTGCAGAGGGCAGGAAAGCAGCTGCCGCAGCTGGAAGCAACGGAAGCCCCTGCAAGAGGGGTTGGGGGACAGGGAGCTGAGCCTGGCAGCATGTGTGCATGTGGGGGCTTCCCCCCTGCCTGCTCTTTGAGATGTGGCTGAGTCCAGCCCCTCCGTGGGCAGGGGAAGGGGTTCAGTGCTGCCTGTCTGGCTTTAGCACTCTGCAGAGGGCAGGAAAGCAGCTGCCGCAGCTGGAAGCAACGGAAGCCCCTGCAAGAGGGGTTGGGGGACAGGGAGCTGAGCCTGGCAGCATCAGGTCTCTTGGTCTCTGTCCCACACCTGCCTGGTGGGGCTGCAGTCGAACCTGTACTGGCTCCTGCTGCTGTTGTTTTTCTCAACTGCCCGCCCGGTGGGGGGCACCCCTGCTGCTGCTTCCCCCCTCCTGTCTGTCCCTGCCTGCCCGCCAGGGCTTTATGAGTAGCTGAGTTTCTTCACCCTCTGCTCCCTCCATCCACACATGCTTCCCTGCTCTGCACGAGCAGGACCAGAGTGAACTGCCTGCAGAGCTCACCCACGCTCCCCTCAATGCTTTAGCTTACCCTCCCTATGTGCTGCCCAGAGCCCACCCCAGTCTAAGCTGTATAGATTGAACTGATAAGAAAGTAGACATTCACTTTTGATTCTGGAAATGCAGCCATTGTGAGATGGTTGGTTTTGTTTGTGCAGTTCAGAGCATGCCAAATGGGACTTTCCCCCTAAGCTTTCTTTACAGAGATGATCTGTGCAAACCTCTCTTCTGAAGCCTTTCCACTCCTGCCTTATGGTGGACTGTCTTTTCTCTTGAGTAGGTCATCTTGCCAAGATCATCCTGGGAATACATAGAGGATACTTATTACTGTGCTGGACCTTATTAGTGGGTAGTGTGTTTAAAGCAACAGTATAATAAGCCTGTTGTTATGCTACAGTCAAGGTCTTCTGTCTTGCCTCCCCAAAAGCTGCCAAAGTATTGGTAAAGTATACTGAAACAATTACCACATTTACTTGAATATGCTAACTCTGAATATAAGATGACCCCCAATAATTAGATTCTATATATGGAACATTTCTAAATTGGTTATAATTTTTCAGTTATTGGAGGTTTGCCTCAATTTTTCCCCTCCCACTGCTACAGCATAGAAAATATATTGTGGAGGAGGTGTGGGGGGTCAGGTAGTCCCCTTACCTGCTGGCCCTGCAACTTCTTCCCCTTGCAGCTCCTTTCCCCTCTCCTTACTTCAGACCCTGCTGTCCCTGAGCAAATGGAATTGAGGAACAAATTTGAAAACACTGAAGTTGAAACATACCTGTAGTAATTTGCAAAGATTTAGTTAATCCAGAATTGATGGATTTTTACCTTTTTTGAAACTGGAGCAAGTTTCACCTCTAGAATTCTATAAACTTTTGTACCATACTTTTGTACCTACTTATATATAGTACAAACTATGCATGATATTAATTTAAAGCCAAAAGGCTCATGGTGTACCGTATAATTCATTGGCTTGGGCCCTAGTAGAGTCAACATCTCAAGCCATAGTGACCCCACAGCTGAGCACTGCACTCATTGACCTTAGTCTAAGTGAACTGCTAGTGTTATATGTATTAAAATCCTGAGATAAGACAATCTTTTTAATTATTGAGACTGATACTGTCAACTTTGTTTCTTTCTACTACACATTTTCCTACCTAAATTTACACATCATTATGATCACAATGTTTAATACAAATTAAAATTATTTTTTAAATGCTGAGTACTGAGACTCCATTGAGAAGATTAAATACCTAGGACCTATTTAAAGGACCTAGCGAGGATTGGTAACAGCAACTGAAATTGAATGTCATTAGCAGATTTTCTGTTCTCCGTGGAAAATGCAGTAAAACCCAAATGTTCTTCTCCTTAAAATGAGAACCAAGATTTCATCCTTTAAAGGACATGTGTGGGGCTTGGGGCTGGAATGTGTGGCTGCAGGGAGAGTGAGACGGAGCCATGAGTGGCTCATTCAGGGGGCGAGTGGAGCCTGGCTCCTTGCTGTTGCACACATTCCCAGGGGAGGATGGGGGGCACGTGCTGCCCAAATTTGTGTGTGGGGTGAGGGCAGGCTGCCTGCTGCAGGCTTGGGCTCCCCACCCTACTGCTCTCTCTTTGGGGCTTCTGGGTAGGACCCAGCATGGCAGGGCAGAGTGGGGCTGGGCAGGAAAGCTTGGTGCCACTGAGAGGCAAGAGAGATCTAACTGTAGTTGTATACCACAGACCACCAAACCAGGGTGAGAAACTTAATCTAGAGTTCACCCGAGAACTAACAAAGCCTGCCCAGGCACAGGACATGGGCATCATGGGTGACTTCAATTATCCAGAAATTTCTTGGGAGGAACACTCAGCCAAGTCGGTTCGGTCACCTTCCTTCCTGACTTGCATCAAAGAGCTTTTTCTGACTCAGGACGTGCATGGGCCAATCAGAAGTAATGCTCTTCTAGACTTGATCCTGGCCAAAGGAGATGACCTGGTGACTGACTTAAACATAGAGGGCAGCCTGAGTGATAGCGACTGTGAAACCATTGCGTTCATGGTTTGTCGCAAGGCAAATTGGATAGCAGGCTTGAAGTTTTGACTTCAAGAGTGCAAACTTCAACCAGCTCAGGTCATTTGTAGGAAATGTGCTGCAGGACCAGGGACTGAAGGCAAAAGGAGTGCATGAAGAGTGGCCATTCCTAAAGGACACGATTGTTGAAGCAGAAAGGAAGTCCATTCCCATGCAAAGGAGATGTAGCAAAAGGGCTTGGGGAACCCTCCTGGCTAAACAGGGAAATCATGTTTCTCTTAACAAAGAAGAAAGAGGTGAACAGTCAATGGAAGCTAGGGACAGCCCCCAAGGAAGACTATGTAGTAATGGTCCGCACTTGTAGGGATCAGATTAGAAAAGCTAAAGTGGCGTCTGAACTAAAATTAGCAACAGGAATCGAGGACAACAAGAAGTCCTTCTTTAGGTATGTAGAGAACAGGAGGAAAATGAATAGGAGTGTGGGGCCACTGCTCAACAACTCAGGACAGCTAGTCGCAGGCACTCGGGAGAAAACTGAACTCCTGAATGACTACTTTGCTTTGGTCTTTCACTGTGTCAAGAGGAAAATCACGCCAGCTAGGGTACAGAATGAGCAGGGTTCAAATGACCGCCTTCCTACTATTGCCATAGAACTGGTGTGTAATCAGTTAAAGAAACTGGACATATACAAGTCAGCAGGGCCAGATGAACTTCATCCAAGAGTGCTGATGGAGCTGGCTGAAGTAATTGTGGAACTCCTGGCAAATCTCTTCTAAAACTCATGGTGCTCTGGGGAGGTCCCCAAGGACTGAAAGAAGGCGAGTGTTGTACTCATCTTCAAGAAGGGGAGGATGGAGGATGCAAGTAACTATAGGTCAATTAGCCTAACTTCTATCCCAGGGAAAATCCTTCGAAAAACTCATTAAGGAGACTATGTGCGATAGGCTTGCAGAAGGTAGGGTTCTGAATGACAGCCATCATGGCTTCATTGCGGGCAGGTCTAATCTTATCAACCTCATCTCCTAGTACGACCAGGTGACTCGCCACTTGGATAAGTGAAAAGAGGTTAATATTATATACTGTGACTTCCAAATCCTGTCATTCTGGTATCCTACAATGTTATTGTGAGAAAACTGGAAGGCAATGGGCTTAACTGTGAGACAGTCAAGTGGGTAAAAAGCTGACTGCGATGTAGGTGTAGGATCCAGAGAGTTCTAATGAACTCAGATGACACGGATCTGTGTCATCTTGGTGGGAAGTGACCAGTGGTGTCCCACAGGGGTCAGTGCTTGGTCCAGTGCTATTTAACATCTTCATCAATGATTTAGATGTGGGTGTGAAGAGCTCACTGGCAAAATTTGTGGATAACACCAAGTTATGGGGAAGTGTAATCACGCTTGAAGATAGGCTGCAGATACAGGCAGACCTAGACAGGCTTGCAAGTTGGGCGGACCAGAACCAGATGAAGTTCAACGTTGAGAAATGTAAAATGCTCCACCTGGGGACGAACAATCCCCTGCACACCTACAGGCTTGGCCATGCCAATCTGACCAGCACTATGAATGAAAGGGAATTTAGGATTGTGCGGGCCGCCTCCCGATCCCGTCCATGTCGCCATGTGTGAGCCGGGAGCAATATGCGGACCCGTCTTTGTGCACGCGGGCTGTGGCCAGCAGCCCGGGCACGTGGGGTCAGAGGAGACCGTGCGGCAGCAAGGCACGCACGGGCTAGAATTAGTCACAGACGCGTAGTGGTTGATTTAAAGATTATTTACTTACACCCAAGATGGTCGCGGTGTAGGCTGGACAGTTTCCAGGTTCAGCTCCGCTTAAATCCTCGTTGGAGGACTA
>NW_005841957.1:648543-653208 GCF_000455745.1 Alligator sinensis | reverse complement strand
TTGGGTTCGTAAGGATCTGCAGCGCTTAGAGATCTTCACGCTCTCCCTCTTGGACTCCAATTGCTTTCTCTCCAACTTGGGCGGAAACCACCCAAGCTCTTTATATGGCTAGCAAGCCAATTGCTAGCCGCCACGTGTGCATAATTTAACACAAGCCAATAATGGGGCTCGAATTAAAATACAAATGGCAGGAACTCCTTTGCACCATGCATTTCTGAGATGCAAAAGAAATGCACCATGCTAAGAAAGCTATAAATTGGCGGGAAAATTCTCCGTTGCACCGGAGTTCTCCTCTGCAGCAGAAAACTCCACCGTGCAAAGAAGCTGCAATTTGGCGGGAAAATAATTTAGCAGTGCCGAAGCACACACAAAACAAAAATCACAACTTTGGGTTGTGACAAGGATAATAATAGACCACAGCATGAACATGAGCTGGGAGTACAATGCTGCAGCCAGCAGGGCTAACAATACCCTGGTATGCATCAATTGATACATTTACAGCAAAACAAAAAAGTGATTCTCTCCCAGGAGACTGGACCTAATGATCTTCGGAGGTCCCTTCTAGCCTTGCAACCTATGAATTGATCCAGGTCCCTAGCCCTGTGGCCCTGACAGCTGGGGGTCTCCTCCAGCAGGGGTGTGGGGCAGGGAGCTGCGGGTGGGGAGTGAGAGGTACTGGAGGGCGGGCTTTGGCTTGGGAGTGAGGGTCAATGGCACGGGCAGGGCACCAGCATATCAGGGCTGCTCAATGCCACAAAGCATTGGAGGGACAGCTGTAGCTGGACCTACATCCTGATGAGCAAAGTAGGCAGGAGGAGCTCTGATTTTTCCATGGTAAAAAACCCAAAATCAAATGCCAGAATTTTATAGGTATTTAAAATGTATTTTATTATAGTGAGGGAGAGAGAGGGAACTATGTGTGTATATGTGACATTTCATTTTAATCATGTAAAAATGCAGATTTATTTTTTAAATCGGAGAATTAATCCAAGAAAACCAGGATCCCGGTCATTAAGAAAACTGAGATAAAAGCACTCTTTTGTGGATAAGGAAAGAGAAGAGTCAATAACACTGGCCAGACGGTGGCTATTGTTAAACCTGTCTGCGCTGTTGTCTTGTGGAACAGTTGAACAAAAATAAGGCTTAATATATTCAAGGCTGTTTCAACCCGTGTCTGTATTTAGCTTTTTGGAAATTGTGTTTCTAACAAAGTTTACTGGTTTAAGGGTACAGAGTCTCCTAATTAAAAAGCAGGGAGGTTACCAGCTGATTTTAACTGCTGTAGTATAACAAGTGGGGTTTTTGCAAACTGAACTATGTTTAAAGGTTTGTCTATTCCTGTTAAAGATAACTGATGTTGCTGTTTGCTTTGGGAATATATTTTGTAAGATGTGTGGATTTTCTCGTGTTATGTATGCACGCACACATGCACACACATTGATTGAGTTTATATAATTTTCTCTTGGTGGGGAAACTGACTTACTGCCAATACTATTATTAATCAGAAGACCTGCAATATGAAACCTTGATCAGCCTTGCTCTACCAATTTCTTATCACTTTTCAGTCAGTAGAGGTATATGTGGGCAGTGATGGAACGTGGGGCAGCAGCAGCTGCTGTTTTTGCACCTCTGCCTCTAAGTTGTCACCTGGGGCTAGTGCCCTGGTCACCTCCTTTTAGTTATTCTACTTCCAGTAAGACTTCTGTTAATGCTTGGTAAAATATTGTTTGGTTTTATGTCACTATGTGGGCAGAGTGTAGCATATGAGTTGTATGCTGCTCTATAATTACATACTTTAGACCACTTGCGTGTATGCTTTAGCATGCTTGTCTTGACCCGTAATATATTACACATTGTGGGATAATTTAAATAATCCACTTCATAAGTCTGACTATAAATTATTTCAAATTTGGTTCTTAACAAATTACAGCAACATGCATCAAACCTTACCCATTGTTTCTGATAAATTATGGCATGTCCAATACCTGGGAGTAGAACTTAAGAATTAAATGCACTTTTAAAGCACACTGCTTTAACAGTTTTTTTAATTTGGAGAAGGATTTCGTTCAAAGAACATATGTTGCTCTAAGAAGGCTTCTCTCCCCCTTCCTCCCCCCTCTACCAGCCAACAGTGCTTCATGCAGAATGAGTGTTGTCAGTCTTGTCTGGGCTGTGCTTTCTCTGCCAATTTTGAGGCTGCATTCAAGAAGAGCAAGCTCAAGCTGATTGAAACGCAGAACTTTTGCTTGGTGAAAAATTTTTGACACATTGAAAATGTTTGTCTCAAGGTAGAACACAACTACAAAAATTCCTAAGGAAAAAAAAATTCCCAACTTGCTTGTCTGAAACCCCCCCCCAAAGCAAACACGTTTTTTTTCTGTTGTTTTTTTTTTTCTCCAAAAGCAAAATTTTCAGCTCCTTCTGACTCCTGGGGACTTTTTGCTGTGTACCACCTGTATACAGGACTCGGGAGAAAATGCATGAGCCTTTTCAGCTGCTGAACATTCCAAGTAATTGATCCTAAGAGAAAATTCTTAGATGCTAAGTATCTGGTGACAACTGAGTTACCCTTCTGTCAAGTCCTCCCCAAATTTCAAACGGTGTACTTTCACTCAGGCTGCTGAAAAAGGAAGCCTGCCCTGCATACTAGAGGAGTGAAAGTAGAATGGAGATGATGACATTTTAGGAGAAAGGGGCACAGACTTCCCAAGAAATTTGTGCTGTTTTTTTGGCAGACTTTCTCCTAGTCACAGTCATCCAGAGAGAGTTACGAGAACAGGTCAGTTGGAATCTTTAGCACTCCACCTACTCCTTCATTTGCCCTTTTTACATCTCTTCAGTGCGCAGCAGAAGCAAAGAAGAATCTGAACAAAACAGCAGCAACCTCCTTCCTCCAAATCTTGATGACATATTTTTCCCTCATCCTGGTATTTTGTTTTTCAAAGGTAAATCAGTTTTTTGTGTTTTCTTTGAAAACACAAAAGCTGAAATAGAGCACATAGCTGTGCTATATTTAAAGTTGTTTTATGTGATTAATTAATTTTTAAAAGGAGATTTGTATCTTTTTTTTTTTTTTTTTTTAATAAAATCAATCTTTTAAATGTCAAAACCAGAATGGAAAATGAACTTTTAGCACTAATGACATTTTTTATGGTGGTTTGAAAAATTGATAAAGAAAGAATGAAAGTCCTGTGGCCACATGCACATGTCAGTTATCAGGGAGAGCTACTGCTCTCCCAGGAGAAATCATGCATATACTAATGTTCAGGATTTTTCTCATAGAGCAAAAATGGCTTCACCAGGAATAAAATAACCTGGGAACAACCAGGGTTAAATCAAAGGTGAGTTTCTCTTGGGAGAGTGAATGTCTGTACGTGTTCTTTTCTGAGAGAAGCCTCCAGTCCTCCAGCATCCCAGAGTGCTTTTCTCCTACTCCCTTTCCTAGGCAACACTGTATTGCACATTGGACTCTGCTTCTCCAGGTGAACAATATCAGCAGCTTATGCCCTCTTCACAATCCTCACATTGTGCTACAGGCTGATTCTGAACAGTCTGGCTCAGTCATTTGGGGTTGCTCTGTACACTATTGCTATCTGTCTCCAGGCAGATTGAGGGAGCCTGTGGAGCACGCTGAGATGTGTAGAGAGGGGACTGCTGGCTGCACCTGCACAGTGTCAGCACTGCAAGCTCCCTGCTCTTTAAGGGCTGAGTATTTGAATGTCTGTTTAGGCATCCCCAGGTCATTCATTTTCTACCAAGAAAAACTTGGGAAAATTCTCTGAGATCATTTGAATGTGTATACACAGACAGTAACTTCCCAACTATTTCCCACAGAATTATCTCACTTATCATTGTAATCCAAAATGCTTTCTGGAATCTGTCGGGTCACCTTCATCATCACATATTAATCCCCATAATCTGATTATACATGGGGAATATGCTCTGGTAAGGCCAGCAGGTTGTATGGTAAGGGTGAACCTGACACATTTTACTTGTGCTTGTTGTCTTCCTTTCAAGAGGAAGGGAGAGCGATCTCCAGAGTCTAGGGGACAGTTCCCTGATCTAGGAAACAGAAAATCTATTCTATTAATTCAAATTTTACCCCTTCTACCATTCTTCACAATACAATTATGTTACCCTTGTTGATTAAATTTATGAACTCCGACTTTCACAACACTTGGGGAAGAGGAGTTATATTCTCTCTCCGTGCTTCTTCCCCCCACAACAGCAAAAGCGTATCCAAGCCTATGCAAAGCTTATACAGACATTTGGTTGGGATGGGAAGTCAGAGGGATTCAGCCCTGAGCCAAGGGCAAGACTAGGTGGCCTTGTGAGGTCCCTTCCAGACCTATTTTCCTATGACTTTAAGGTCACCACAGGTCAAGAACGCTAGTCTCTAATATAACATAATATATCCCAATTCTGTCCAGTGCACCATGCTGCTTTGTTGCATTATTTCTAAACACTTTTTTTTCTCCCAGAGCCAGAAATAGAGTCTACAATTACTGATGATTAATATTCTATTGCTGACAGTTGCATAACCGACTAGGAAAATGTTTTGTACTCTCCAATTGCTAGCCTACAAAGGAGTTAGCAATTAGTTATGTTGCTTAAATAGCATCTAGTCTAGAGAGCTGAAGGTCAGGAGTTCAAACCTTCCTGCTG
>NW_005841957.1:647656-648512 GCF_000455745.1 Alligator sinensis | reverse complement strand
TGATGTACTTGGAGTAGAATATTATAGTTGCATGCTATTTATGTTGGCATTGGATTTATGCCCCAGATACCTTGTTCTGGGCAGACCCAAACCCTCAGACTGACCACAACTTCTCCATTCAATAATAGGCAAATTTTACTGATACACAGCGATAGCAGATAAGAATAATGCAGGCAAGGCAAATAGTTCCATATCTACCAGTCCTAAAGCTGTCACAAAGGGAAGGTACGTCTGGCCAGTATGTGAGCTTTACCCTGAGGTTCTGTCTTGAATGTCATTTGTCAGGAGCCTGGAGGTTGAGGACTGAGCCCCTCCTCTTCTCCTGCCCTCCTCCTCCCCCCCGCAGTGGGGTGGATGAGACAGACTGGTGCTATGCCCTCTGTCCATGGTGGCCTCGGGTTCCCCCCTCAAGGACCCCTTGCTGCTCTGAAATCCCTCCCTTTGTATCCTTTTTTTCCTCTGATGACACTTCATTTCTAGGCACTGCCGATTGGTTTTCCTGTGGTCATCATACTATCCCCATTCTTCGGGCTAATCTTGTTATATTTAGTTAAATGTTAATGTAAATGGGAAATAAAATAAAACTAGACAAAGAATATACTGAGGTTGGTATATTTGGGTATTTCACAGAATCATAGAATTAGGGTCGGAAGGGACCTTGCAGATCTTCAGGGCCCTCCCCCTGCCTGGGCAGGAAGAAAACTGGGCTCAGGTAGGTACCAGCCAGGTAGGCATCAAGCCGCTTCTTAAAGACCCCCAGGGTAGGAGCCAGCACCACTTCCCTTGGAAGTTGGTTCCAGATCCTAGCCGCCCTAACTGTGAAGTAGTTCTTACAGATGTCTAATCTAAACCTACT
>NW_005841957.1:642135-647635 GCF_000455745.1 Alligator sinensis | reverse complement strand
GTAGGGTCTGCCCTGCTGTCCCTGGATCATGCAGGTGGCCCTCCTCTTGACCCTCTCAATGTTGTCCACATCCCTCTTGAAGTGGGGTGCCCAGAACTGGACACAGTACTCCAGCTGCGGTCTGACCAGGGTTGCGTACAGGGAGAGGATCACCTCCTTGGACCTACTTGAGATGCACCTGTGGATGCACGATAAGGTCCGGTTAGCCCTGCCGACTGTGACCTCGCATTGTCGGCCCATGTTCATCTTGGAGTCAGTGATGACTCCAAGATCCCTTTCTGCCTCCGTGCTCTCAAGAAGGGAGTTTCCCATCTTATAAGTGTGCTGCTGGTTACTACTGCCCAAGTGCAGCACCCTGCACTTGTCCATATTGAAACGCATCCTGTTTTTGTTAGCCCACCCCTGCAACCTATCCAGGTCTTTCTGCAGTCTCTCCCTCCCTGCTAACGTGCCCACCTCTCCCCATATTTTGGTATCATCAGCAAATTTGAACAGGTTGCTTTTCACCCCGTCGTCCATATTGCTGATAAAGAAATTGAACAGTGTGGGCCCAAGGACTGACCCTGGGGGACTCCGCTGCCCATTTCCCCCAGGTCGAATATGACCCATCCACCACCACCCTCTGAGTACGACCCTTCAGCCAATTCGCAATCCATCTGACCATGTAGGCATCGATGCCACAGTCACCTAGTTTTTTAATGAGGATGGGTGGTTGACGGTGTCAAAGGCCTTGCTGAAGTCCAGAAAGACTACATCCACGGCGACACCTGCATCCAATGCTTTTGTGACCTGATCAAACAAAGCAATCAGGTTGGTCTGACATGACCTGCCCATAATGAAACCGTTTACACCGTATTTACAGTGGTGCAGTTATGGGACTTGTCTCATTTCCAGGCAGGTGCCTGATTCTCTTTCTTCAGGCAGGTGCAGATTCTTTTCTTCCTGATCCCAGAAGTTATCTACTGCTGTGATTGTGTGCATTTGCACACGTGTGTGCCCGTGTGTGTGTGAGAGAGAGAAAGCTGTAGTTTGCAGCAGCTGAGGTGGTGAAAGAAAACACTCTATCCAGTTCAAAACCCTAAAATAATGGAAATAAGGAGGAATATGTGTATTTGTGTCTACATTTGAAATGGCTCTTCATCTGTTTCCCAATTTATTCTCATCTCTTTAAGCATGGGGATGGATGAGAAATGTCATTTTGCAATATTAATTGTTGCTATAGGTAGCTTTTGATTTTAAATTACATATATCATAGCTCTAAAACCTGCAGAACTGATAAGCTATGAACTTTACTTCTGCAGTAGAACAACTAAAATTCAGTCTGCCTTTGGTGTTCTGTTTCAGACAGCTCAAACAGCCATCGTGCTTTCCACTGATACTTACTTTGTCAATGCATTCAGTCGAACTGTGGTGAGAAAGCTCCTGACAATCTCTGAATGTGTACATTAAAAGTTTGAGAAGAATCAAACTTGTCTCATACCTTCCAGCATTGATAGTGCTACAGAAAAGTGCGTGTTTTGTGCATGGGTAATTTTTTTTCATCCTCTGAAATGTTAGGATCTACTTCTAATACCTAATAAATAGAGATTGGGAAAGTGAGAGAGTAGATTAACAAAGGTAACCGTGATTGCATTAGCATTATGCAAGGCATTAACGGGTGGGGGTGTGTGTGTGCATGCACACATAAATGTATACATGTGTATGTTTCTTACATTTAAATTGTCATGGTCTCTAACTTCTCAACTCTCTCATCCCTGCAGCGATTTCAGGATTGAGAAATTTAACTTGCATATTTTTAGCGATGTTAAGTGAGAATTCTCTTCCCGCTCTAATATGCTTAACATTCAGGTAATGTTTAGGTTGGTTTTTACTGTTGTCTCAGGCTCAAGCAAGTTTTGTATCCTTGCTCCTGTGTGCTTTCAGAAACTCCCTGGATAGACCTTTGGATACATTCCAAATGTGTATTATTTACTTCACCACTATGTGTTCCTGGCTGGTGGTTTGCTTTTCTCCTTGGTAACTACACCTGCTGAGTGGTTGTGCTATGCGTCTTGCAGCTGCCCTTGCTAAGGGGCAGGCAGCCAGCTCAAATCTTGTTCAAACAGGCTGTTTTTCTGAATTCCTTGGATTTGTCCATTAGAATGATGGGCAGAACATCATTACTTTTTTTTCCAGAAAGCTCCGTTCAGATGTAATATGCACAAAGATCAGACAGCTCTTCTTTTCAGAATGAAATGCTTTGAAATGTGTATAGTATGTGTGTGTATATGTAACCCTGAAAAATGCCTAGCTCTTCTGACTTACAAGCATGATAACTAATGGAAAAATCTGTAGATTTATCCTATATTCTTAAAAAATATAAAGACTGTACATTTGTTTCTAAGTTCAAAATTATAGTTACATATTACCCCCCCCCTTTTTTTTGAAGCCTAATTTACATAGTCTTATGCAGAGAAATTGCCTTTTGTAGGTTTTGTCTAACTGGCAGAGTGCCTGTTGAGTGTATCAGTTTTTCTTTCTTGTGTTTGTTAATATTTTCATGTATATAGTTTTTTTTTTTTTTCAGTTGGGTAACCTGTAGCATGAATGCATGCCTCAAGTGCTATGTGTGTGGCACATGACGGGTTAGGGAAGGAACGGGCAGCACCGTGGCAAATAGTTCAGGGAGCAGGAAGCAGACCAGCAGATCTGGCAGGGAACACAAGATGAGGAACAGAAATCAGAGACAGGGGAAGGGGACTGGAATGGCACTTAGGCAAGGTGCAGGGCTAATCTGTGGCATGCATGCCAAAAAAGGTTGACCCTTACTAATCTAGAGGCTTCAAAAGGTGTTTAAGCCATCTTCCTTCCCCTCACAGTCTATATTTACCAGGTGGACCAAATATATTTTACTTATAGCTCAGGATTAAGTTTATTTGTGTGTTATCCTTCATTTTGAAAATTATGGACACTGATTTCTGATACACTGGCAAAAAAGTGACATGGAGCTGAATGTTGTTTGATATTCCAGAAAGATAAAACTTTGAAAAAATATTTGAAAAAGTTAATTGAATTTTAATTTTAAGATTTTTTTTTTTTTGTTGTTGTTAATGCAAGTCTATTTGAACTGTATGAGGGAGTGTAATTAGGTGTCATAATCAATGGAGCTTAAAGTAGTATCAGTTTTTTTCTTTCCTAGTATATATGAATTATAAATATTAAGGTAGTTAAACAGCATATTTTAAAGTCTTTTCAGTAATGGATGGTCAAGTTAATGTAATGTTATTTGTTTGCTAACTGCTTAATGCATCTAATCTTTCCTTTCAGTAATGAATGGAGTGAGGTGTATCTTCTTCTTTTAAATCTGGAGATACAGTGAAAAATCTCTTAATGAAAAAATAGAGTAAGAGGGGTTTTAAAAAGCATGTGTTGTTTTACATTTTGTTCATGAATTCCTCTTCTGAGACTCAACAAGACCAGCTGGGGTCATTATATGTCACCAGTGGATGAGCGTAGATAAATCCTACACCACTAAAAGCTTCAGATAGGGATTGTACCTTTTTGAGACTGGATCTATACTGTAAAAAAAAATAAATCCCCTTGAATTGGGATTGACTAATCCAAATTAGCCAAATTGAGCTAAACCAATTGTAAATGCAGCTAACAGGAACTGCTAACTTAGTTCAAGACTATAAGGTAATATTGAGTTGGCTAATATGCATTTTTTTAAGTTCAAATTTTGATGAAGATAAAAATAGATTGAAGACAATTATTTTAACCTTTTTGGTTTACTTGAATAAGGATTAATCAGTTCAGCAATTGCTGCCTAGAATAGCTCCTGGCTATACCTACTGCCAATTTTTTTTCTAGTTTCTGTAACTTAAATAAAGCTGATTACAGTAAATTAATGATGAACAACCTTGAAAGTGTTTAGCCAGCAACTTTGGCTAAATTTTTATAATTATAGTTAATGAGTATAATTACCCTCTAGATTTTTCACTCTTTCTAGGGACCAGTCCAATAAATGATAAGTGCTCCCTATGTCCTAACTTAAAAAACCGATACCAGGAGTATCTTTACACAAGCCCCCATCCTAAAACATCACTATTCAGAGTATTTTTTCAATTGATTGGATATTTTGGAACATGTGGTCACTACTGTAGTAGTGTCACTTATGTTTGTGCGGCTTTACCAGGAAGTGAGAGGGGATAATTTCTAATGGAAATATTCAAAGAAAGAAAGAAGCTGACATTTAAAAAAAAATGTAGATGCCTAAAATTGGGATTTAGTAGCCCAAACAAATAATATCAGTTTGACTTTTAATTGACTGAAGAAGAGAAATCCCTTAGAATTGGCATCTAATAGTAGAGGTGCACTGATATCAGATCGGCACCGATAATAAAGAAAATTGAAAGAAACCGCTAACAACTGTGGGGACCAATAGTGTCTTGTTACCTGGCACCCTGCCCACTCTGCTTTCTCCCAGCTCTGCAAGCTTGGCTACTCAGAATAGTAGCTAGAGCTATGCTTCAAGCCTCGGACCCTGGACCCTCTACTGCCTCCACCCACACCACCTCAGACACTTGGGTCTCACCTCCACTGCTGTCAGCTGGTGGCACAGGGTGCGATGTTTTCTGCCTGAGAGATCACCACCCTTCAAAACCTATGTGCAGGCTCTTGCTTCAGCAGTGGGAGACCCAAAGATCATGGAGGCTTCCGGACACTATGGTAAGGGAATCTTTTATCTTGCCAAGATGCTACCATGCAGGATACAGTGGAGGAAGGACTCATAGTAGGGGGCAAGCATGTCTCCCTTGAGTACCTGAAAGAGCTTGGGACCAGAGTAGCCCTCAACCCTGTCCCACTCTACCTAACTGGGCCCTCATGCCTTTCTTTCAAAGTCTGGGGTGAGTTCTCTGCCCAGTTACCACCATCCTTCTGGGTGGGGTGCTAGGATTACAGCCTCTGCCACATCCAGTCCTTTTGCCACCATGTCACTATCCAGCTGCCATGGGAGATGGAGGCACTGTGGGGACACTTAGGGTCCTCTTCCAGGGGTCCCCCAATAAGGTGTTTTACTCAGAAGGGGAGGTGAGGTGCTTTCAGTGCTGAGCACTGGTGTGTCGCCGCCGGGAGCCGCGGCGTGGGGTTCGGGGCCTTAGGAGCCCTAGTCGGCGGGCGGGTACTTGTGACGCTTGGAGTGGAATCAGGTACTCAAGCGTTTTGATTGAACAGAAAAGATTGTTTACTTACACTGCTCGTACAGTGCAGGCCAGAAGCTTGCTTCGATTACGGTTGTAAACAAAACTTAGGTCGGGCAGAAATTACAAAGTTCATTTGGTCGGTCTGCAAATGTGTCGAGCCGGCAGTTGTCGGGTTACGTCTAGGTCTAGGTCGGTGACGGGGAGCGATTTGAGGTTGATCAGGCCCCTAAGTTCTTCTCTAAGACACACGTGGAGTTTGCTAGGCTCCACAGCGTGCTCAGAGCTCTCCACGAGATGTATGTGGAGTTCTCCAACTT
>NW_005841957.1:637992-641853 GCF_000455745.1 Alligator sinensis | reverse complement strand
ACATACGTAAATATAAACAAGAGATATTAACAAGGTAACGACACAATAGATTAAGAACTTGGGTTATAGACTATTTTCGTCCAGGACCTCATCGTCATCGGGTGGCAAGTGAGTATATACATAAGCAGATAGCTTAGTAAATTGCTCCTTAATAAACTGTAAGATACAACAACCCAAACATAGAACAATGAGTATTGGTAAACACAAAGTAATGATGGGAGTTAGTAAATGTATTAACCAAGACGACGTGTCCCATCCCATCCAGTCACAAATGTCAGCTAACCATCCTTTCCCTATTCCGGCAATCTTATTGGTGTCTGCAGCAACTTGTTTTATGCGGTTGAGTTGCTCTTCTAGTGGAATAGTGATGTTGGGTATGCTGATACAACAGTGTTCCCTTGACAGGTTAAGGAACTGACAGACGCCTCCCTGTTGTAACAACATTGCGTCGAGGGCTAAGCGGTTTTGCATGGTCATATGTGATGTAGCTTGTAGTTGATGGTTCAATAACCTCAGGGATGTCTCAGTGCTATTAGCTAGAAGCTCAACTCTTTCCGCTAGCTCGGCAATAGCGACTCTCACTTTGCCTATTCCTATCCCCCACGCAAAGTAACCTTCAAGTGCCCACACGAATTTTTGATTAAATTTTTCCCTATATGTTAACTTGCTCCACACCGGAGTGCGTCGCTTATAGCGACGGAGTACGGCCGGACTACTCGGGTGTGATGTATCAATATTTAAGGGAGGGCAGAGCAACACCGTACTCAGAAAACATTGAACACCTGTTAAGGTAGCTGGGAGGTTAGTATAAAACTGTCCGTCCGAGCAGGCCCATAGCATTCCTATGGGAGCTGGAGTATTAATCAGTGCACAGTTTCGGTCTTTCCATCTAATTGAAGCTACCTCATGAGGGAGATCGACTATACTCGTGGGTGTACCGTAACCGTGGCACCATTGACTAAGTCTAGCTGCGATTAAGATGGGGTTAAAGTATGAGTGCCAGTTTTGGGCATCCAATATGTTGATGGCTAGCGACTTGTTCCAAGAAATTAGAGATTGAGATTTTTGAAGGGCGGATGGAACTGGGCCAGTTTCATCTCGTGCCCTTGTTTTGTTCGCGGCTGGTGGAAGAGCTACGTACCATGCTGGCGTGATGGTCGTGGGGTTCCAGGTTAACGAATGATCATCCCTGGACCACTTTATTCCTTTTGGGTTAATCCTCCACGGTATTTCTAAAAAAACGCAATGTTATAAAAAAGCCGAACAGGGGCTGGTGGGAACATAGCCTCTGATCTGCAAACAGTGCGGTTCATTTTAGCTAGAGTCAAGTTATGTGGCCAGGAATACTGGTAATAAATGGTATGTTGGCGTTGAGAATATACAAAAGAATGTTGAGTTATCGTAATATTGAAGTCCGGATTAGTATTCCAGGCTTTAAACCACTTATCTACATTAAGAGGATATACAAATGGGATTAACACCAGGTCATTAACAGAAAGGGGAAGGCGAAGACAGGCGGTCAGACCGTCCCTTCCTGTATGGTCAACTATGGCATCAGCCCAAGCTGACAGCATAGACAACACGGTGTTTGGCGTCGATGATAGATTGCCAGTTAGGGTGCTTGTAAGTATCAGATGGTAGACGATAAACAGTAAGAACACATGCAGCATCGTCCTTGGAGATATGGCGGAGTAAAAGGTCAGGAGCTGAAAAAGAAAAGGCAAGGAAACAGTAACTGTTTTACAACTTAAGGGGGTGTTACGTGTGGGTTAGAGCGACGTGATAGCCAATTGTGGTGGGCTAGAAGCGTGCTTAGTCCGTTGTCACGGTCAAAGGTTACAGTGTAGGTGTTTGGATACTGTTCCGGACGGACGACGATGCCTTTGTGCACACGCGGATGTGGTTGGTGTGGATGCGGAATTGTAATCCAGACGAGTTCGTCTGGTGTAAACTTCGGGCACCATGGTTCTGGGTGCCTGGGGGTAGACTCATCCCACAGGGTTTTTTCTGCATTAAGCGAGATAAGAACATCATGGTTTGATTTCGCCCAGATTTTGAAGGTTCCGCCGCCCTTTAACCGCAATCATAGAGGCCAATGTGTCTTTCCACTACTCCGTTGGATTGGGGATGGTATGGTAGATGCAGATGCCAAGTGATGTTATGAAGGCGGGCAAATTTGTCAAGCGCTGCGGAATTAAACGGTGGGCCTCCATCTGATTGAATTGTATCGGGGCTCTGCCAACTGGCAATTGCTGCAGTTAGTGCTGATATGACATAGTGACAGCTATGGTGTTGTTTTTCCGCAGTGGGATCACTTTAAGTTGTCGGGTACCAAGGACAGCAATGACGAGCCCTTTATTCGGAGGTTTCGCTCCTGGTAGGGGTCCTAATAGGTCTACTTGCCAGACTTTTCCAGGCACAAATTGGGATGGATCCAGTGCTTTCTTTTGGTGTTGTGTTTGATGGCATTTTTCTTTTGCGCAGGATTCACAGGCTTGGACTATTTTCATCCACTCACTATGGGTACCATATTTGGCTTGATTACCTGGGGTTTTATGCCATCGGGTATGACAGGCTCGTGGTCCTGGGTGTCCCCAGTGGTCGTGAAGCCACGTCAAGAACAGATCCTTATCGGCATTTGGATCAATGTGTTCGATAGCGAGAACTACATCTCCACAGAGCGGATCCTCTAACAGTTTATCAATAACCTCATGTACTGGATCTGTTTCAGTGGTATGTGACCTTGTGTGATGACTAGTGGACGGACGGCAAAGTTTGACAGCATGTCGAAAATGATTTGCCAAATATCTTGGTTTTCTGTGGCCGTCGCAGGTCTGGTCACGATTTTATAGATGTATTGAGAGTCAATTGCTATCACAGGTGTAGGTAACGTACCGTACCGTCATGATATTGAAGACAGTGTTGTACCACTTCCTTGAACCCTAGTAGCTCGTTCTTTTGGGCTGAGTCGAATCCCGTGAACATTTGGACTTTATGACAAGGTTTACAAAAGAATTCGTATCCTCCGTCATGTCGGATCGTGCCGTCGGATGCCATCCAAGCTGGGGCCGTGGTGCCGTAAAGAATAGGCATGGCATCTTGCGTGTCATCCTTGTCACCCGAGCTGGGTGCTAAGTCGTGGCACTTCCAATGATGCCAGTGGTAGTGATGGTTAAGCACTAGCACGTTCCAGGTGGCAGATTCCCCTTGGAACTGTGGGTCAGGTCTTTCGGCAACTAATAAAGGTAGGAGGGTGGCTCCGGATGCTTGAAGTATTCCATACCCGTGAGATAACAGTGTCCTGCCATTAAGATTTTTCCAACTGTTCCATAGCAATGTTGAGCTGCTTGGAGGGTTCGGTGGGAGGTATAAATTAGTTCGCCACTAGAGTTATGGGCAGTGGCCCATACGTGACTCACAGTATACCCAAGCGTGACTGTTAGTGAGTCAGCTAGGTCGAGTGCATGGAGTGGCGTCATCTTGATGGCTGTAAGAAGTTTATGGAGACGTTTTCCATCCCCCTCAGTCCAGGGTGTGAACCTCCAAGATTTATTGCGGATTTGACGTTGGAGCTTTGCCAGTACAGGTAAGTGGGTCAGAGTAATGTGGTGTCGGTACCAATTGAGATACCCAAGTAACTGCTGGAGTCGAGTTTTTTCTGTTGGCAGTTGTCCCTCAAATGGGCTGGTGTCCGGATTTCCGTGGGTTACGCCATACCTTGTTTTGTCAGTGAACTTGGTGCCTAAGAACGTAATGTCAGTGGTAGGCTGAAGCTTTGATTTCTTCCGACTTATGGTCCAGCCGGTCCGCTCGAGGTGGTCTACCAAGTTGTTGGTGACTTGGGCTACTGTGTCTAGGTCG
>NW_005841957.1:636438-637653 GCF_000455745.1 Alligator sinensis | reverse complement strand
GCTCTTTGTAGAGGCCAATGTGTCTTTCCACTACTCTGTTGGATTGGGGATGGTATGGTAGATGCAGATGCCAAGTGATGTTATGAAGGCGGGCAAATTTGTCAAGTGCTGCGGAATTAAACGGTGGGCCTCCATCTGATTGAATTGTATCGGGGGTCTGCCAACTGGCAATTGCTGCAGTTAGTGCCGTTATGACAGCTATGGCGTTGCTTTTCCGCAGTGGGATCACTTTAAGTTGTCGGGTACCAAGGTCGACAATGAAGAGCATCTGTTCTTTTAGCTGTAGTGCCTTGATGCCGGGAATGCCTAGGATGTTTATGCCCCCTAGAACTGCCTCAAGTGGCTTGCTGTGACCGACTACCCAGAATTTGACCTTTGCGGTAGCTGCTGTTGCGTTCAGTCCTTGCACCATGATGGTTTTTGTGGTTTTTTCACGAGGTGTTGTAGGGGTTATAACGTTGACTTGTGCCCCTGTGTCAAGGAGGAAAGAAATTTTGCGCTGCATTGTGGGGTTAGCGGGATTATAGACGATGAGGCTGGTGTATGGACGTGGGTCCAAGGGGTCAGGCTTGGAAGCATGGCCACCGGTTCGACCGGCGGCCATTACTCGTTTTTTGGCTTTTCGTTGTACTTAAAGCCCAATTTCTCGGCAAGTGCCTTCTGTCCTTCGTCCCTTAGGGCACGCAATTGCTGTTTGGTGAGGCCAGACTCGTTCAACAGGAACCAGAACATAGCTTTTTCTCTCGCTGTCCTCTCTTGTGGTGGCTTTGGTTCGGGTCGAAACAGCCCATCGCGACGTTCAATGGGGCACGCTGAATTTGGGTCCGGTTCTGTGGCCCAATGCATGCTCTTTGAGGACCTGACTGTTTTCATTAGGGCCTGAAGACGTCCGAGTTGACTTAGGATGTTTCCGGCTTGTTGGCCCACCTGCGGGGTGAGGAGGAGGCGGAGGGTGATGGCATGAGACCCTCCGTAAACCTCTACGCAGGCCTCCATGGCCTCCGGAGTGGTGGGGACCGTTCCAGGGTTTGTTAAGTATCGGTATGGCCACGGTCCGTTGGCCTGTTGCGCTGTTAATCCCAGTGGTCGGCGTCCGGCTTGCCAAGTGCAGTACGACGTTCCAATAATGGCCAATAGCAACTGCTCGGCTGATGTTGGTTCTGGCCGTCCATCATGCCACACATGGGACTTTTGTGCAATTTGTCCTGCTACAAG
>NW_005841957.1:632776-636357 GCF_000455745.1 Alligator sinensis | reverse complement strand
GAGGAAGCAGGCCTCTTCTAGGTCCAGTAATTCCGAGCCAAATTCGACCAATAGTGGACCGAGCCAAACAGCTAAAGTCTCTCTAGATTTAATTTTTGACTCTTTAAATAGCTCTTGCATTTCAGCTCGATTGCAGGTACGAAGCGTAGTGGTTGCTTGGATTTGGCCTTGTGGATTAATCGTATACTTAACTATGCTTATGGGAAGGGCCTCTGTCGGAGGAGGCTCCGGGGGCGGAGTGGGCAAAACAGGATATAATGACTCACTGCCCTTTCTTTCGTTTTCATAAGGAGGTGGTGTGGATTCCGCAGGCGGGGCTGCGGCCCTGGAGCCGCCTTGTTCCTCCCCAGCTCTAGGGCGGCGCTGGAAGGAAGCTGGTTTCGGTTGCAGTTACAAAAAGGGGGTGGAACCGTTGGGGACGGCGCCTCCCCGGGGGGCGGTGCCATCGCCTGGATTCCCGCCTGTTCTTTCAAAGCTCCGCCCTTCTTTTCCGGGTCCTCCGGGCGACTCACTTTTTTCCCGGCGCCATTTTCTAGCGGCTGCTTCTTCTGCTGCGGCCTTGCCTACAGTTATTATCTGGCTGCTTAGATTTTCAATATCACGCGTTGCATTGACAACTGCGCGGAATAAAACATTAATCATTTTTCCTTTATCCCATTTGAGGCCTGCCCATTTATTTGCGGTGCAGCCCTCCGTCTCTAAATTTTTATGGAGCTGAGTGAACAGTTTGTGACTGCGTGACTGGGGTACCATGGTCGGGCATTTAAACTTGTTGGGATGTGTTCCTTCCCTGCCCTCTCGTACGTGGCGGATGCAGCGGGCAAACTCCTGGGCAGGGGTCGGGTCCGCTACGCTCGCCGCTTTTACCCGATGTAGGGACAAGGTTCCCGCTTCGTCCCAGGATCTATACACGACCCCTGTTCTGCCCACAACACAGCCCCGGGCCCTTACATCGAGCTTAGTGCTCCACTCTTTTCCCTCTCCCGCTTGGCCCCTCAGAGAGAAATGACCGGTAACTGCGTTTGGTCCTGTTCCCCCGGCCTGATGGTAGGCAATGTGTGCCAATAGATCATCCGAATCGGACGTCAGGTGCTCCCCACTGCACCATGGGCAGTTTTTAACTAATTCCAACTCCCTTGCGTCTTCCCGGTATCCCATCCTCGTCGCCATGTCACCGCCGGGAGCCGCGGCGCGGGGTTTGGGGCCTTAGGAGCCCTAGTCGGCGGGCGGGTACTTGTGACGCTTTGAGTGGAATCAGGTACTCAAGCATTTTGACTTAACTAATTCCAACTCCCTTGCGTCTTCCCGGTATCCCATCCTCGTCGCCATGTCACCGCCGGGAGCCGCGGCGCGGGGTTTGGGGCCTTAGGAGCCCTAGTCGGCGGGCGGGTACTTGTGACGCTTTGAGTGGAATCAGGTACTCAAGCATTTTGACTGAACAAAAAAGATTGTTTACTTACACTGCTCATACAGTGCAGGCCAGAAGCTTGCTTCGATTACGGTTGTAAACAAAACTTAGGTTGGGCAGAAATTACAAAGTTTGTTTGGTCGGTCTGCAGATGTGTCGAGCCGGCAGTTGTCGGGTTACGTCTAGGTCGGTGACGGGGAGCGATTTGAGGTTGATCAGGCCCCTAAGTTCTTCTCTAAGACACACGTGGAGTTTGCTAGGCTCCACAGTGTGCTCAGAGCTCTCCACGAGATGCATGTGGAGTTCTCCAACTTGGGCGGAAACTGCTTCAACCTCTTATATGGCTAGCAAGCCAATCGCTGGCCGCCCGATAGGAATAATTTAGAACAGTCCAATAGTGGGATATGAATTTACATAAGATTGGCGGGAACTTTTTCTAGGTCATTAATATATAGTCACTGGGCTCTGGAGTTTTCCACTCATGACCTACTTACATGACCTACTTACAAAATGATTGACAGACTGTGCCTTCTGTATCAAATTATAGAATCCTCCACTGTACTATAGGCATATGAACAATGGGTTCTGACATGGTGCACTTCCCTCAAGTGCTCCCTTAAGCAGCAGCAGGCCCTCATTGAGGATAGGGGTGCATCCCCCACTGGTACCTCTAGCACCCTAACTTTAGCCTCTGTCCCTTTGGGCTGAGTGTGGTGCCCCTGCCCCCCCCCCCCCCCCCCCATGCCTCTGATTGGCTGAAGGGACTCGTCAGTTCTGCCCTTTCCCAATCTACTTTAAGATTGCCAGATGGCCTGAAACTAGCTTAATTATCCTGATTAAGCCTGGGGATGCCATTAATCCATGTTATCCCAGCTTCTCCAGGCCTAATCAGGGTAATAAAGCCATGGACTGTGGTCCTGGGCTGGCTGTGGTAGGCATTTGGAATCCTGCACCAGGGTCTGTGGACCATGGGCCAGCTGTTTCTGGGCAAGATGGGCAAGGCTGAGGTGCCACAGGCCAAGGAGTTGGCCTCTAGCATATTTCAGCTGATTGTCAGTGATCAAGCAGCAGATAGCAGAGAGGGATTTGGGGCAGAAGGGCAACTCTGAAGGTGCAGGAACACCCAGGAGTTTCTCAGAGGTGCAATTCGGCCCATCCTGGGTCAAGGTATGTCACACTAACCATAGAATAGTTTTAAATAGTGGTAGTTAACCTTTTTTCCAGGTTTGCCACAAGTTAAGCCCCTCCCTTCCCTGTCCTTGAGTGCTGCTCTGATTGCTGCCTGCACCCCCCCTCCCCCCCTGGTAACCTCATAGAATTTGCACCCTGGGATGCTGGGATTGAGGCAAGGAAGCTTGATCCTCTGGTCACATGGAGTGGTGGCAGAATGCTTCTGTGAGAGGAGGTATAATGGATTCTGGGTTTCATTGTAATATTTCTGTTAGCTGTGTTAATGTTGTTAGAATGTTGCTTGGCTTGGTTTACTTCATTAGTCTGTGCACAGAAAAAGAAGGGTTAATAGGGACACTGTTAAGTGCCATGGCTATGTGCAGGAGAAGATGGAGCATCATTAATGGGGACTTGAGTAGCTTTATTGACACATCAATGAAGGTGAGATGCCCTCCAATTGAAGGTGAGGAACCTGACAATTGGAGAGCAGGCTGAACAAGCTGGATGTCAGCTGCTAGGAAGAAGTTTTGAGTTTGGGAGGTCTGTTTGGGGAGCTTCAGAGGTGGAGAAACTGAATATGAGGCAGCTGAGTGTCTTTAGGGGCATTCATAGCTGCACAGTGTGGATTAGGGATAAAGGAACTGAAATTCCTTTGGGGTGGGGCAGAGAGCCTCTGGCTGGGTGGCCTTTGCCCCAATAAATGCTTTTACTGAAGAGACTATCTATTTTGCTGCTTGAAGCTTTTTGTTTCACTGGAGTTATAGACCATCTCAGGAGTTCAACTGGGTGCTAGCTCTTTGTGGACTACAGGACTACAGAAAACCATCTAGTCTAAGGGACTGAAAGGTCAGGGTCTCTACCCACCTAGAGGCTTGAAACATTCCTGATTCTGTATCATGTATTATATGGGTTTGTATGCAGTCTGTCATGGTTATATAGCCTACTTCACTGTACTCCCTGGTCCCTTCAAAATATTTAAAAGTATTTATCCTTCATACCTTAA
>NW_005841957.1:632243-632745 GCF_000455745.1 Alligator sinensis | reverse complement strand
TAGGGAAAGTCCACTGTTAACTCAGCTTTACAGATAAGAAACAGAAGCATTGAGAGCCACATTCATGAAAACAAAACCAAAAAATGTTGGCAGAATTTGTGCCAAAGTCCTAAAACCCTATATATGTCTAATTTTTGTGTAGGTAAATTTCCATGGTATCGAAAATACTGCTCCTGCAAATGCCCATATTCGTCTCATTATTGTCAGGTTTGGGGACCTGGATGTCTCATGCATTTAACTTAACTCAGGATCTTCAGACTAGGTGTTTTCTCATCTCTCTGTATTGAGTAGAGCTTGTGCTTTCTAGATCAGGCACTACACAAAATAACATGGCAACTACCATTTTGTTCAAAAACATAGCAAGAGGCTAAAGTAGTTAGAGCACTTATACCAGCTGCAATTTCTCATTTTCCAGGACAGTATCCACCAGGGCATAGTCTGTTGTGGTTGGGAGCACTTTGGGCCATCCTGGTTGAGTTGTGCCATTATGCAGAACGCTAAG
>NW_005841957.1:603496-632212 GCF_000455745.1 Alligator sinensis | reverse complement strand
GTGCTGGACCGCAAAGATGGCAAACAGTCAGGACTGGAGCCTAGTGGTTAGAGCACTCACTTGGGTCTCCTGGATTCTAGTCCCTGTTCCATACACATTTATTTATATAAATAGTGTTATTGGAATCTGTAACTTACCACCCTACTCTCTTACAATAAATGCCTTAACCCTTAATAAAAGTCGTTCTTGGGGTTGTGTACTCCCTTCCACTGTTCCACCAAAATTAGTTGATTTTGGTGGGGGGGTTGTATTATGCTTTCAGCATGGTGTAAGAACATTGCTATCTGCTGTAGCTCTGTATCCTGGTTATTAGTTCATTTTCCAGGATGGTGGGAAATCTGGGGTTACATTTCCTTACATGAGGGCTATAAACTTGGGTCTCCCAACATCCTGAGTTAAGTGGAATAACCCCTAGGCTTCTCTGCATATGGAGCGTCCCCCCCCCCCCCCCGGGCACCTTTTTTCTTTTAGCTGTGCTTTCTTTTAAAAAAGGATTGTTTGGAAATACAAAATGCATCCCTTAATATATTTATAAAAAGAAAAGTGGTGTGAGTTGAGCCATCCTTCCTAATTGTCACGGTACAAAGCCTGTTTATTTATAGGAAATACCATAGTAGACAATGTTGGGGGTTCTTATAAATGCTGACCTAAAAGTGAAGAAGTATTTTCCTTCCTTCTTTCCTTCCTTCCTAATTTAATAGGCTTATGCTTATTGTGATGAGTACGTGTTTGGATTAGATGCTCTCACTTTAAGTTAAGAGTGTTTTCCAATATCTTAAATTTAAAACTGGCAGTTCTTAGAAGGCTACATTTAAATAAAGGAAGAAGGGGATTAAGTAAACTTTGGTGTTCCCAGTTGTGTGCTTCCATATTGCAAAATGCAGGGACCTTGGAAATGAGCAAGTGCCTCAGTTAGAAAATCATAATCTAGTAAACACAATTGAATTTTGGGACTGTTTTTATGGGTTGGGTGTATATTATCTAAAGAGGGAAGTAGTAGAAGTGGAGAAATCGATGTGATGCCAAAGGGTGGAGAGGAGACTATCCTAGATGAGTCATTTGAAGATGTAATAGAGTACTTCAGTGTTATCTGAAATGTTGTGCATACAGCTTTGTCTCTGCTTTATTAGGCATCTTTAATATATTGCTGTCTTTTTTAAAATTTTGTTTTAAGATTAAAATGAAGAGTGAATGACAGAGTGAGTGCTGTTTCTTTCAAAAAGTTTTGATTCCTGTGTATTGAAACTTCTGGTTGCTTTTGATAAAATAACAACAGAAGAGCTCTTGCAAAAATAAGAGTATTGTTTTTCTTGAAATATCATCATCTTTTAGGTACTCTTCAAAGCCAGTTACCTGAAATATCTTGCTTTTGGCTTCCATCTCACAGCGTGCTCTGCAGGGTGTTTCCATTTGTAACTCTACCATATGATCCTGTGCAGACATTATATTATCTTAATCAAAGAAAATGTTACTTTGTTCTGCTTTTTCAGAGAATAAGCTCTCTCAAAGCTTATTTTATACTGGGAAATTATAATTTTAGACAATAGGAAGCTAATGCTGACATTTTCCAAAAGGTTCACATCAGATTCTTTTTACTGTTAACTTTTAAATTTTAGCCTGTTAATAGGCAAGCTTGAGGTTGGAGACAATATTTTTGGTGGTTCAAATCATTGCACCTGGGTTCTTACTGGAAAATCAGTATGATTTGAAATATAGTTACTCTTGATCATAAAATCAATAAACAGGATTTTACTTTTACTTGTGTTTCTTGGTTTTTCTTTTTCATTGATAATATTATTCTGATTATATCTATGTAAGTTAATTTTGCTAGTCACTGTTGATGGAGATCTTGATGTGTTATTTTTCTAATGTGAACAATAGCATAAAACATACACCAGAGTTAAATGTCTAGAGGTTCTTTATACAGAAACAAATCTTTGAAACTCTTAGTGCTAGAACACTTAATAAAAATGCATATTACATCTGACTACAGTAGTTAATATCTATAAGTAGAGGAATATGGAATGCCACAGTAAGAGTGAAGCTACTAAAAACAAAGCTTTAATGTTTAACTGTTTATCATAGCCTTCAAAGACTGTCCTAAAATACATTCTGTACTAACTCTACAGCAGAAAGGATACATCTTAAGGATCTGAACTGTAATTTGTTTTTGCAGTTTTACAGGTAACGTTTGGAACCTGGGTTTGAGATTTTGAATTTAGACACTAAAAGTCAAGGTGGGGGTATGTGCTGCCCTGTTTACTGCTTAGAACCTAAGCAATAATAGAAGTTTAATTTTAATTATAAATTCAGAATGTACTGTAGAGTGTTGCTGATTTTTTTTTTTTTTTTTTTAACTAATTACTGTAATTGGCCAATTGGAAAATACATATCTTCAGGCTATATCTTTGGCATACTATTCAAGGTCTCTGAAATTAAATCCATGCTTAAAATAGCTATAATCTGATTACTTGTAGTTTTACCATTTTTAATTTATATGCTACTTCACTTTCTTAATGAACATTTAATATTAAATCACACAATGTAAAAATAATTTGTATTATCTTGGATGCTTATATTCATGCAATTGATTCTATGATTTGCTTTAGCAATCATTTAAAAATATAGGAAGCATACAGTGTCTGATACTTACAAAGCTTTTGCTTTACATGAAAGAGTAGGTTCCCACTGAAGGTAGATTCCCTATCAAAATTTGCTGTGTTGAACTAGTTAAGGCAGGGGTGGGCAATTATTTCAGGAGGAGGGCCACTTACCTAGTTTTGGCAAGCTGTCAAGGGCCCCATGGGTAGCCCCATCCCTTGCCAGGTGTCCTGTCCCCTGGTCACCATCTTGGGACCAATGTCCCAATGTCTTGGGACCAATGTCTCAGGGCCAGTGCTGGTGGGGCCCAGAGCAGGACGCAGACTGGCAGGGGTCTGTGGAGCTGGGTTGGGCTGCACCAGCGGGGAGAGAGGGGAGCTAGTCCAGCTCTACAGAGCCCCTGCGGCCCAGGACCCCTGTACTCCTGCTGCCCTGCCCTGAGCCCCATCAGTGCTGGTCCTGGGACACCAGTGTGGGCCCCATGCACCTGCTCCCTCCCAGTTCCCCACAGCCCCACGGTTCAGGCGGTGGGGGGGGGGGGGGGGGGGGGCAGTGTGCAGCCCTGACCCCATGCTCCGCGGCAGGGAACGAGCTGATGCTGAGTGCGGGGAAAAGTGGCCCCTCCCCTGCCCTGTGGCTGGTGCTCCCTGCTGCAGCTGCTCGCAGCCCACGCAGGGCTGTCCTGAGCAGGCACAGGAAGCCCCACACAGGCTGCAAGCGGCTGCAGCAGGGAGTGCTGATCATGGGGCAGGCAAGGGGCCGCTTTTCCCTGGGCTCCTTCCCTGCCCTGCCCCCCCCCGACCTGAGTTTCTGGTGCAATGCAGCCACATGGCCCCTGCTGGGGCTTCCGGCGGGGCCGGGATGGGGGCTGCTGTTGCTGGAGCCCGCCAAGCTTCCCCTGGGTCCTACTGCCCCATGTTCCTGTCATTTTTGACAGGGACCAAACACTGATTAATATTTATCTTCTACATTTTTTAGGGGCCCCGTGGGCCGCATCCGGCCCACGGGTCATATTTTGTCCACTCCTGAGTTAGGGTGACCATATTTCCTTAGTTTTTAAAAAAGAATGTCCTGTGCTCTGACAATCTCAACTGAGACTGGAGTTTTGGTCTCAGCTGTGTATCCTGGAGAGCTGGGACTGATGGGGTGGTGGAGGGCATGGATTAGGTGTGGGGAAGTGAAAGTTCTGTGTTTTCACTGGTACAGTTCTGTTTTAAATAACAGTCCCAAGCATCCCACTGAAAAGGAAACAAAAGTGTTCATTTGATGGACCTGACAGGATTTAAAATGAAATTCAGGTTCACCTTTAGCTTCTAGTGTTCCAGTGTACTTTTATTATGGAAAATCCATAATTGTTCCATTAATTGTTCTAAACAGCATAACTGCAGGTGTGTGTGTAAAACTTTTTCAATCCTGTGATTTTTTTGCATACCTTACAATGCTGTATTTACTCACATACTGCACACACCTTTCCTCAAATGATCATCCCTCCAGGGTTGGGATGAGTAATTTTAACAAGGGAGTTGACTTTTCTCAAGGGAGCTGAGATAAAAACAAGTGAGGAGACACTGCTGCAAGATGGTTGCAGTGCTCCTCTGTCTCCCAGTCTCGGGGAAAGAAGATCATTTAACACTAAAGGGTCAGAGCTACAGTGCTAATGCCTTCACAGCCACAGCTGCTGCAGTTAGGATCCCCTGCAATCATCCGTCAGCCATAATTAGAAAAAATCCTTTTCTCTTTATTGTGCTTTCCTAAAAAAAAAAAAAAAGTGCTTCTTATTTGGGGAGATATATGCAAGAAAATACAGTAGTAATTTACTTTAAGAGGTTCTCATTTAATTCTATGGGTTAACAGGTTTGAAAGTGGGTTTTTATAATATCCCAGAAATATTCATTAGAGATTGCTAAGTAGTGAAGATATTCTGTAAAACTAGGATTGTTCTGGGCTTGTCCCCAGGGCCTAATTAAGCTCTTGGTCTCCAGTGACCTGTGTGTGGATGCTGGAGATAAGTCAGTAGCAGCCATACTATCATATATATGGGTTTGGAGCATAACTGGAGTCTCAAATGTACAGAGCATACTCAGGTCCTCATAAGGACCAGTCATTGCAGCAGTATAGGCAAGATATAACTGTCTGAATCATGTTGCAAACCTGCATGTGAACCATGTGTTGTCAAACGCACAAAGTAAGTTAATTTGGGAAGGGACAGAAAAATGTTTTTACTAGACACTTTAGAGTAGCCTTAAATGCTTTAAAAAAAAATGGTAGTAAGTGATGTTCGTAATAATTTTAAATAGAATTGACTTCACTGTGGAAAAGATTAATTCATACATTAGGTTAATATTTGAGATTGCTAGGCTCATCTCTTAAAAATTAACAATTTTTAAGTATCGATATTATAGAGACTCTCCTTATTCAGTTTGTTCTTAATGAGCATTCCACCTTCAAATATTTTGTGCCTCCTCCTTACTAAATATAGGTTTTGTCCCACTTTCTGTGGCAGAGATTCATCACCATTGCCATGAAGTCTTAAAAGGGGGTGTGTGTGTATGTGACTGAACTTTGTTATGATCAAAGATTTATTAATTCTTTTCTGTGAATATATGTGACCCAACTTCATTATTAGTATGTGATTCTGTTCTGGCTCACCTTCTTTATAAATAATATCCACAAATGTAAATGCATAATGACAGTATCTAAGACTGAGATGTGTTAAAGCTCTCTTATCTACATTAGATGACTGACTTGTCAAAATGCTGTCTTTAGCTGTAATTATCTCCTGTATAAAGAACTCTACCTTTTTTTTCAAGATAGGAGCAATTTTGGCCCCTTGAATTAATTAAAATGATCAATAACAGTACTGGCCCTTTCATTTTCAAGGCTTGGAATAAGATCCTGCTAAGGGTTTATTGCATCTAACTTCTTGAACTAGAATCCTATTTTAGCCTCCTAAACTTCCTATATACTGCATGAGAAGAATTGGAGACCTCAGAATCCAGAATCCTCAGAACCTCTAATCCATAGGAAATGCTAAGCACAGAACGGTTTCAAATTCCACCCTTCTTTGGGGCTTAGGTAAGGTTGCCAACCCAAGATTTTTTTTTAACTAACATGCACCCTTTTTTTTTAATGACGTGTTTTACAAAACGTAGATGTGACACTTCTGTCAGGCTTTGCTGTGCTGCTAGACCCCAGTTAGAAGGTCTGGGTTCAAAGGAAGGAGTGTAACAGCTACCATAGTAAAAAGTTTGGTTGTCAGCTAAAAAAAAAAAATGCAGTAAAAAAAAAATGTTCTTGAGTTGGTAACACTGTTTGATTGCACCAATGGTTTGACAGCATGCTACTCTCCCCTGGGATCCCTATTCACCCCCACACCTTGATGTCCCCAACATCGCCCTGCACCAAGTTGCTGCTCCTCCCCAGCCTTAACTCTGCCATCTCTCTTCCCTGCTGCCTGTCACAAACCCCTAAAGATGCCTAGCTACAACCCAATAGTGTTATAGGCAGCCAATGGGACTCAGCAGCACATAGCTGGTCGGGTGGGGTCTATAAAGTACTGATAAGAGTGGCACTTTCAGGGTGCTGCACTTCTGCCTCGACACAAGATGGCATTGCTGTGCTTTGTCTATGCTTCAACAGTGTGTCCAGCTGCTTTTCCCAGGACAGACCTTCAATCAACTCTAGCTGCTTAGAGTTTTTACGGACAACTGAAGTTTGTTTACAGGTTTTATGGACAAGTCTTTTAAGCCTGTCTCTCTTTCCTGGCCATCTGCAAATTTTCACAGTTGGTAACCCTTGTCCTAGGCATTTTGCTCAAAGCTAAAGGGATGCACATCTGTTTGCTAAAGAATCACAGCACAGAACCTTCTGAAAGTAGAGACCTAAACCCTTTCCTTCAAAATGCTGGGTAGGGCTCACATTTTTTTAAACACTTTTGAGGAGGAGGTCACAATGTCAATTTTTACTTAATAATAGCTTAATGTTTAGGGTACTTAGTAACCTGGTTCATTTCTCTTTTATGACTGAGAGCGTTCAAATCCCTATCTCCCACCTTCCAGAAGTATGTTATGTTGTGGATGATGTGTTCTCCACAACACTTGTTCAAGCTATGCTGTCATATAGAAGAAGAATTAAGATTTGCTGGAACACAGAAAGGGAGTTTATGATCAGAGGCAATTTTTTGTGTACATTGTTCTGGAAAACATAAGTTTCATAATTCAACAAGAATTTAAATTATAACTTGAAATTTTATAGCAGGGATAAACATAGGGCATTACGTGGGTATATTCCACAGATTATCCCATGTATATTTCATTATGTTGTTTGTATACCTTTGTAGATAAACAGTTCAATCTTTAGGGTTTTTTTCCCCAGTAGAATGTCTGTTCTGCTATGTAAAATGTACATAGTATATATGTATAATTGTAGTATCCATAATATAACGGATCACAAGACTGCCCTTAGATTTAGTAAGAATATTGTTTTAGATTTAAAATGAAAATCTATATGGTTTTAAATTAAGTTTTGATTAGTTACTTAATTGCTTCTAAAGAGTAATTTATTTAGGCTAATTCCCTGCCACATGTTCAGAGAATTAATTGTGCCACAGAAACCAAAAATGTGTAATATTTTTTGTGGTTCCTTTCTATTGAACATGTGGCAGGGTTAGGACCAACCAGCCAATGGCTGAAAATCAGTTGATCATTAACCAGCTCCAGGGACCAGACCAGGGCCAATTTGAGCCCTGATCCAGTCCCGGAGCCAGCTGATAATCAACTGATTATTGGGTACTTGGCTTTCAACTTTCCAGTGTAAGGGCAATTTGCACATTGTCATTCTTTACAGTAAAGTTACAATTCAGTGTTCTCTATTTACATGTAGATCAGGTACATGCATAATTTGCTCAGCTTCATAACACTGTGCCAGTCCCAGTGTGTTTTCTGTGGTTTGCACTGTACATAATTCCAGTTACCTGCATATTGGTTAAATGCATGAACTGCTTAAATTCATAGGGGCTTTCAGTTCCACTGTATACTCTGTAACAAATTCAACTTCACTGGGAAAAAAAGGAAAAGCAGCTATGAAAGGGCTGCTGTTAGAACAGAGGTGGGCAAAATATTGCCTGTGGGCCAGATAAGGCCTGCCAGGGGATTCTGTCAGGCCTGTGGTGGGTCTTTGGCTCCACTGAGCCCAGGCACCAGGGAAAACCTGGGTTGTGGCATGTGCAGCTGGTCCTGCTGCCTCCGGACACATGGAGGGCATCTGCCTGGCCCAGCCTGTGAGGGTCCCAGGCCAGTCCCTATGGAGACCTTGGCCGCCCACCTGCCTACTCCATCCTGTGCCCTTGCTGTGGGGTAGACGGGCCTGAGGCTGGATAGGATCAATTCCCCTCACCCGACTTCCTGCTCTTGGGCCATGTCAGAACCTCTTTCTCCCCCCCACCCTGCTGTGCCAGGTCAGCAACTCCCTGACCTGCAATAATTCCCAGCCTACAATAGCTCCTTAAGTGGCCCTCCTTAATCAGCCCAAATAATTGCCCACCCCTGTCTTAGAAACATTGAAGATGACAGGAGCTGGTTAGTTCCATGGCAGAAATTTCTCGTCATCTTAAGGCTAGCAGTCCAGATACTGACTGTTAAAAGACTAGGAAATGAGGGGAGCTAATCAGTTTTCTGATTGCTAATGTTACAGCACTGAGGGCACTGTAAGGAATTTTCCTTAAGTGTATAACTCTGTCAACCTCAAAACTAACAGCTTCCCTTAATTTTGAAGCCTGATTCCAGTAGTTTCATGTGTGGTGTAGAAGCCTTGAAAAGGAGGGGGCTGGCTAGTACAGTAGCAGGGATGGTGCTTTCCATTTAAGTAGCATTGTTTACATTGGTTTGGGGTAAGCACCCACTTCAGCTTTTATCAGTCCCATGACTATGCATTTAATTGGAGTACTGTGTATACCATTTCCTGGATTTGTTTTAAAACTTTGGAACAAGTGTTTATCTCCCTGAAAAGCAAGTCCATAATGCTGATTAAAGGCACCATGAAATAAGGAACGAACACATTTGCCCATCTCTTCGTTAATTTTTGATTGTTCTTAACTTTGGCTTCATCAGTACCTCAAGCAGCCTTTGCAATGAGTTCTATATGGAGAAGAATCAAATTCTTTAGTAGTTTGACCTGTCAACCCAAACTAGAGGGAAGAGACCTGTGAAACATGTTTTAATTGCCTCAAAAATATCAGCAAAAACTTGATGTTGCCTTCATTTTTGAGACTTTTAAGTAATAGAACTATACAGTACATTTCAAATTTAAATTAATTTTTAAGTTAGGGTGCAAGTATGGTTGACTTAGTAAGCAAGAACGATAATATGGAGTTTTGCATAGGGATTTCAGGCCAACCCATTGTTCTTAGCTCTTTTTCCTCCTTTTCCTTCAACTCCAAAAGCTATTTTTTATTCATTGTGTGATATCAGCTGTCCCAGATTCCATGTCAGCAAAGTGCACAAGTTTTCCAGTCCTGCACAAATCTGATTTACATTGCTTTTTTGCTCAGCTACAGATCTGTCATTATTACTGTGCATACTGATGAATCTAAACTTAGCTTTTTGCATGCATTTTCAGACACTTTGAGACGTTATCAATGCTTTTCAAAAATCTTTCACTCCATGGATATTTACTTAGCATATTTAACACACATTTAAAATTTGATGTAGCCCTGCAAGCTGTAAAGCATTTCAAAGTATCCAAGAGAACTCTGTGCCTGACAGCAGTGTTGAAAAAGGTGGCAATCTTTCTGAATCTCTTGTGTTATGTCCATGGCCCAGTTTACTACTAGACGTTCTTTGTAGGGAGAAAACAACTTCTGATCTACGTATTTTTCGCATAAGTGCCAAAACAATCTTTATATGTGTAGGAAATCCAATTAGAGATCATATAACCATTTACAAGGGAACTGCCTTTATCAGTGTGCTTTTTAAAGTAAGTGTGAGAAGATCAAAACGGTTGAGCCCATTTCTCATTTGGAGTAAGTTTGCATAGCTATATTGAATTTGTCAGTTTACAACAGCTGGGGATCTGGGTCCTAATTTTTCTAACATGGAAGACAAAGGTTCAGCCTTTTTTCAATTCTGGAAGGCCTTCTGCTTTTTTTTTTTTAAAGACTTTCACTGGCATTCTGATGTTTGTCAGTGCCCCATACTTCATGTATTGCATGGTCTAAGATCTTATATGTTACATTTTCCTGATTATGCCAGATGCTTTTAACCCATTAAATACCAGAATCATACTTCAGTATGTTTCAAACATACTTGTGATGTATGTTTTTAAATGACCAAGTCTCATCTGTGTAGTATTTATAGAAGTGTACTTAAACTGGGGTGTAATCTGGAGGTATTTGGCAGTAACTCATTGTAATGTGACCCAGGTTGAAGGGTCACACTAGGATAGGGCTCAGATGTTGTACTCTCAACAGGTGTTTAACTTCCTCTTTGTATATTTCTCCTGCCACGACTTGCTGTTAATGAAAAGAATATCAGGAGATCATACCTGATTGTAGTGGGGTACATTGAGATGGGCACAGGTCTCAGTGTCCAGGTGTCTTCTGTGGGGCTCTCCCTCTCCTACACCCCACCCCTTTCCACTTGGGTGTTCCTATGATGGTATAAGGGTAAGCTCGTGGTCAACCTTGGCACTTGCCTTCATACAGTGGAAAAAAGGTCCAACTCAGGAAGAAAAACAGAAAAATATGGGACTGGCATGGGCTGACTGAGCCCTGTCACTCTGGAGAGGGTCTTCTGCCAATGATGTCCATACCACATAGGAATTAATAAAGTAACGTATCATAAGTAATCGTGTCCATCTTTTGTTCATGGGCCTAATTTCAGCCTTACAGTATTTGTCCGTCTTTTCCTCAGACAGCTAAGCCTCTTTGGGGTTCACCCCCAGTTGCGAGCCTGGTTCACTGGGAGGGCCTGTATCAGGCCACCGCCTGACCACTTCAACAAGTATCTGAGCAGTTTGGAACGAGTCCACTGCAGAGTTGCAAAAATGATTAAATGTAAGGCAAGATTTATGAGGAAAGACTGAAAAAACTAAGGTTATTTAGTCTGCAAATCCCTGAGGGGGGATTTGATAACAGTCTTCAACTACCAGAAGAACAATTATAGAGAGTGTGAAGATGGACTTTTCTCTGGGTTCTAGGGACAGGACTAGGAGCAGGGGCCTCAAGTTTAAGTAGGGAAATTTAGGTTGGAGATTATGAGGAACCTTATGAGTATGAGGGTGGTCAAGCATTGGAACATACTACCTAGAGAAATTGTGAATTCTCCATCCTTGTCCTTGTAAGTTTTTCAAGAATTTAGTCAGGGATGAGCCTACTTTGAGCAGGGAACTGGGACTAGGGGACATTGTGCAGTGCCTTTCTTATGTTCCTATCTTCTCTGTGCTAGTACTTACATGTCCATGATTTAGTTGCCTCATAACTTTCTTTACCCATGGCTCATTCAGGGGGCATGGGGGGAGGAGGTGGTTCCCACCACTGCGTGCACCCCGGGAGGCCATGGGGGGGTGGGTCCCCAGATCTGCATGCAGGGCAGGGCGGGCTGCCTGTGTGGGCTGGGGCCAGGGCGGCGCCAGGCTCTTCCCAGTGTGGGACTGGACTGGGCTGTGCGCAGGGTGAGTGATGGCGGTGCTGGGAAGGAGGGTTGAGGGGGCTGCAGCCACTCCAAAATTCACCAGCCTCCACCTTCCAGCACCATGGCAACCTGCCCCACACAGATCCAGGGGCACAGGCCCCCCATGCCCTCCCAGGGTGTGTGCAGCAGTGGGAGTCGCCCCCCCCTTGTGCCCCCTAGATGAGCTGCAGCTCCGTCCTGCCCCGCCCTGGCTGGGTAGTGCCTGCCGCAGCCCCTGTCTCAACTCCAGCCCCACTCCCTCGCTTACCATAGGGGCCTCGATCTGCCCCCCACACCCCTTCCCAATCACTTTCTTCCACCACAAAAGACTTACCAGCTGGATGCAGTTCTCCAAGCTGCCGGGCTCCTCGCTACCTGCATGCTGCACTGCAGCTGCGCACATGTACGGGGCATTTATTGGCAAAGTTATCGGCCACATCAGGCAAAAAATGCCAGTTTCTGATGCAGTCAATTTTCTTTATATCGGTGCCAATCCAATACCGGACCAGTGTATCAGTGCACCTCTAACTTATAGGTTTTTGTTGTATTTATTAATTTTTAGAGTTTTCAAAATTGCTTCTCAGCCCATTTTCTAAATACTTCACCAGGGAGTTAAATTTGGAAAGTGGAGTTCATGGAGTTTCATGGTTTTGACTTTCTTTCCTGCAGTATGAAACTAAAACAAATAAAATGGCCAGCAGAACTCAGAATTGCTGTAACAAAAATATTTACCTAAAGACATTAATATTAAACCTTGCTTTAACTTGGGTCCTCTGTTACATGTTTTTGGCATTTACCATTTAAAAAAAAAAATCATTTGCTTGCTAAGTAATTGCTGCATAGCTGATTGTAACAGTACTTAGAAAATGCAAGCATTTAAAATCAAAGAAATAAACAGTTATGGACATCATAAATCTTATCCTGTAGTATAATGAATATACATTATTATTTATTTGATATAAAAATGCTTATTTAATCACTGTATCCTGAACTCTGACCACATTTTGATGGGTTTCTGTTTGAATTATGCTTGTTGTGTTCTTGGTACTTATCATTAATACATGGTTAAATGTGAATTTAATGGTGAATATATTATACCAAAAGTTATGTTGCTAGTTGTTAGAATGTATAGCTGTTGTTTGCGACTAATCCTATTTAGTCTGTTGAGATGCTCTTATACAAAAGAAAATTATTTTTGAGTGAGCAGAGAGATTTACAGTTTAATAAGAAGTTTCAGCCCCTCATTTTTGATGCAGGTTTGACCACTGTACTCTCTGGCTGCCAGACTGGATTTCTGTAATTGACTGTATTGGATGCTGAACATTGAAAAAGTCTAGATTTCAGATTGTTCATTATCCCTTCTTTCCTGATGGGGTTAGGTGACTCTAAGTGGCTCTGTTTTACTTGGGTTTACTCTTCCAATTTTGAATTTATTTATTTATTTATTTATTTATTTTTTTGGTGGTCAGGTTTTTGGGTCTGATATTCTAGGTCACAAATAGATTAAAAATGCAGCCAAACCTCCCTGTGATTTTCAAAGATAAATAAGGTTTTTGTGGAACAATGAGCTTACAAAGCTTGGGGGGGACCTGTGTAAGAGCTGGAGACAGTGATCACTACTGTTCTGTAATGTATTTGTAAGGAGATCAGTTAAATATAAAATTTAACAGGTCTTAATCGATTTTAGAAAACCATCTTTTGTAGCTGAAATGATCAGATTAAAAAGACAACTGTGGCCTATGCCAATAGTGCTTTTTATCTAAAGGATGGAAAGGAGTTTCTATTAAGGAGGGGTTATCAAATACTGTATATGGTTCACAGGCCAGACATGGGTCGTCTAACTGTCAGTCTTTTCCTGAAAATTTCCCTGGGTATTCTGGTACCTTTCATGAACTTAACATCAAAGGAGAGTTTTAAGGTGGAGTTGCTCCTTTTCATTACTGTAAAATGGATGATCGTGTTCTTTGGTTGACCTAGGCTAGGGCCTCTTAGATCATTTACAGTATGTGTCTACTCTTTTTGTTTTCAGCTATATTTCTCTCTCCTTGGCTTCTGTCAGTATCCTTTTTTAATATTTCTTAATAAGCATAGCTTGCCATTGTTATCTCTTACATCTATCTCTTTCTTTACTCCTTCATATCTCCAATCCATTCTCTATCCCTTGCCAACACAGCTGGAAAAGAAAGCATCAGTGAGTTTGTGGTTATATAAACAAACTTTGTGGGAGGAAGATCACTGGAACATTGTAGGCATTTTGACAAAATAGCTACTAGTGAATTCCAATGGCTGTGAGTGAAAAGTTGAGACTGTAAGGCAATATTGTGTAAACATTGCAGTTGCAATAAAAAGAGTTTAGAAATGGTGGTGTTATTTACAAAATTTTGAACCCCATTTATAACAATATTATTAGTCATCTGTTGCATAATAAATGTAGCAAGTGTCACATTTTATGTATTTTTGTTAACTGTAAGCCAGATATATTTGTGAAGACGAAAGCAAACAAGGCATGCTATGTGTTTCAAGAGAAATGGAGGCTTTCTTACTTCATCATGGAAGTAGAGGAGAAGCCTGTGGGCTTGATTTATAAACAATCTGTGGCTGTTTCCAAAGAAAACAATGTATGAGTCCTGGCGAAGTATGAAGTGTGACAAGTTTACCTGGAATGCATCCATTAGTTATGAGTGAGCTTCAAAAAACTAGCTTTCTTTTGGAGTCTTAATGTCCAGCATGGTTTTAGTGCCTAATGCTAATTAAAGAACACTTTAGCTTTTTTTTATTTTATTTTTTTGGTCTGTTTCTGTGATCAAGATAATACTCAGTGGGCACGTCTACATTTGATATTAATGTGATGACAAACTCTGGCGCAGTTTGCACCAAAGTTTATTGCTTTTGGGCTCAGTGTTTACATGTTTACCGAGACCATAGCATGTTGAGCTGGGACGGTGCAACCCTGGCTGGCAATGGGTCCAGGGGTCAGCCTGCCAGCCCAGAGCTGCTCTCTCCCGGCTCAACATGTTGCCGAGGGGCTGGTTGGGGTATGGAGGTGTTCCAGTGTGGGACTAGTCAACACTATTGTGCCCCATCACTGTCTACACATGCGCTGCAGTGGAGTATATATCTCTGCTGTAGAATAGTACTTGCATCTTGCAGTACTATCCAATGGTGGAGTTAATTAGTTTACTCAAGTCTAATACAGGTTCACTTGTAGATGATGGTGACACTTTACCTGCGGAGCTAATTCGTGAACTCTGCAATAAAACGTTTTGTGTGGATACACCCAGTAAAGCAAAAAAATGGCCTAAAAAATTATAAATCTGGGCATACTGTTTGTGAAGGATATGCTCCATTTCCCAAATTAATGTTCAAACCAGATATGTGCTATAAAATTTTGCTCAATAATATCCTTTATATTTTTTTAAAAAATTGTAATTCTAATTCTGAGGTTTGTGATTCACGTACTGTCATTCATTATGAACAAATGCAGTGCGACTTTACTGAGTTTTACAGGCATTTTTAAACAATGGTCTTAAAGATATAATTGTTCCACTTAGTGGGCTTATTGACATTAAAATTCAACTGTAAACTTATGGGTACTATTACCATATATTGTAGTGTATAGGTCGACCCCCAGCTTTACGTTTTGAAAGTTAAGGATTTTCATAGGCACGATGCCGCTATGATGAGGTAGTAAGTAACGCTACCTTCACCCTGTCTTGTGTTAGCAGGTGCATCATAAGCAGGTCTAGGGAGGTGCTTCTTCCCCTCTATGTGACATTGGTGAGGCCGCAACTGGAGTCTAGTTTTGGGCGCTGCACTTCAAGAGGGATGTGGATAACCTGGAAAGGGTTCAGAGGAGGGCTACTTGTATAGTTGAGAGCCTGCATGTAAGATGCTATGAAGACAGACTGAGGGACCTGAATCTCTTCAGCCTCCACACAAGAAGGCTGAGAGGCGATCTTGTGGCTGTCTACAGACTCATCTGTAGACATGATGCTCTGTTTACCAGGGCGCCCTTCTGGATTACTAGAAACAATGGCCATAAACTGAAGGAGAGTAGAATTAGATTGGACATCAGGAAGAAATTCTTTATTGTGAGGGTTGCCAAAATATGGAATGGACTTCCAAGGGAGGTGATGCTTTCCTCTACCTTGAAGGTGTTCAAGAGGAGGTTAGACAAACACCTGGCTGGGGTCACTTGACCCCAGTGTTCTTTCCTGCCCAGAGCAGGGGGTTGGACTTGATGATCTAATAGGTCCCTTCTAACCCTAGAAATCTATGATTTCCAGGCTTGGCCCAGTCCCATTCCCTGTCAGCGGTGCTGCTGCTGCCGCTCACAGGGGCTGGGGCTGTGCCAGCTGAGCGCCGAGCCTGTCCTTGTCCCCATCCCTTGCAAGTGGTGCATCCTTAGGTAAGTGCCAAGCCTGTCCCCATCCGCAGCCCGGTCCCCTGTGAGTGGTGCTGAGCCTGGTGCCACTCGCAGGGGACTGGGACAGGGGTGGGCTTGGTGCTCAGTTGATATGGCCCCATCCCCTGTGAGCGGCACTGCCTGGGATGAACCAGCGCTGCTCACAGGGATGGGGCTGCACCCTCTAAGCGCCAAGCCTGTCCCCCCGTCCCCTGCAATCAACACCAGGCTTGCAGGGGATGGGGACGTGCCGCCTGAATGCCGACACTGGCCCTGTCTGCTGTGAGTAGTGCTGTTGAATGCCACGCCTGCTGCCACTTAGGACGTGGCTGGGTTTGGTAATTAGGTGGCATGGCCCCATGCCCTGCAAGCTTGGTGCTGTGTGCAGGGGACAGGGATGGGGCTGGGCTTGGTGCTTGGCTGGTGCAGCCCCAAACCCTGCAAGCAGTGCTGGTGTGGCTGAGGCAGTGCTGCTTGCAGGGGATAGGGCTGCGCCACCCAGGTGCTGAGTCCACTCTGTGCCTGGGTTTTTTTCATGTTGCCTGGGTTTTTTTCATGTTGCACGGTGTCAAATTTGATTTTTAAGACCCCAAAAATTGGGCTTCAGAACCCAACTTATACACTGTGAAATACGGTAATTTTGCTACTGAGTGTTTTGGCAGAAATATTTAATTAATGTGCTTTTCAGAATCCCAAACTGACAACTGCTAATTTCAAGTGTTGGGAGCTACAGACAGTTTAATCAGATGCTAAAACCTTCAGTTTCCATTCTTTCAGTCATGCAATTGGTGCTGTGCTGAACACTGAAAATATAGAGGGAGGGTGAATTGAACTGAAAAACAGGGTAGGGGGTAATTGTGCTACCATAAATTCAATTTTTTGCTCATTCAGTTTTGTTCATTATTTCTATCATATAAATACATTTGGGGCCATTTAGAGACAGAGAGCGAGCTTTGCACATAAGAAATTAGAGGTGCACCAATACATTGGTCCATATTGTATGTGGCCAGTAATGTTGCCAATAAATACCATGTACATGCACATGGCTAGCCTGGAAGCTAGCAGTGTCTGGCTGGTAAGTCTGTTGGGGTGAATGGGCGTGGGGGAGAGAAGCGGTGGGGCAGAGCAGATTAAGGCCCCTGCAGTGAGGGATGGAGTGGGGCAGTGGAAGGGGCAGCGGTAGGTGCTGCCCAGCCAGGGTGGGATGGAGCCACAAGCGGGGAACGGAAGTGCCTCCTGCTGCTGTACGTACCCCTGGGGAAGGCATGGGGGGCATGTCCCCTCCTTCCTCCCCGCCAGATCTCTGTGGGGTGAGGGCAAGCTGCCCACTGCACGCTCAGGGCCACCACTGGTCTCTTTTGGCGGGGAAGGGATTGGGCCAGGGCTGCACTTGGGACGGGTGGCAACGGTGCTGGGAGTCGGGATATGGGTGGGGGCTACAGCCACCCCAGAATTTGCTGTAGTCCCCTCAAATTACCCTCCCAGTGCTGCCACCACCCATACCGAGCACAGGCCTGCCCCAACCCCTGCTGGGTAGAGCCCAGCACTGCCCTGGCCCCAGCCCACAGCAGCAGCCCAGCCTCGCCCCATACTCAGATCTGGGGGCATGTGCCCCCCATGTTTCCCCTGGGGATGTGCGCAGCCCATGCCCCCCCGACAAGCCGTTTGCAGCTTGATCCTACACCCTGCCCCTGTTGGGCAGTGGCTGCCCCTGCCCTAGCCCCACATCTTCCCTCACTATGGGGACCTCGATCTGCCCCACCTATGCGCCTTACCTATGCTCTGCCCCTCCCCCCCCCAACAGACTTACTAGCTGGATGCTGCACTCCAAACTACCGGGCTGCATGTTGGCATATTGGCAATCGGATTGGTATCGGCTGTACATCAGGTCCTGGGGAAGCATCTGTTCACTAAGGTACCCCAGGGGAAGGCAAGAATCAATGGACACAAACTGCTTGAAAATTGCTTCAGATCGGTCATAAGGAGAAACTTCTTTATGATTTGAGTGTCTAGGATCTGGAACAGACCCCCCCCCCCCCCGAGGTGGTACAAACACCTATCCTGGAGATCTTGAAAAAACAACTTGACATGCACCTTCCTAGGGTCATCTGACCCCAGGAGTCTTTCCTGCCCAAGCGCAGCGGGGCTGGACCTGATGATCTCGTGTGGTCCTTTCCAGCCCCTAACATCTATGAATCTATGAACATCAATGAATCTATATCCATCAAATGAAGTCTTGTATAGAAATACCCTGACTTGGTTGTGATATTTAGTGTTAAAATATATTTTAGAAACTCAAAGGCTATTTTTATCAGCTGCAATATGAGTTATGTAGCAAACTGAATTGCCCTGTAATAAAAATGACTCCAGTTGATAGTCACTGCTAAAATTTCTTCCTTGCAAATTCTGTCTACAATCTAATTTCTTCTTTCTTTGACTACTTTTTGCCTTATTTTTACAAGAGAAAAAACTTCTAATTGATGAGATTAGGATATATTTTGGAGATGTTTTACCACAACTCCTGCACAACTACAATTTTGAATTTTACCTCTGGAAGTGGTTATATGTGGTTTAGACTTCAAGAAGGCTACCAAGGATCTGGAGGCTTCTTTTAGTTGGTTGGAGGTAAGATTTTGATTATGAAGATGAGCAAAAAGGTATTTTTGGAAGGAAGGAAATTGGCAGGTAAGCTAAAATCAGTTTTTCTGTGCCATTAATTTGGGGAGAGATGCTTTAGGGTTCGTTGGAATTTAATAAATATGCATAGGGTGACATTTTGTGTTCCACATCCTTTACATTTATATTGGCTTATTAAAGACTTAATTAAGCCTTCTAAAAACAGAGAGGAAAACACTTATAACAGAAATGTAGATGACAGTATGGGTTCACAATAATTAGGGCTTCAGGGATAAAATAAAGGGTCTTTATTTAATGAATATTAAAGCGAGGTTTCCTCCGAAAACAGATAATAAAAATGACAGCATTTACTCAGTAGGTCTGCCTCTTGTTTGTATTCTGTATCTTCTCTTTTGACAATAGTAACAAATAAGGTTTTTCAGGGCTTGCAGAAGTAAAACTGTAAAGTCAACACATCTTGGAAAAAAAGTTAATTTTTATTCCTTCTGATGCTTCAACAAAATAATTTGATACATCTCCCTTTTAGTCCTTGATGTCTGTTGCCCACTCAAAATGGGGCTGGACTTGATCTTCCAAGGTCCCTTCCAGTCCTAATGTCTGTGAAATATATGAATACTTTTGCACCTTCTCCCACATTGGCCCTACTGAAGAGAAGAGATTCCCATAGGAGTCTCTGCAGAGTTGCTTTGTTTTTTTTCCAGATCCCTCCTCACCATCATGGCAAAGACAGGTTTATCAAGATGCTTGACAAGGCAGTCGATCTACTGACGTGCTGAGAACAAGACCTATCATGCTGATCAGTATTCTGTTTCCTTGAACACCTTTGTCTGCCTGCGTGCATATGTTGCCCGTTGCCTTTATTATTAGATAGTAAAGGCTATGGGTCACAGATTATTTTTGTTTTGTTTTGCAGCACATTGCCTGGTGGGTCCTTCATTTAGACTCTTAACCTCTATGATGATTTAAAAATAATGGCTTCATCTTCTGAAATGAATTGAAAGCCTGCAGGAATATGTGGATACCACTGAGAGCATAATGTGACAATAGTACTGTGGTGCACATGCTCTGGAGAGCCTAATCTGGCCAACAGTCTCTTTATCACTTGTACTACAAGAGACAGAAAAAATGTATCTTGATTCACAGTTGAAAAATATTTCTCTACTTGTGAATTGAACGCAATTTGCTTGCAGTCATTTGGGGCCTGTATTTATATCCCTGAATATGTGTCAGTAGAACTACTTGCTTGTTTAAAGCTCAGTTTGGCTGTTAAAGTCTTTGTTCAATCATATCTTGGAAGACAACACTCTAACTTCATATTAATATTCTACAGTGGTTCCTAAATCAATTTCTTCTCTTTCATCCACTCTTGTCTATCCTGTGTCACATTTTGGGTATATGGGAACCTTTTTAAATTCCAAGTGATAGGAAAAAATAGGCTTTTTTAGCTTTCCAAATCTTTTTTCCCACTACTTTTGTTTTCCCCCTCCATCTGTTCACTGTTCCACTGCTTTTTTCCTTATGTCTGTGATTTCTGAGCAAGCTTTGCCTTTCCTTTCTTTACCTTTATTTTCCAACATGTCATCCAAAATACGTGGATTTTGTCCTTTTTTGGCAGAAATGTTAAAATCATTATTTTGGTATTGGTCATATTTAGCCTGAATTTATTGTTTACAGTAGCTTCACTTATCTCTCACTTTCCCCTATCGGTCTATTTAAAATGCTGCTTTTTAAACTGGTAACTGTTTTCAAGTATACATAGTCAATTATGCACCACAATTAGCATGTCCCTCTGCAGAAATGTAAAGAAGTTTTAATGCCATTCTTATCAATTTTGGTAACTTGCCCTCAAGGTAGAACCAAGAAGTGTCTTAGTCATTCTACAAATGGCATTTTAAAAAAGATTTGGTGAAAAGCCATCTAGCCTAGAAGCTTTGGCTGATTACATCTTATATGGCATCTTTAAAGTAGATTTTTATATTCTTATTGATCTTTTGAACCTGTTAATATACTTTAGGGAAATGTAACGTTTTGTTGAAATTGTGCCTTTTCCCTGTGTATGAGAAATGTTAGATTTAATCATCAGACACTGTGGTATAACCATTGATAAGGTTATGCATTCAGAAAATTCCAGGGTGTATTAGAAATGGTGGATCTCCTTTGTAGGCAAATAAATTGCATGAATAATGTAATATTAATATACTAAAATTTAACCCTTAAATATAATACTGTGTATTTGAGTAAATGAAACCTAGAATATTATGAATTATATTCTTTTTCCTTATTTATGAAAATTCCATGCATCCTGTAAAATATTTAGTAGAATTTTGTTGTTATTGAGTGCCCTGTTTTCGCACTAATATAGAATCTGTAGTTGAACCTGTTCATTTCACTGAATACATTTTTTAGTTTTTGGGTGAGAGAGGGACACTTACCAGGGAAAAACTGTCTTGCATGTTTCAGACTTTTTAGGCTTATAGAGAATAATATGTTGAGCAAGTTCTTGATAAATAATCCAAATATATAGTGGTGTCCTCTGTATACATGGCTTAGGGGAGCAATTTAATTTGATTTTGGAAGTTACTTTTCTTCTCCAGTTAGTATAGATGGGCATCAGAAAGGGGTTGTCCTTTAATTAGTCTGGAGTGTGTATTGTAAAACAGAATATAAAGTGATTTTAAATGGATCTTATTTAAATAAAACCCTCTCTCTATTGATTTTTTTTAGTTGTTTTTTCTTTGAGTAGTGTGTATGAGCAGATGCGTTTTGTTGTTTCTAACTTCCTTAATGTGGAGGAAAAGTAATATCTACAAAATATTATGTTAAACAACTTTTACTGAGGATTACTATATATAAATAGTTTATTTTGTCCATATATAAAACAAAAAGTGGATAAAAATAGGTTTTTACAGAAGAATGATGTTGTACATGGGTAAAAAGTTGTGGGGGGGAGGTGGGGATCTTTTACCATAGGTCATGTATGCAACTTTCTAATGGGTTCTGTGTGAGAGTTGTGACATAATATTATTGGAATAAGCTAAAAAGAATACGATAATTTTTCAAAAAAAATTGTTAAGATTGTTAGAATACTTTAGCTACTTCTGGAGATGAAAATGTTGTAATTCATGTTTAGAATTACTGATTCAGCCAATGGAAGGATATTCCTGGCTGGTATTTTTCCTTGTAATGGAATACACCCATTTGATGTTCTTGTATGTTCACTTCCTTTCTTTGATGATAGAATATAAATTACCCTTTGCTTTGAAGAAAATTGTCTGGTACTCATGTTTTTGTAATCTCATTTTTGTTTAGTTGTGATTTATCTAATTGTCACACATTATTAAAAATAATCTCTTCAAACTGATTTTCAGTTTTGGTTCCTTGGTGTGTGTCAGATGTGGTCATTTAATGGTTTAGGTTTTATACACCTTCTTGTACGTTTGATCTCTGCCAGCTTTTAGCCCCTTACAAAAGAAAGTTTTTGAATTTGCAACTGGCTGTTTCTTGTTTATCAATATAAAACCTAGAACATTAGACTTTCAGAGAAGCTAAACTTCTAATTAGGAGAGTTAAACTTGAGACCTACTGATTAAGTAAAAGTAATCAGGGGCATATATTTATCCTTATAACTAATCTAGAGAAGAGAGAGAAAGTTTCATTCCTGTCCTCCACTAACTTGAAGAACACAATGATACAGGTCTTATCTCCAGTTGTTGTTATTATTGTTACTCTTCTAGCTTATTTTGTGTTCTGGTAGAAGCTTCACAGAAGATGTATTCCAGGATCAGCACTGTTCAGAAGTTGTAGTGGAGTTCAAAATGAATAGAAAGGGCCATATGCATAGGTGGTTCTAGGAAAGAGGTGGGCAAAATATGGCCTGGAGGCTGGATCTGGCCAGCCAAATTTATTCTATCTGGCCCATAGTGGGTCCCTCGCCCCTGCCCAGCCTAGGTGTGGAGGGAAGCTCAGGCTGTGGCACATGTTGCTGGTTCTGCTGCCCCTGGGCATGGAGGTGATGCCTGGTATGGAGTGCAACCCTCCCCTACCCCCACACATGGCTCTCAGGCACACTGGGAGCTGTAGTCTGTGCTCTGCTGCCTGCCCCAGGGATGGCACAGTTGCTGGACTTGGCTTCCCAGCAGTTCCCACAGTGGTGGCTCCTTCTAGCTGTGTCTGCCAGCATCACCTCCCCTGCTGCTCCTGGACCCAGCTCTGCTGCCTAGTTACCCTGGCCTGTCTACCCTATGCCCACCTCTGGGGGCACTAAAGAAAGCGGGCAGGCAGGTGGTGTGTCAATGAAGACTTGTCTCTGGTAGACCTGCAGGCACAGTGTGCTTGGCTGGGAGTGGTGTCCGAGAGCAGGATGGGGGGGCTGGGGCCAGGGGATCATGGGGCAGTGAAAGCACAGGGCTGGGGCCAGGGGCAGAGCCACAAACTACTTCCTGTACATCCCTATGATGAGCACCAGTTCCACAGGCAGTGGCTGGCCCTGGCCATGAAACCAGCACCTGATATGGGGAGTGGATTGCAGCTCTATCCCAGGCCTCAGCCCCATATTGTAACAACCCCATGATCCCTATCCCTGGCCCCAGCCCTGCCCACCCTTCCTGCTCCTGGATGCCACTCCTCACCCTCCCACAGCCCCATCCCATGTCCCCAGCCAAGCGCCCCCTGCCTGTGAGGGTCCCAGGCTGGTTTCCATGTAGACCTCACCTGCCTGCTTTGTCCAGGCCCCCCAGTGCTTGGTGCAGGGCGGGTGGATCAGGGACCATGGGATCAGTAATCTCCCTGCACCCCCTTCCTCCCCTTGTCCTGGGTGGTATAAACAGCTGGGATGGAGGGCTGAGGCTAGGTCAAAACCCCACCCTGACACCTCACTAAAAGTCCTTAAGTGACTGCCCCCCCCCCCCCAATCTGTAAGCAGCCAAAATTGCAGAAGAAAAGAGAGCTTGAGTAGTGGAACATGAAGACCACTAAAAATTACAGAGGGTCATTTAACACCTGTGGAATGAAGAGTTTAGAAGGAATTGGGTAGATTATAATAAGCCACGAAGTCAATTTGACTCCTTTACTGCTGCCTGAATAGGAATCCTGGTGCCACTGCCATGCAGTTGTTTTTAAACTTTAGGTGGACCAGGATTCAAACAGGAGTTCCATTGCAGCCTCTGGATCTGCCCCTGGCCACATGCATGTGGTTTTGGATATCAGTGATCTGCCAGTTTCTCAGCTGGGCTAAATCAGTGAAGAGACCTTGCCCAAATTACCTTCTACTCCTTCTGAAGGATAGGCTTTAGAATATATCAGTAAGACGATCACAACTTTTACAGCGGTGTCTCTACTCTGCTGTTACTCTGCAATATGTCAAGCATAAGAGTACCTTCAAGGAGCAGCAAGTCAAAAACATTATTCATTTTTTGCTACATGAAACACCATTTGACTATCTTACAAGAGAAACTTTTGTTTTAATTTAATATTCAGCAAAAGTTATTTGTAACTTTCATCTAGAATGAGATTACAAAATGCAGAGTTGTGTTTTTTTGTTTTTTTTTTTAAATGACTGCCTTGCCATTAAAGGACACATTAAGCCACTCATCCCTGTTTGGCTTTTAGACCTCCGTGAGAAGGGGTCAGTCCATATAAAGGGATGATAGATCTGTAGGAAGATAAGATATGAGGAATGGAGGTTGAAAAGTCTTTTAGAAGATGGGTAGAAGGATTAGTGTTATTGGTATGTTATGTATGAAGACTAAAATTGTGGCAATTCTTCATTAGCAGTAGATCACTTTGAGGGGATATTAGTCACAGTATGGTACATTCATATTGATGTTCATCATGGTTCACCCATAAGTAGTTTTGCATAGATCCCTGAGTTATATTTTGTTTTTAGGGGTGGGGGGAAAGGAAGGATCCAAGGGTCCTTCCAGTAGGATGCTCGTGTTTTTATGAACGGGGAAGAGGTACGTTTTCAGTAGCCTCTTCTTTTTTAGCACCCACTGAACTTATGGCTCAGTGGATTTGTATCTACTCCCATTTGCTTTTTATTTAGTTGGTGTAGTAACTGACTTTTTTTTATACCAGGTCCTTATCTTAGTATCTTCTCTTGTTGAACTGCTTTGTTATTATTCTTCTCTCAAGAATGGCTTATTAGTGGCACTCCACTGATAGAGATACCACCTTATATCTGAATGTAAAATCCATGCTGAGTACCATTTCAAACATTTTATATTTTATCTGATGTACGGATGTATGAAACCCCATAATATTTTGAGGTGTTTGTGGGATGTCATGCATGTTTTCATGAGTCAGTTTTACTGATATGGCATGTGTAGTCTTTACATAGAGATAGTATCAAGTTGTATTTAAGCTTATAGTTATTATGTCTGCAGATATTATGTTTTTTGATATAAAAGTATTTTAATATATCTTTATATTTTAGCCAAGACCATTCAGTTAGGGTAAGGATGAACTTAAGTATTCTTTGCCTATTCACAGTTAGAAGAATTAATCAATGCGTATCCGTACGTGATGTGAATTTGTTTACTCATCAAATAGACACTTGTGGATATGGTCTGAAGCACATGAGCCAGGCCCTTCCAGACAATGATGAATTTACATTTTAGAAGAGGGGACCTGTAAGAATAACATTCAGGGAGGCACATTTCTCACAGAGTGGAAATTAAGTGAGAGAGAATACCTTTTGGTTATATCTGACAGGATACAAATATTCTCCTGGTCATACTTGGATCAGGAGATACTTCTAGTAAAACACACTTGAGGGGGATGAGGACGTTACATCCATATTATGGTGTAACAAATTGGTCTAGCCCTTTTAAGCGGCCAGACAGACCTAGGGTAGAAACCCAGCTGTGGCAGTTCAAAGCCCAAGGGAAGAGAGAGCAAGCCGCTCCAGATGATGAAAAAGCAGATGAAAAAGCAGTTTGCAGCGTGTGTGCATGTGCGTGAGAGAGATATTTATAAGTAGTATAAATTAAAGGTAAGGTAGTTGCAAAATGGATTACATGAAACCAGTCTTCCAGTGATTGTGGTTTTCTGAAAATATCTGTTTCAGGACAGATATTTACTATATTGAATCACAAACTAAAGGTTCTAAAGTTTTTGATAAAATACCAGTTCTTGAAACATGCAAATTATAGATGGCAGAAATGATAGCAGATGAGAGAGAAACATTTTAAGGAACTACTTAATTCTGTTTATCCTGCATTCTTTTTCAACATACTGAACATACACCTCAGATAGTAAACAGCCTTGGAGTTAGGCTTGACCAACTGATACTGGATACTCAAAGTCTAACAGTTCACTGAGCAATTCTCAAATATAACTAATTTGCTCTTTTGGTCAATAAATACACAGATTACAGAGAATAAAAACATTATATTCATCTTTGGGTAGCACAAGGCATGGGCAGAATCTAGTAATGTGTTAAGCGGTTCTCAGCAATGTGTAGGTTTTATACATGGGCTTTTCAGCAAGCACAAACTGGTTGTGATGGTACTTCATATTTAGATACTGCATTCTGTGTAATAATCTGGAGGTGTTATGCAAACATTTAATTCAGCCTCTGAACACCCAAGAGAAACAGGAAAGCAGTGGCATCATTTTGCACAGGGATAAAATTTGAGTACAAAGGAAGGGGTGTAGGTTGTAGCCGTGTAGCCTATGTCTAAGGACATAGGCAGGCAAGGTTCTTTGGGTGAATCTTTAATTAGACCAATTTAAATATTTGGAAAAACAAATTTTAAGCAAGTTTTTGGGTTCAAAAACCCTTCTTTAGGCTGAGGAAGTTTCAGCAGTTGGTGTGTGCTCTTCCTGGATGGAATGAAAAGTAAAGAAGCCAGAGGCTGGTCTGCATACAAGATCAGCAGTCAGTGAAGATGTAGATTGAGGAGTTATAATGTGTCATAAAGCCAATGTCTATATTTAGTCCATGATTTTTAGTATCCAGGAGGTTGATGAAGTGGAGTTCATAGGCTCGTCTCTGGGAAGTGTTTTGTAAGTTTCCTTTGAGGATCAGGACTGAGAGATTGGAGAGAGAGTGGTTTTCTTGTGAGAAATGTGCCCCCACAGCTAATTGGGTATTCTTGTCTTTGATAGATGTCCGGAGTGCATTCATTCTGGTGCGCAGTTGTTGTTTGGTCTCTCCTACGTATTTTCCATCAGGGCATTTGGTGCATTGGATTAAATATATTACATTTCTGGAGGTGCAGCTATAAGATCCAGGAATGCTGATGGCTCTGTTGTTGAGTATAGTAATTGTGGAGGTGGTGGAGATGTGTTGGCAGGTTTTTCATGTCTTGTCATGGCATAGTCTGGATCCATTTGGTGTGTTCTGGGCCTGAGGAAGTTTGCTTCTGGTGATGAGGTTAGGTGGTTGTTTGAAGGCTAGAATGGGAGGTCCTGGGATGATCTCTTTAAGAATAGGATCTCTTTCTAGTATGGGTTGCAATTGTTTGAGGATTTTCCGTACGGGTTCGAGGGAGGGGTGATATGTCATAACCAGCGGTGTGCAATTTGTGGGGTTTTTTCTGTACTGCAGCAATTCTTCACGTGGTATCCAGGTGGCTCTTTCAAATGTGTGATCTGTGTCTCTGGAGGAGTGTCCTTGTTGGGTGAAAGCCTTTTTAAGATTGACGAGGTGGTGATCCCGGGATACAAAGAAATGCCTTCTTCAAGGTCACAGGAAAAACTAACTAAAATGAGATTATAAGATAGTATTCTGACTTCAACCCTTATGTCTTAAACAAAGAACAGTCCTTTTCTAATTATTAGTGACTTGGCTTTTTGTACCTATGACCTCAGCCACAGGGAGATGTACCTTTCTGAATGTCTTTCTATGCAACTTACGCTGATATTAAAATAAAAAATGGATCAATTTCAGATAGGCTTATAGCTGTTGTAGGGTGACTACAAAATAGGTGACTTAAATTCAGATATAATTAGATGGGCTGTGAGGAGGGGAGGACAGCAGGATAGACATGGACAGAAAAAACCTAAACTAGTGTAATTTATACTGATCAAATTCACTGTTGAAATTTTGCTCCCACTGTCAACGGCAGTTTCCCACCAGATTGGCTGAGGTTACCTCAGTTTAGGTTTTTTGTCTTTTGTCCACTATTTTTTTTTTTTTATAATTTTTTTTTTTCATAAACATAGTCTAGGGCTGTTTATGGCTGCAATAAGTATTACCAGTGGCAAAAAACTTTATGAACTGTTTTCTGAAAGGCTTCCTGCTGTGCTCCCCCAACCCCCCCAAGACACAATGTGCAAGACATTTGGCTGCTATCAAAGAATAGACGTCTTTGTTCATTATAAAACTCTTACCATTTTTTTTTCTTTGGTGGAAAATTCATTGCTCATTCTTTATATGAGCTTTAGCAGAATATAGCATTGAACGTAGCTGCTAGGGTTTCATGTAACATAACTGTCATCTGGTAGAAAATCTCTTGATACTGGAACAGTAACTTCTGTATTGGATTTTTCTACAACTATAATTGTGATAGGTTAAAGAAGTGTCATCTTAAGAGCATTTAGTGGAGTACAGCAGTTTACAATAATATTTATGGAGAACAGTTAATGTTATGCTTTGTTCAGGAGACTGATCAAATTTCTGAAGGTAAGAGTGTTTCAGAGAAATATACGAACTGGAACATGGCTCAAAGGGAAACAACTATTTCTATGTTTTTGAGGGTAAGCTGGACCTCAGGCTTAGAAAACAATATAGGAAAAATGTTTGGGAGTAGGCAGAAGTACCTGGAAACTGCTGTGTTCTTTGAAGCAAACCACCACCACCACCACAACAAATGTAAATTTAGTTAAAATAATTTAAAAATATGGGTAGATTTTGGTCATGGCAAAAAAAGGCAATAGTAATTTTTAAAATAAAGTCTATTTGATAATATCTTGTGGGAAATTCTGAGAAGTCAGTATCTATTATTTTGTAATAAAATTACATCCATTTAATATTTATAGATGGCTTTACACTGTTAAATGATAATCCAGTACAATGGATTTAACAACCTCTGTAAATATATCTTGCTCATTTGGTGGTTGACTAGCATGATAGACACCATTATTTTATGAAAAATCCTAAAAGTTGAAGAAGTTACAGCTGCAAGAAACATAATAAAATATTTTCTAATTCCGTTCTGAACTAAAATTTCTTAATATCTGAAAATGGCACCTTAATGCTTTATAGATGTGAGAGATGCTCTCCAAGGTCTTAAATAGAAAAGGTTTTCTTAATTAAGTCCTCATTTAAGCATTTAAAATCATCACTTCGAACACTTATTCAAGTCCTGCTGGAACATGCTTAAAGCTTCCCAGAATAACAAACTCAAAAGCATGCAGTGTTTAAAAATGTGTAGTTTTTTCATTAGGGTATTTACAGTAACA
>NW_005841957.1:594584-603486 GCF_000455745.1 Alligator sinensis | reverse complement strand
CTTTCCCTTCCTTGCAGTGTCCTGTCCCTTCCTTTGCACCTCTTTCTTCTTCCTGTTCTTAATTTTTAAGAAAAGAGGAATGTCCTGACATTGGTAGTTTTCTACTATTTGTATTGTTGCTGAATTCATGACCTGTTCTCACACTGGAGAAAAGACCGTAGTCCTGCCAAAATTCTAGTTCAGGGACGGGCAGTTATTTCTGCTGGAGGGTTGCTTAACGAGTTTTGGTGAGGTGTTGAGGGCTGCAAGGGTAGTCCCCCCCCTTGACAGGTGCTCCACCCCCTGGTTGCCATCTTGTAGTCAGAAGCTCTGCCCCTTAACCCCTGATATTTGCCAATGGAAATCTCTCCCCTTGCCAAGGAAATGCTCCTTTTGGGAATGCGGGGTGGGATTTGTTGTATATTGTGTGTGAAGGGGTGGGGGGTGTTGGGGAGAGTATGTGGGTGGGGGATGTGGGTATTGGGGGGTGTGGGGGGTGTGGTTGAGGTGTGGGGTGTTTGGGACTGCTGGGTGTATGCATGATATTATGGGTCTGTGTGGGGTGTTGGGTATAGTGTGTGTGTGTGTGTGTGTGTGTGTGTGTGTGTGTGGAGGAGGATGAGTGGGTGTGTGGGACAGTTAGATGTGTGTTTGGGTATGGTGAAGGGGTGTGGGGAGGTGTGTGGATGGGTGTGGAATGTGTGTAGGGATGTGGGGTGTATGTGTGGTTGAGGTGTGAGCTGTGTTTGTGGGTATGTTGGGGGTCAGGATGTGTGTAGGATGTGTGTGGTGGGATGTGTGGTTGGGGTGTGGAGTGTGTAGGACAGTGTTGGGTGTGTGGGGTATGGAGTGGGGTGGGTGGGTTGGGGGTATGTGTGTGGGGAGGGGACCTTCCTCCCTGCATGCTGTTTGTGATGTGGCTGAGCCCATCCCTCTGTGGGTGGGGGGAGGGGGAAGGAGATCAGCACTACCTGCCTGGCTCACAGTGCACTGCAAAGGGCAGGATAGCAACTGCCGCATGCAGGCAGCAAGAATAGCCCCTGCAAGAGAGGAGGGTGTGGGGGCAGGGAGCCAAGCCTGGCACCGTTGGCTCTCTTGGTCTCTGTCCCACACCTGCCTGGTGAGACTGCAGCAGAGCCAGCACTGGCTCCTGCTGCTGGTGTTGCTGCTTCTCTCTCATGTGCTTGCCCACCCCGCTCCCCTCAATGCTGCAGCTTCTCCTCACTACCTGTTAACCCAAGTGCTGCAGCATGCACAGGAGGAGTTGCTGGAGGCTGGGGGAGCCCAGCAGTTTCTTGGGCATTGGCAGCAACAGCCTTACTCAGAAGCTGTGCTTGCTGGTAGGGCTGGCACCTTCAGGCGGGGGAGGCTGAAAGCTCAGCATGCCTTACCCCAGGTGGGACTCAGCTCCATGCAGCCATTGGGGCAAGATACAGTTAATTGGTGGGTGCCTGCCTGTGGGCCGGATCTGGCCCACAGGTCATATTTTGCCCACCCGTTTTAGTTTGCCTGGTATATATCAGCTCTATATCTTCTTCTTTTTACTTTATTAACTAATATTTTGTCTTTATTGCAGTTTTGATGGTTTCATTTTCACAAATTGTCCTCTTAAATATAACCTATGAAATGTAAATGATGTACAACTTAAGTGAGCTGCTTTCAGGATTTCTTGACTCTGTTCTCTTGTGTATTCTAAAGGTAACAGTAGCAGAGCTCTTCCATGCATTATTTGTGTTCATAATTTTGACATCCTGTTCTATTCTTAGGTTTTCTTGATTGATGTAGTTATGCTGGAATTCCCTATTATTATTTTTTAAAATTTCTTTCAAACTCTTTGTTCCTTTTAATCAAGCACCTTCAAAATGCTACTTTGGGTCACCCTGAAAGATTTTCCAGTGAGAATATATTGAACTTTTTTAGCCTTTCTATGTAACAAATATGCTTAGAATCATGCTGCCTGTCCTATTTTATACACTCCCCAGAGCAATATCCTTTCAATGTAAAGGTGACCTAAACAAAATATACTTTTGTGGTTTAAATAGTGTTTTTATTGTAGCATTTCTTCTTTTAAATTAAAATGTAACCCTCTGATGTTTCCCATTATGTTTTTAACTGCTTCTATGCTCTTGACCAGTAGCTATGAACATTTCTTACCCTCCTTCTAAATTCTTTCCATAGGCCCCATTTTTAATGCTTTAGTTTTAGTCTTATAAACAATCTAATTTAATATAGCAGGGCTGCTCATTATTAAATTCTTACTTTGCAGCATTTAGCATTATTTTGTGAACTACATTATTGGTTCACTTCAGTATTCTGTCAAGATTGTGTAGACTTCATTTAGCACCAGTGACATTTTGCAGGGATTTTGGTCACCAAAATGATAACTTTCTATGGCAAACGTGAAAGGAAAATAAAGGGGAATAATACGTTGAAAAAAAATGAATGAGTGCTCCATATTTCTTAGTTATTGCCCTTTTCACATTAGACACTGACTACTTAGGATTTATCAGGCAAGCCTAATTTATGTGGGAAGCAGTAGTGAGGGGTGCTGTAAAGAATCCCTGAAGCAGATATAAAGAATAATTTCACACACACAAAATACTAAGTCTGACTTTTATTCTCTTTGTGGCTTCTTCAACAATGAAAGTTAAGGTAAACACTTTTTATAATGTAATCACAAGATGGTAGCTGTGCGCGCCAAGAAATCTACGTAACTAGGCCTTTCTTTTTATTTGGAAATATCAAGTAGTTCCTGAAATTCTGTGTCACTTTCTTCTTTTTCAACATAAAAGAATATTTTAAGTCTAGTAGCTTGAAATGTAATTTCTTCTCCCTAAGCATGAAAATAAGTAGTTAATTCCAAGAAGTAAATTCTCAGATCATGTTAACTGTTACATCTTCGTTGACTTCAAGCAAGGACTATTAGGAGGAACTTCCCACTATGAAGGTGGGTAAGCACTGGAACCAATTATTTGGAGATAGTGTAGAATCTTTTCTTCAAAATTTTCAAGTGAAGGTTAGACCAACATTTGTCTGAGATGGTTTAGACAGAGATGATCTTGCCTTGAGCAGGGGTTGATCCAGATGGATCTCTTTCAGCTCTTCTTTTTTTCTTTTTCCATTTTATGTTATTTCTCTAAATCAGTTAAGCTATGACAGTCTATACCGTATTTCTAATCATAATTTGCAAGGAAATATATACTTGGGCCACTGAGAGATGTGGGGAAAAAAACAGTGCTTTACTTTCAGCTTGGTGTGCCCCTGTGCCAAGTACAGTGTATGCCCAGAAGAGGAACTGTGTCAGTTTGACCTAGCTCTCCAGTGTCTGTATAGATTGTGTGCTTCAGCAGGGCTTTTTGGCACTTTTATCTAATAGCTGATGGAAAATGACTTGTTTGATAGTTGATTCCACCAGCTATTAGATAAAAGCACCATAAAGTCCCATGGAATCGCAGGATCTATACAAACTCTGGGCAAGCCAGGTGAAACTGATTACTTAGGTTCCTCTTCCAGTAAAGCATCTTCGGAGGGGGGCGTTCCACGCCTTTTTTTCTTTATCTTTTTTTCATTTTTCCATGTCTGGCAGCAGCCTTGTAGACAAAAAAAAAAAAAAATTCCTCCCAAAACAAATTAATTCCTATTCTAGGAACCTTTTTCTTACTTCATCTGTTTATATGTTCATGAGTGATTTTGTATTTTACACCTCTGAAGTACTAAGATTTACTTTATTTTTAGATGGTTGTTGTGGGAAAAAGAGGAATTGACAGTACTGATACAGAAGAGAAATTTAATGTATGATCCATAGATCATACTCTTACTGTTGATTCCAGAATTTGACAAAAATGTTGTTACCACTTCTCAAAGGCAGTTGAAGTTTGGAAGAGAGATCTACTCCTAGAGTTTTCAGGAATCGAGTCAGTTCTTACAATTATCTCTAAACTATTTATAATGCTGAAAACCAAAGAAAGAGAAAATAGTAGCAGGTTAGTTTATATTACAGCCTCCAGCTTAGCAGGCTCCTACTAGTTCATCTAGTGCATTCTTAGCTACCACAGCCCTCTCTTTCGGTATATTTTCATCTTTAATAACTGGTTAAATGGGTAATAATTCTTGGGATACAAGATCTGCCTCTATGTGCAAAGCAGAGTATTCAGTTAAGTGTCTTTTGGACTAACATGCATGTCCCTGCTTTAATTCTTGTTCAAGGTTGGGATTCCGTTTGCTTTTCAGTCCTTTGAGAGCTAAAATAGTCAGCTTTAATCCTTTGTATCTTTTTAATTGGATTTTGTTCTCTTTGTATTAGGAAAGATAGTATATAATTGTTAGCTAAATAATAACTCCTTAAAGCCCTTCTGGTTGTTTATCCTGCTCTTTAGAAATTGCATAAAATTAACATTTCTGTATTCTGCCTTTCTTTGCCTTCATTTTTAGAGAAGTTGGCAGTGGTGAGGAAATAGCCAACATCCCCTGTTTGATATTGTCAAAAGCAATGGGAATGAATTGCAGTCCTAAAATGAGTAACCCAGAACCATTCTGAGGACTTCTGGATTGACATCTACATTTAGTGTTTCAGTCTTGGAGTGCATACTTTAGAAAATGGAATTCTACACTATAGTTTTTATATAAATACCGTAATTTTCTCAAGCTTCCTTTGTGGTGAAATGTTGTCTGAAATCTGAATTAAATCAAAGGCAGTTATAAGGGAGAAATCAATAGCAAACACAACAACAGCAAAGAAAACGTACTCAAATCAAACTGAGAGTCCTTACTAAGAATATTTAAGACAGTTAACTGGAGTGAAACTTGCCGCCTTCCAACTTTTCTGATGAGATAGATGCATGTTTCCTAGTGAAAAATGTCAAAATCATTTTCTAGTTGTTAAAACTTTAAAAATGACCTAGAAAGTGGTAGCAATCAGGCCAACACATGCCCAGGGAGCACCCTGCAATAAAAACAGACTACTTTTCCCAGTCATAAATGAGGGTTAGCTCAGCTGAAGAAATCTTATAAAAGCTGGCCAAGAAAAGGGTTTAAAAAGAACTTATATGCACGTTGCTCATATTATAATTTTTTATTGTTTTTCCACGCACTTTGTACCTTTAATGAATCATAACTAATGTTTTGAAGAAATAGCATTTGAGTTGCTAGTACCAGAACGAGGGCCCCAGATTTACAAGTGCCCAAGTCATTTGGGCCTGTTGGGTTGAACAAGTTGGGAAAGGAGGAGGGGAAGATAGAACCGCGACATCCAATCTAAGGCTGGTTGGACCATGGGATTCTATATGTAGATTGGTTTCCAAAGCCAGGACTGCCACTTGAGGACTGCACTTCAGACTAGAAAGGGTCTACAACAAGTTCTTTTCTAACTGTGACGGGTGGTTATTTTCACTCATGTTTCCAAGTGGAACAGAAGTGTGGAGGTGGAGGTTTATTCTTGGCTTGTCTTTGGTTTATTCATGTAGTGAGTGGACATGTAGTACTTATGCTGTCCATAAAGAGGAGAAGATATTTATTTGATTCCCTGGCCATCAAGTTTTTTGTTCAGTGAAGACTCTTCATCTGCTTGGCAGGATTGAAGGTAGAGTGCTAAGTAACTTCCAGAAAAAGCCATTTTCATAGGTGTTCTTATCAAGAACCTTGATATGAGAACATGGTTTCCCTTCTGTCTCAGACTCATTTAAAGCCTTTTCTTTTCTTTAAAAGGAATATATTAAGGTTGGAGGAGTATTTGTTAACCTTTATTTTTAAAGTTGTAACTGACTCCAACACTGTCAAATAATGTTGAACTTCCCTTTCGGTTACAGAAGTCAGAATTTCACTGTTTTTTCATCCACGAACTCTTACGTACACTTTCTGCTCCTCACTTATGTTCATTGCCCAATAAAGTACACGCTGTTGAGTTGCATGTCCTCGCTAGATTTCCTCTCAGATTATTAATAGATGCATCGAAATAGTTATTTCAGACTTATTTGGCACCAGCTAACAGCCTTGTACTTTTTTATTTGGGAGGGGTTTTCTTTTTCAGATATTTTTCTGAAAGTTTTTTTGTGTGTGACTCAATAAAGCAATCTCATTGAGTTATGGATGTGTACAGTAAGCAAGTGTTTGGCATGGTTGTTTAATATATTGATTTATAAAGTTCTAGAGACTATCTTCAGGGACAGTGTATTCCACTGGTATTTTCCCCGTAAGGTCTCTTCTCTCTGTCATACAAGGATGATTCAACTGTTCATACGTCTTAATCAGTGTAACAAGGTTAATGAGTCAGAATCAGCTTTCCTCTCTTTTTAAAAAAGAGGAAAATATTTCAACTCTCTGGGTATCACTAGTGGTCTGCAGCTTTCCTTTGACTATTTGGGATGTTTTCTAGTCTGAAATATGGGTGGGAAGTTGCAAGTCAAGACGGGATCCTAATATAATTATAAGTAATGCCTTTATGTAAACATTACTTTAATTGAAACCTGAACATCAGTTAAAGGCATCAAATCTTAAAAGAATGATTCAGAATATACTTTTTAAAATTTAAGTCTGTGCTACAAGTTTGAATGTCTTAAACATTCTCTTTTATTAATAAAACTTGATTTATAATATCTTTTGGGCTTGTTCTCTCTACGTGGAAGAGGCTTTACAAAACATTTATTCTAATATTTTTTTCAGTAATAGGCACTTTTGTTGCTACATTACCGCAGGAGGCCAATGTACATTTTGTTACTTTGGTTCCTAAATACTTTTTGCAAATCATGGATAAAAAACTCAACTCGCACTTGTTATAAACTGCTTTGGTCATAGCAGGGCTCTTTACAACTACCTTGCAAGCTGACTTTGCCTTCTTTAGTTAAAGAGCTATCAGAATTCTGTAGATACAAGACTGTCTTTTGTCATCCTCTTATCCACCCACTCTCATTCCACGGATACTGCTTAAATCAGTGAAATATTGTTAATGGTAGAGTAGCTGTGTCTTATCGTTCCTGCTTCAGAAAAATAAGCTACTTCCTTTATTGTAGTCAAACTTGTGTTCCCTAATTTTCTCATTTCCACTACTTACCTCTCCCTGGGAATACTGCATTTGGAAGTCCACAAACCTTATTTAACCTAAGTCAGAGTAGCCTATAGTAAACATATTTTGGAGTAGTCTATTACCTCTTCAAAGTGTCTCCTTCCTGAGTATTAGAATCAGATTGTTTAAAATCAGCAGAACACTTTGTGCCTGATACTCCAAAATACTTTTCTCTTATTCCTTTGGTCTCCATTTTTCCTGATACCAAATGCTGCCTTTTCACAGGGAAAAATTTCTGTTTCATTAAAGATACAGCTCTTACATGACATTTCAATATATGAATATTCAGTCTCAATAGCAGTCTACCTCCTATATAAGAATAACTTTTAGTCATAAACTAAAGTTTTAAAGTTTTCCTCTTTAGGTACCAAATATTAAATTATAAGATTGTTTTGGTGTTATTCTTATACCACCTTCTTTTAATAGCTTTAGGGCATTGTAAAAGTTTCCAGAAAGTAATTTTTTAGGTCAGCTGTGAGTCCAGCAGTAGAAGCACATGTCTAAAATATAGATTCATAGATTCATAGATGTTAGGGTCGGAAGGGACCTCAATAGATCATCGAGTCCGACCCCCTGCATAAGCAGGAAAGGATGCTGGGTCTAGATGACCCCAGCTAGATATTCATCTAACCTCCTCTTGAAGACCCCCAGGGTAGGGGAGAGCACCACCTCCCTTGGGAGCCCGTTCCAGACCCTGGCCACTCTAACTGTGAAGAAGTTCCTCCTAATGTCCAATCTAAATCTGCTCTCTGCTAGCTTGTGGCCATTATTTCTTGTAACCCCCGGGGGCGCCTTGGTGAATAAATACTCACCAATTCCCTTCTGTGCCCCCGTGATGAACTTATAGGCAGCCACAAGGTCGCCTCTCAACCTTCTCTTGCGGAGGCTGAATAGATCCAGTTTCTCTAGTCTCTCCTCGTAGGGCTTGGTCTGTAGGCCCTTAACCATACGAGTGGCCCTTCTCTGAACCCTCTCCAGGTTATCCACATCCCTCTTGAAGTGCGGCGCCCAGAATTGCACGCAGTACTCCAACTGCGGTCTGACCAGCGCCCGATAGAGGGGAAGTATCACCTCCTTGGACCTATTCGTCATGCATCTGCTGATGCACGATAAAGTGCCATTGGCTTTTTTGATGGCTTCGTCACACTGCCGACTCATGTTCATCTTGGAGTCCACTAGGACTCCAAGATCCCTTTTTACTTCCGTGCCACCCAGCAGGTCATTCCCTAGGCTGTAGGTGTGCTGGACATTTTTCCTCCCTAGGTGCAGCACTTTGCATTTCTCCTTGTTGAACTGCATTCTGTTGTTTTCTGCCCACTTGTCCAACCTGTCCAGATCTGCTTGCAGCTGTTCCCTGCCCTCCGGCGTGTCCACATGAGCCCTGCGGGACCCCACTGCCCACACCCTTCCAGGTCGAAGCCGACCCATCCACCACAACTCTTTGGGTGCGACCCTGTAGCCAATTCGCCACCCATCGGACTGTGTAGTCATCCAAGTCACAGCCTCTTAACTTGTTCACCAGTATGGGGTGGGATACCGTATCGAAGGCTTTCCTGAAGTCTAAGTATACGACATCCACCCCTCCTCCTGTGTCCAGGCGTTTCGTAACCTGGTCATAAAAAGAGACTAGATTGGTCAGGCACGATCCGCCTGCCACGAACCCGAGCTGGTTTCCCCTCAGCATAATTTGTCCTGCCGGGCTCTCACAAATGTAAGCCTTGATAATTTTTTAAAGGACTTTGCCAAGGATGGAGGTGAGACTGACTGGCCTATAGTTGCCCGGGTCCTCCTTCCTCCCCTTTTTGAAAATGGGGACCACGTTGGCCCTTTTCCAGTCCTCCGGGACTTGGCCCGTGCGCCACGAGC